>NC_133325.1:656069453-656375152 GCF_042186555.1 Aquarana catesbeiana
GACTGCTGCTCCGTTCGGGGTGCTGGTAGTCTGAAGGTGCGGTGAGGAGTGTGAAAGGTCCCCAAAAGGAATTTTCAAAATAATTCAAAAAAGCAGCAGGGTGGAAATGCAGCACAGGCCGGGTGTTTGGGTGGATAGAGATGGCCGCAGACCTCCGTGTGTAGGCTGAAGCCACGGGCTTTCCTAAATGCGGCTACCGCTCCGTCTGGGGTACTGCGTGTCAGGGAAGTCTGTATGGGTGAGGAGGGATGTGTTCTAGGTCCCCAAAAAGGTTTCCCAAGAAAAGTTAGGCAGCAGCAGGGTGTAACTACCCTGATATAGGCCGGGTGCACAGGAGGACCAAGATGGCCGCAGACCTCCAGGAGTAGGCCGAAGCCAGGGACTTGCCTGAATCCGGCCGCCGTGTGGAGGATCGCCGCTCCATTTGGGCCACCGCTGATCCGGTCGCCTTGGGGGTCAGCACAGGTGAGAGTAGAGGTCCCAGGAGAGTTAGCCCAGCGGATGGTGAAATAGTAAGAGTGCAGGATTAATTCCAACCGGAGTAATGGACGGAGCTCAGGGTATGCACATCCTACTCCATGCTGCGTCAGGCCACGCCCCCAAGAATTTTCATCTTTATTAAATTTATGTGTCTTAGTAGTGAAAGGGGCAAGGTCTCCGACTTCTTTAGTTTCCTCTTAAATTCCTGTACTGCTGGATTTAAATTCAACATAAAGAAATCCCCAACCTGTTGTGAAATTATTATACCAATGTATTTAAATTCTGTTACCCATTGTAATGGCAAATCTGAAAAAGCCGTATCCTGCGCTCCTTGATCGATCGCAACCAGTAGGGATTTACCCCAAATTATGTTAAGCCCTGTAAGTTGTGAATATGTATTTAGCAAATCTAAAGCCATGGGTAGCAATGGACCCGCATCCCCAAGGAATAGCAGCAAATCCTCTGCATATAGAGCTACCCTCTCCTCCAGCCCCCCAAGAAAGAGCCATTCGATAGTATCAAAGGCCTTCTCTATATCCAGAGAGGCCACTGTTCTAGATCCCTCGTTAGCATGAAGAGCATGTATATTAGCATGTAACCTACGTAGATTAATATCTGTCATCTCCTGAGGCATAAATCCCGTCTGATCCGAATCTATAATGGTTTTTAACAAAGGTTGTATTCTCGATGTTAATATTTTAGTCAGTATTTTAATATCTATATTCAATAATGCTATTGGCCTTCATAATTTTAGGTCCTTCATTTCTTAATGTATAAGGGTTATATGTGCCTGTCTCATTGAATCTGGAAGAGTCCCTTTTGACAATCCATTTGTGAATATTTCCGCTAATTTTGGGGCCAAAAAGTCTCCCTATTTTATATAAAATTCAACAGGGATTCCATCAGGGTCTGGGGCTTTTCCCCTCGGAAAAGTATGTATAGTCTTCAAAATCTCCTCGCTTGTGATTGGGCTAACCAATGTCTCTCTGTCCTTATCCAACAGCCACCCAAGGGCTTTCCGGTCCAAAAGGTCTGACATCTCCCCGTGGATAGGTTGGAGGGGAGAGAAGAGGTATATAAGGAACCATAATACCTCTTGAAAGTCTCCAGAAAATCCTCAGGATTGACTACCGTTTCTCCTTCCGGAGTCCTAATTTCTGGTATAAGTGTAACCTGATTTTCCTGTTGCACCAACCTTACCAAAAATCTTCTGCTTTTATCCCCTTGTTCAAAAAAATGTTGTCTATTTTTATATAATTCTAATCTAGTTATTTCCATCATATGCAGGTGTAAATCCCTTTTGCACAGCCATTATTGTATCAAAATTAATTATACTAGGATGCAAGCTATATTTTTCCTTCTGTAATTCTACCTGTGTTTGTAATACCTGTGTATCAATCTTTTGTTTCTTATTAACTGCCACAATGTTTGAGATATATTGCCCTCGCACATGTGCTTTAAAAGCATCCCAGACCATATCTAACGACGATGATCCATCATTATTTTCCCAATATTCTACTAACATTAATGACATTTTTTCTGCTATCTCTGGGTACGACACCCACTGAGGAGCCAATCGCTACAGTGATGCACTTTTTAAAGCAGGGATACGTATTGACAAAAGCAAGGGAGAGTGGTCTGAAAGGCCACTTGGTAAATATGTAGCTTCCACAATATCTGCCTCCAATGCCGGATGTGCAAAAGCTAGGTCCATTCTGGAAGAGGTTTTATAGGAGGTGGAAAAACAGTAGTATACTCTTTTTTGTGGATTTCTCCATCTCCAAATTTCTATTACACCTGTCGCCTGTGCCCAGTTGTATAGATCAGCTGATTACTGCTTGGGAGGCTTCAGTGTGTCTAAATCTGGGGATAGGATAGCGTTGAAGTCTCCAATGAATAATAATTTTGCTGGAGAATGTTGGATAATTTTCTCTAGTATTATGTTTAGTATTTCAACGGAAGAAGGGGGAGGAATATAAATTGCTGCTATAGTGTACCTTTGTTGCCCTAACGTATATACTAAGATAACATATTTTCCTTGTACATCTATATATACCTTCTCTATTAAGCCAGGAAAAGATTTATTTACTAACACTGACACCCCTCTCGCATAGGAGGAGTAGGTAGCGTGACAGGCTTTTTGAATCCACTTTGTCATTTGTTTCCCTCCCACTAGATGTGTCTCCTGAAGTAAAATCAATTGTGGATTGTACTTTTTTACATATTGAAACATTATTGGTCGTTTGAACTTAGAATTTAACCCACAAACATTCCATGATATTATAGAGTGGCAAATATTTTCACCTGACATCATATATAAATAGTAAGACAGACAGATAGACAGATCCACACTGATGTGAGCCATGTGGCTCTTAAAAAGAACATCACCGGGGCAACAACACCACACCATCTCTGGACCCTCAATCACTAAACCTTCACACCTCTCTCCCTGCCCTGTCCTTTTCCACTCCCCTCCCTACTCTACAACCCCATTTCCATGGGTGGGAGCAAAGAGGTCCTCTTCCTTACCCTTGACTGACTATAGCTTCTATTCTATACCCAGTCTTTCCACCAAAGTTTGTGAATATAATAATTATTTGTATGTTACTTACTTATAGTAATTAACCGATTGCCACCCAGACCAATTCTGACACTTCTCTCCTACATGTAAAAATCATATTTTTTTGGGTAGAAAATTACTCAGAACCCCCAAACATTATATATATTTTTTAGCAGACACACTAGGGAATAAAATGGTGGTTGTTGCAACTTTTTATGTTACACGGTATTTGCACAGCAATTTTTCAAACACGTTTCATGAATATTAAACAAAAAAAACACTAAAGTTAGCCCAATTTTTTTGTATAATGTGAAAGATGATGTTACGCCAAGTAAATAGATACCTAACATTTAAAATTGTGCACACTCATGGTATGGCGCCAAACTTCGATACTTAAAAATCTCCATAGGCGACGCTTTAAATTTTTTTTTACAGGTTACATGTTTAGAGTTACAGAGGAGGACTAGTGCTAGAATTTTTTGCTCTCACTCTAACGTTCACGTATAACCTGTGTGTATCTGGCTCTGATACTAGCCAGTGCCTCACCAGCCACTGACCTCACCGCACGTTCCTGTGCTACATTGATATATTTATTCAATGGTAACTTGTGGGCTTAGTGCTGTAATTTTTTCTTTCTTTCTTTTGTTGCTAATTTGTTTACATTTTTCTATTTTTAGTTCTTTTATTCTGTGTGATAGTGTGTCTATGTTATTCTGTACTTGTAAATAAAAAATAAAACATCTCTAAATAAAGTTTGATTAAAAAATGGTACAGGCCAACATTGAGGGGCCAATGGAGCTGTGTGAAAACCAGGCACTAACTACAAGAAATGTCTTACCTCTGTGCTTGCCAACAAGGGTTTCCCCACCAAGTACTAAGTCATGTTTTGCTTAGGGATCAAATACTTATTTTACTCACCGAACTGCAACTTAATTTATAACATTTGTACCATGTGTTTTTTCTGGATTTTTAATTGATATTCTGTCTCTATCATTTAAAATACCCCTATGATAACAATTACAGACCCTAAATTTCTTTGTAAGTCAGCAAACTTACAAAATCATGGGATCAAATAATAATATTTTTTTACTGTATATACAGTAAATGATAATAGTGATATGACAATCATAAATAAAGTGTTTAAAAATGTAATATGCTCAAAAAGTATTCAAAGTAAAGTCCAAATGCGATATGAAGAGAGAAAATGAGTCCCTCTTCAGATGTAATCAAGGGATTCTATGTTCACATTAACTACTTGCTTACTGAGCACCTAAACCCCACTCCTGCCCAGACCAATTTTCAGCTTTTAGCACTGTCACACTTTGAATGACAATTGCGCGGTCATACAACACTGTACCCACATTAGATTTTTCTCATTTTTTCCCCACAAATAGAGCTTTCTTTTGGTGGTATTTGATCACCACTGGGTTTTTTATTTTTGTTAAAAAAAATTAAAAAGACCGAATTAAAAAAAATATATACAAAACCATTTTATATTTTGTTAATAAATTTTGCAAACAGGTAGTTTTCAACTTCATTGATGTATGCTGATGAGGCTACACTGATGGGCACTCATAGGCTGCACTGATGGGCACCGATAGGCTGCATTGATGGGCACTGATAAGGCGACACTGATGGGCACTGATAAGGTGGCACTGATGGGCACTAATAGGCGGCACTGATGGGCACTGATGAGGTGGCCCTGGTGGGCACTGATAGGTGGCATTGGTGGGCACTGAGAGGTGGCACTGATGGGTGGCACTGATGGGCGGCACTGAAGGGCATTGATAGGTGGCACTGAAGGGCACTAATAGGTGGCACTGATAGCTGGCAGTGATGGGCACTGATGGGTGGCAGTGATGGGCACTGATTGGCACTGGTAGGTGACACTGATAGGCAGCACTGCTAGGTGGCACTGATGAGGCACTGATTGGCACCACTGGTGGGCATTGATAGGTGGTACTTGTGGGCACTGATAGGTGGCACTGATTGCTGGCAGTTACGTACTGTGGGCACTGTGGGCACTGATTGGTGGGCACTGTGGGCACTGATTGTGGCACTGGCAGGTTGCACTGGCAGGCCGACTTGGTGGGCATATATGAGGCTCTTCCTCTTCAGGACCGATGTCCCTTCAAACAGAAGCCGGTGATCAGCTTTTTTTCTCCTCATGCTGTCAGCGTGAGAAGAAAAAAAAACAGATTACCGATCCTCTGTTTACATCACATGATCAACTTCATTGACTGACAGCTGATCACGTGGTAAGGGGCCGGGATCTTGGATCTGTGATCACCTGAGTCTCAATATTCCTATAGGGTCCCTTTGGAGGCCGATATTTAGAGTGGTAGTGATCGTCTTTGTATCATTCCCAGAGGTTCATCACAAGAACATGTAAAGAATGCTCCACATAGTATAAAACCTTTAGGTAATTTTATTAACAGTATACAATTGCACTTACACCCATTTAATGCAAATACGCTTTAAAAAAATCCCATGCATATAGCATACAACCTGCACCCGCGGTGGAGCGACGTGCTGATGTCAACATGTATCTCTGTTTCTGGAAGTGCAAGTTGTATGCTGTATGCCGGCTGACATACAACAACTCTTTACTATGTTAATCCTAGTCCCACTGTGCTGAAATCTCACAGCTGAGTTGCTGCCAATTACTTAAAGGAGTAAAGGCAGATGGTTTTTTATCTTCTATCTATTCTATGCATTAAGATAAAAAAAACTTCTGTGTGTAGCAGCCTCCCCAGCACCCCCTAATTACTTACCTGAGCCCCATCTTTCTCCAGCGATGTCTACAAGTCCCTTGACCATCCGGGACACTCCTCCTGATTGGCTGAGACACAGCAGCGGCGCCTTTGGCTCCCACTACTGTCAATCAAAGTCAGTCAGGGGAGAAAGGGGGCGGGGCCAGGTCAAGGCACCATGTCTGAATAGATGCACAGAGCTCTGACTCAACTTGGGTGCCCCCATAGAGAGCTGCTGGCTGAGGGGGCAACCAATAGGAGGGAGGGGCCAGGAGCAGCAAAGAGGTATCTGAGAAGTGGAGGATCCGGGCTGCTCTGTGCAAAACCAACTGCAAAAAGGAGGTAAGTATAACTAGTTTGTTATTTATTTTATTTTTTTAAACGAGACTTAACAATCACTTTAAGAAGCTTTGATTATAGTTGGCTGTTACAGAGTTATATCTAGGAGCTGTTCCTAGCTCGTGTTATCACACCCCTTCTCCGGCATGTTTTTTCTCCCTGTTGGAAAAGCACCAGACATTTCTCCTTTTTATCTTCCTAAAGGTGAATAATAGCATAACAACCTAAATGTGTCACGATCTTGCAGGACATTGGATGAATAGTAGTATAACTATCCAAATGTGTCTTAACATAGCAGGACAATGGATGAGAGAGGTTCTCAACACTAGTAGCCAGTTAAGCTTTCTTGCACTGCACATGTTCTTACAGCACTGACAAGAGAAAGCAGAATGAATACTTCTGCTCTGCCTCTTTATTGTCCAATCAGCAAGTTTGAGGTATGTTCTGGAGCACTGAAGGTCCAGGCTTATGCTATCTTGCAGGAGTATATGGATCATAAAACTTTTTGCGCATAATTTAAAAATTTTTGGCAAGTTAAAGCGTTCACTTATACCTATTTTAACTATGTATGTACCTGATTTTCTGCAGTATTGTTTTACAGCTGAACTCTGGGATAAACAAATATTGTCTAAATATATTCATTATGGGGTCGATTTACTAAAACTAGAGAGTGCAAAATATGGTGCCAGTCTGCATGGAAATCAATCATCTTCCAGGTTTCTTTTGTTAAAGCTTAAAGTGGTTGTAACCCAAAAAAAAAAAAAAGAGCTCCTGTTCCCTTATAGCAGATTAAACAGCATAGTGCTTGTGCCGTCTAATTTGCCCCTCTCTGTAAAAAGTCTGGCTGATCCTGCCTGTTCCTGTGTCCCCAATGTGTACTGGCCACAGTAATCATGGCTGCTAATCCCTGATTACTGTGGTCAGTTTACGTGCTTTCGCCATCCGCTGCTCACCTCTCTCTCCCACTCCCCCTCACTCCCTGCTTGTCAGCTCTTGTGTGTCCCCCCCTCTTCCTGCTGCTATTAGTAGCTGGCAGTAAAAGTAAAGAACAATTGCAGCCAGCTCCTCTGTTCTATTAAGCTCTCCTACACTGTGTACATGTTTTTTTTTTTTAAATGTCTGTAAATACCTTATCATTGATCTCTTTTGGTCGGTCATGTGACCTCCCTGGGATGGGCTAAGCGGCCAGCACAACAGTCACATAACCTCCCTGGCTGACATCAGAGGGGATCTCGCCCCCCCCCCCCCCCCCCTTGTTTTAGCCCATAGATTGGAGGAATAGAGCGTCCGGACCAGCCAGAAGAGATCAAAGATAAGCTATTTACAGGCATTGTTTTAAAAAAAGATGTACACAGTGTAGAAGAGATTAAATAAACAGAGGAGCTGGCTGTAATTGTTCCTTACCTTTACAACCACTTTAATTGAACAAGTTGAAGTTAGAAGCTGATTGGCTATCATGCACAGCTGTCCTAGATTTTGCACTCTCTGGTTTTAGTAAATCAAGCCCATGTGTTATTCCTTGAATCTAGGTGTGCTTTGAGTATTTCTTCCACATCTGTGCAGTAATCCAGTGTGAAACTTTACTGCTGTGCAGGAGCTTCCTGTAAAAAAGACCAGTCACTGCTGTTCTCTCTCTTCTTGTGCAGGGTGACTGGTCTTGTCTCTGCCCCCTCCTGTAGTTTTCTGCAGGCAGCCTATAGTGGGTGGAACCTGCTGGGACCCCCACAACTCTGTCCTCTGTACAGGCTATGTACAGCATAGTGATGGTGTCACAGCTATTTTTAAGGTAATATTTGGGTTTGCAAAGGTGTTTGGCGCACTCAAAATGGATTTATATCCTTTGTGGTTATTGAGGAATATATTTAAATGAAAGTTTGTGTGACCAGAGTTCAGCTTTAATGTATATACTGTACAAATGAAAGACCTTAGTTAAAAGGAAATATGTGAAACAAAAGTACATTAAAAGCGGCAATTTTGGGATAGCTGTCATTCAATTTATGGCATGACCATGAGTGATAGTGATCAGTGCTTTTAAGTGACGTACCTGGTGTACAAATTGCTCAGATAGTGCTATGAGTCTTTGCTGTTTATAAATGATTCTTTTTATCAGTGTGCTCATTTATACAAAGGAAAGGCCAATGATGAAAGTCTCTTAGCTGCACAACACCTTGTATTCGTTAATGCTTCAATACATTTAATGAAGATGATGTACAGTCTTCCAGAGATCTGTCTTTACACAAGATGAAACAACTGTCTGGGCATTTTCTGTCTGTGCACTTTTAACCTACATTCTTTTTGAGTAATAGGCTATACATACAGGCATTACATTATTACTATTATGGTCACTGCTAATGTTCAAAGAAATATAGTATAAGTGACTTGAAATTATGCATGCAGGAAAATAGTATTAGACACTAAGCTACATTAAAAAAATTACAAATCCAGTAGACAAATTGCAAAACGCAAGAAATTAGAAAGATTAATTGTAAGTCTTGTGACCTTCCTTTAGGAAAAAAAAAAAGCCAAAATATATGCGTTTTTTTTTAACATGCCTACTGTATATGTCTTGCTTTGGCTGTTTGTAAAGGTAGGCATTTTGCTGGCCTTGAACTGGCAATAGCAGTGATAATGCTGATGAGCATTATTGCCTATGCATAAAAGTCTGATCAGGCATGAATGAATGTACTGAAAAAAGGTTCTGCTTCTTCTGTACTAACTTTTGGCTTTATGTTATGAGGAGACACGAGATGGCTGGCAGACATTCAGGTATAATGCCCCGTACACACGGTCGGACTTTCTGGCAGGAAAAGTCCGACTGAATCTTTTCATCGGACATTCCGATCGTGTGTGGGCCTCATCAGACTTTTTTTTTTTCGAAAATTCTGACGGACCTAGAAATAGAACATGTTTTAAATCTTTCCGATGGAATCAGTTCCTATCGGGAAAACTGCTCGTCTGTATGCTGTTCCGATGGACCAAAAACGACGCATGCTCAGAAGCAAGTACGAGACGGCAGCTATTGGCTACTCGCTATTGAACTTCCTTTTTCTAGTCCCGTCGTACGTGTTGTACGTCACCGCATTCTAGACAGTCGGACTTTGGTCAAATGGACACATATTTTAATGCTTAAAGTATACATAGAGAGAAGAATGTCCTGACATTTCCTGGCTCCTTCCTCATCCTGAGTGAAGCAAGAAAATCCAACCCAACTGGTAAATTGGCAAGAATTTCACCACTGAGAGTCTGCTTCTATCCCTAGACGTGATATGGCTCATTTTCATATCTATGGATGCCTTTATATTGGCTAACCTGAAACATAGATTAGGTAGGCTATGGGATGGAGGGAGAAATCTCTCCCTGGGCCTGGGCCCTTTAACCACTGCAGATTGTAAAAACTCAAAAAGATGCTACCAAAGATATAACAATTTTCTGTAGAAATTTCCTTGTTGAACTACAGTAAGCAGATAAAGTCAAAAATGTTTTCGTCACCGAGACACAAAATGTTCTACGGAGACACAATTTGATATAAAATAGTAATAGTAACACTTTACAAACTCATTCATCATAAAATCTTTAGTTTGACTAAAGTAGCATAAACACCTAGGCCCCTTTAACATAGGCTGGACGAATGACAGGTCCGTGTTTGCTTAGGTCCGCCTGAAAAGCTGTCAAACTAACCTCATCGGATCCTTCATGTGTAAGGAGCCTAATGCCCCATACACACGGTCGGATTTTCCGACGGAAAATGTGTGATAGGACCTTGTTGTCGGAAATTCCGACCGTGTGTAGGCTCCATCACACATTTTCCATCGGATTTTCCGACACACAAAGTTTGAGAGCAGGCTATAAAATTTTCCGACAACAAAATCCGTTGTCGGAATTTCCGATCATGTGTACACAAATCCGACGCACAAAGTGCCACGCATGCTCAGAATAAATAAAGAGATGAAAGCTATTGGCTACTGCCCCGTTTAGAGTCCCGACATACGTGTTTTACGTCACCGCGTTCAGAACGATCGGATTTTCCGACAACTTTGTGTGACCGTGTGTATGCAGGACAAGTTTGAGCCAACATGCGTTGGAAAAAATCCTAGGATTTTGTTGTCGGAATGTCCGATCAATGTCCGACCGTGTGTACGGGGCATTACAGTTTTTTTAATTGATGCATTCCAAGCAACCTTGTAAACATTACTCAGGACATATTTTGATGGATATTAGGCTTAACACTTACAGAGCTTTCTATTCACCGCCTCTGGCTCGAGATCACAAAGCGCCACTCCTACTGACTTCCAGATAGGGGCACATGTACCTTGAGTACTTTAAAATACACAATGCATTAAGGATAGTGTAGACTCCAACTGCCGTCAATTACTCACTTGAAGGAAGATTGAGAGGGAGCAAGGGAGTGGCTTGCCACTGGGACTGGTATAATTTTGTGGACAAAGGGGGACTCTTCTGTAGTGTCAGCCAGGAGCATGCATGCAAAGTGGATCCATGAGACTTTGCAAATGGACAGAGTCACCCAAGAACAGCAAGCAGGGAAGTGGGCATTTGGAGAGAATAAATTTAAAGCAACATGACATTTAAAAAGTAGACATGCAAAAATAGGTAAATGCTAGCATCTGCAGGTCTATGTGTTTTTTCATTAGAATTTATTAAAACTTATTAAAACTTTAAAGGGTAACTCGACTTTCGTGGGGGAAAAAAAATGGCAAATAACAAAAATAATAATATAGCATACACAATTGTGTCATATTATAATTTAATATTATTAAAAATCACTTTTCCCTTTCAATCTGCAGCTCTGTAATTTTCTGTATAATGAAATGCAATATGGTTACCTGGAGGTGTTCTGTACACCCCACACCCTTCCAGAAACATCATTTCATGCTGATTTTCCCAGAAGTCTACACTAAGATACAAGTCAGATTTCAGTCATCCTCTGCCACAAAAATGTCATTTTTGGTGAGATACTCCCAGTAGGAAATCATGTCTAAAAGGATGCAGACCCTGCAATTTTCCTCATTAGAGCCCTGCAGGTGCAGCAGCTGATTGATAATTATGAAACCACTCCCATTAGATTCACTTTCCACACAGACACACAGGGATTTCTTCAGAATAACAAAAGGTAGGAATCTACAACAAAGTTTGTTAAAATCCTTGTAATGTACATAGATTACTCAGATGGGAATTTTTTTTTCTCAACAAAAGTGGAGTTACTATTTAATCACAAAAACATTTCGATAAGTACAAGAAAAAAGGGTCAGTTCTAGAAATAAAACATCCCAAATAATGTTTTTTGCCCATTTATTAAGGGAAATGTGGCCTCGTTGTGCCTTCTAAAGTGACTCTTCCGAACTTATTTAGAAGACCTATGGCTCAAGGAAACCCCAAGGGCCCTCTTAGGTAATTATCGATCACATGGATTCCTGGCCCAAGTGTTCCCACACTCTGTGTCATCCATTTGGCTGACCAATGACGATGAGCCTCACTGGCCAATAAGAAGAATAAGAAATTAATTGTGGGAAGATAAACTGGAAATGAACTGAATTTTGTATTTATTTCCAAAGGAGGGAAGGCTGACAATAGTTTTTGTCATAAATCAGACACTGAGAATTATTCTATGTCTGAGAATGGGTAACAAAAATATGCTGTGTCAGTGGCAACTTTCCAAGCAAAAGGAGTAACCACACACAGCTCCTAACATTGCATACGCATAACACTGCTTGGATAGCGCAAGAGTGTATGGATGTTTTATAAATTTATTTTCCTATGGGATAACTGTATGAAGCATCAAAATATTACAATTTAAAATAATTGCTAACATTTTAGATTATATTGGAATTTTGCATGATTATTTCATATAAAATAATTTAGACATAATATAGCCTTTAAATGGTCTTCTGGTTTTTATTATTTAGGGATATAAGTATAAATGATTGATCATTCTCATTTTTACACTGCAGAAAGCAAAAAATTACCCATGTTTATAAAACATAATTGTAGTCTTCAGTCATTTGCAAGTTTGCATGATTAAGTAACATTTGTCACTGTTGCTCAAGGGAACATCATATTTATAATGGTTAGTGTTAGATTATTTGCCTGCATCAATTGTATAATTGTATTGCAAATTAAAATTTTATTTTATTTTATTAAAATTCCTCTCTGTCATCTAAGTGCACAGTTGATATTCTGCAAATAAGAAATTTAGCCTATGATCCTCATTTGCATACAAGGGCATTCACTTTCTTTATCCACTACCAGGAAACTTTATAACTCTGCTGAACACAAAGCGTAAATCGATACTGAAGTTAAATATTTTATTTGTTACCATCCACGTAACTCAATTTAGAGTCAGCAAGACTATTAATCTTAAATCCTATCCAAATCCAAAAACAATATTTTATGTATTTCGGCTTACCAATCCTTAAATGTGGTGGGGGAATTAGATTTGTCTTTTATTTTTTATGTTATTGTCTCCTGATGATCTGGCCAGTAACACAGTTCCTTTCTTGAGGTGGCTACAGTCATTACTTCACTGTATCTATGGAGGAGCAACATAACCTCCCTTGCAAAGCAACATTGTTAGATGTGTTAGATGGACTGGTAAATTTAAAGTGGATGTAAACCCCCAACATATACCCAGTGAAGTGAACAGCCTCAGATGATACACAGAGATGAAACATATCTCCCTACATAAGTTTTACATCTGTATATCTGCTGTCTTCAGCTTTATATATTCTTTAGAAAGTTCACATCATGTTACAGATTTTCTCTTCCTGTTCAGCACTGTAGTGTGAAGTCTGGGCATACACCCAAGACAGCTGATTGGAGGAAATGCACACACCTCCTCCTCCACATAGGCAGAGACTCTATTTATAGTAACCTCCCCAACACAAAATTCAGACTGGTTTTATCTCAGTTGACGGAGAGCCTGTCAGAAGTTTTCATGCTGAAAACAGAAGAATGGAGCATGAGAAAGCTATGGGACTTAGTGCTTTGAAGAGAGATAAGAAAACACTGCAGATATATGTGCCCAGCTCAAATTCCATAAATTGTTTACATCCACTTTAACCACTTGCCGACCGTCGCATGCCGATATAAGTTGGCACAATGGCAGTGATAGGCAAATGGGCGTACCTGTACGTCCCCTCTAATTGGTGGGGCTAGCATACAGCGTGACTTTGCCCGCGGGGCCCATGGACTCAATGTCCGCCGGTGTCCCAGCAATCGTGTCATGGAGCCGCAGAACAGGGAGATGCCTATGTAAACAAGGCATTTCCCCATTCTGCCTAGTGACATGACAGAGATCACTGCTCCCTGTCATCGAGAGCAGTGATCGCTGTCATGTGAGTTATAGCCCATCCCCCTTCATTGCCCCCTAGTGTTTAACCCTTTCTCTGCCAATGTCATTTATACAGTAATCAGTGCATTTTTATAGCACTGACCGCTGTATAAATGACAGTGGTCCCAAAATAGTGTTTAAAATGTCCAATCTGTCCACCATAATTTCGCAGTCATGTTAAAAATCGCAGATCGCAGCCATTTCTAATAATAAAAAATAATAATAAAAATGCCATAAATCTATCCCCTATTTTGTAGACGCGATAACTTTTGTGCAAACCAATCAAAATACGACTATTGAAATTTACTTTACCAAAAATATGTAGAAGAATACATATCAGCCTAAACTGAGGAAAAAAATCATTTTTTTGTATATTTTTAGGGGATATTTATTATAGCAAAAAGTAAAAAATATTGCTTTTTTTACAAAATTGGCGCTCTTTTTTGTTTATAGCACAAAATATAAGAAACGCAGAGGTGATCAAATACCACCAAAAGAAAGCTCTATTTGTGGGAAAAAAAGGATGTCAATTTTGTTTGGGTGCAACGTCGCACGACTGCGCAATTGTCAGTTAAAACGACGCAGTGCCGAATCGCAAAAAATGCTCTGGTCAGGAAGGGGGTAAAATCTTCCGGGGCTGAAGCGGTTAAACAGATTTTTTATAAATGACTTACAAATTAAAGAATACCTCCAGCTAATAGTTTTTAATCAGTTGCAGAAACAGCCTTTTTGGATAAAGGTTTCAATTAAATGAATAAAAGCTGACTATTGTAAACAAACTTGTCAGTGTTAAATTGTTTTTCTCAACCTTTCAACTGCCACATTTGCTGAACAGCTTGGCCTGTAAAGAAAGGAAAAATAACAGACTTACTGGCAGGATCAACTGGTAAAAAAAAAAATATGTTATGACAGAATGGACAAAACAAAGAGTGCTGTGTTAATGCTTTTTTACAGACTGGACCATAAACTGTATGTAATTTTTAATTTGTGTATATTCCCACTTTAAGCCTATGTTAATAGAATGATACAGTACATAGCTTTTCTTGAAAAGTTCCTCCAAGTGGTTTTTGGAAAAGGATAACCTAATACTTTATATATTATCTGAAAAGTACACCAAATGTGTTTAACTCTAGGACAATCCCTGAAAAGTATTTTCTACTCTCGATCGTGCTAAATACGTCCTGTAGAGCAATGTATGTGTTATTTCCTGCCCCTTAATATTCATACTGGATTAAGCAGATGTCTGTTTTTTTTTTTTTTTTTTACAGTCCTTATGTCCTTATCTTCTAATATATGCTCAAATAGGTTACAGTATATGAATGGTATAATGGATAGGACCAGATAGATAAAAAATTAATCCTTTAGCATATGGTGAGATCACTTATGTTTAAACATGTTGTGATGGGTACATGACCGATGTAAGTAATTAACTAGGTTTGCCCTTTCTGTTCTAGTCCTATAAGGAGAAAACAATGGACAGACTAAAATATTATGTCATCGGCTCACCACAATTTTTTTCTGGGTTTAGGTAAACCAATAAATAATATTTAGGTGTTATACTGTTGATTCATTTTGAGTAGAATTACATAAGAGTCAGGGCTTTTTTCAGAGAATTTATGCAGGTACTGGGCAAATAGGTTGACATGTTAATGTCATGCACAGTCAATGGTTTGTGTGCTTTTCTTTATACAAAGAAAGGAAACAGCTTGGCACAGGTCCTCCACTACCTCTTTTCCAGCACTGTTTTGGTTCCTGGGAGCTGCCACATTAGCAAGATATAATTGATGGTATAGCTAACTTGTTGTTGAGCTCATTGACAGGTGAGCCGCTTCCCCATCCATTCTGCACTCCTGGCCTCCAAATCCAGCTGCAAACCACCCAGTCGGGGTACACTTTCCAGTAGAAGGTCACTAATAAGGGTGCTGTGATGTAATGCGTAGGATGGTTCCCCTTATGAAGTCAAATGATGTGCCGTAATGAGTAGGGGGGGTGTTACCCTGATGAAGTCATGTGCCGTGACGTAACATGTAGGGCATTGCCGGACCGGAAGTGACCTTGTATCTGCATATATCAAGTGTTTTTCACCAAATTGAAAGTAAGATTTACTATTTTTAATAAATATTGTGATTTTAAATTACTACACCATGGGAGGTCACTTTGCTTTACTTTAATATTTTAATGCTGCGTGGTTGACAGAGCCTTAAAGGGACCATAACAAGGGAATATCCTAACACCTCTAAACGCATTAGAAAAACCAGGAACCAGACCAGGACTGGTGGAACATCGCCCTAAGCACCAATAGGATTAGTGGAACATTACCCTGAGATTCTTAGTAATCAAAAAGCACATTTGATTACTTACTAAGGTGAGAGTTCTGTGAACACAGAGGTGTCACAAGGAGGGAAAACACAACACAAAGTTCATATATGTTCACATGAGAAGCACTGTAATTGGGAATAAGTGATCATTCAGACACATCACGGCTGGAATATGAACTGTCACATATTTTGAGAGTCATTCATTTGCAATATTAGATGGACTGCACTATAGATATGCACTTTGTCTGTTATGGTATATACCACAGTGTATTAAATTGTATATTACTTTATGATACACACTGCAGCATAGAGTCTGCGGAACGTCATTTTTTATTACTACATTGTCTATACTTGTGGGAACACAGTGGGAGGTTGCAGCAACTCGCCTTTATTTGAAATCAATTTTTTTTATTTTTTCACATATACACATTTTACCTGGATCATTATATTATAGTGCAGAGGTACACATTCACTTTTTATCACTAATAAGGGTATCTACGGTGTTTTATATATTTTTTAAAGGGAATGTGTAATTTGTTTTGTTTTATTATGGTCAGAAGAAAATGGAACACAGACATTTTTAGAATTATTTTTTTGGGGGGTTAATGGAATATTCAATATTAATATTTTGTATTTTCTTTATCAGCAAGTAGTGTTTCGTGCTCCTTTTCACAGTATGCAGTTGTTTCTTGCCTTTGTAAAAAGCCTGTTGTTTACATAGCTTAACAGTTCACGCATAAAATTTACACATGTAAATGAGCTGGAGCAGGGACTGCTCTCCCTTTTTCCTTCTCCTTCCATATCCCTCTACTGTAGTTGCGTCACTAGGGTTGGTGTCACCCAATGCAGAAAAAAATGGTGCCACCCCCCCCTCCACCAATTATAGTTCCCCCTCAGTACAGACCCCCCTCAGTACAGACCCCCCCTCTCTTGGTATAGGCTCCCCCACTAAGTACGGATCTCCCTCCTGCAGTATAGATCCCCTCCCTCAGTGCAGACCCCCCTCCATGAGTATAGACCTCCCCTCTCAGTACAGACCCCCTCCCTCAGTATAGACTTCCTGCCTCAGTACAGACCCCCCTCCGTCAGTATAGACCTCCCTCCCTCAGTGCAGCCCCCCCTCCGTCAGTATAGACCTTTCCCCTCAGTACAGACCCCCTCCATCAGTATAGACCTCCCTCCCTCAGTACAGATGCCCCTCCATCAGTATAGACCTCCCTCCTCAGTACAGACCCCCCTCCCTCAGTACAGACACCCCTCTGTCAGTATAGACCTCCCCCTCAGTACAGACCCCCTCACTAAGTACAGGCCCCCTTTCCTCAGTATAGCCCCCCTTTCCTAAGTACAGACCCCCTCCATCAGTACAGACCCCCCTCCCTTAGTGCAGACCCGCCTCCCATCAGTATAGACCCCTCACTCAGTGCAGACCTCCCATCAGTATAGACACCACCCTCAGTGCGGGCTGGTGCTGTCAGTAGTGGGTGAGCAGTCGTCGGGTTCAGAACTGTGTTGGCGACCTGTGTTTTTTTTTCTTTCAGTGTGTCAGCCGGTGTCAGGCATCACAAATGACCAGAGCACCATAGTACAGTAAATCAATCTGCCCAGCCCAAGGCCTTAAACAATAAGGTGAAGATGCACTGTAAATAAGAGTCAGAAAATTGCTAGAATTCCTAATCTGTATACTTGTTCAAGGTCATTGACTCAAGAAGTGTTGAAGCGTTAAACCCAAAGTAAACGTCAAAACAAGAGGTCGGCAATGATAGCCTACATAATTCTGTCAAGTCAAATGCACTTTAAGGATTTTGATGTCTTTTCCAAATTTTTATTTATCATGAGCATGCATATTAGGCCTCGTGCACATTGCTGCTCCTAAACTGATGATTTTCAGGCTTTTGCCATTTTTTGCCTAAGCCCTTGAACACACCTCAATAAAAGTCTATGTTTCCACTCACATTTTAGGGGAGTTTAGGAGCAGCAGAGTTTAGAGGCAGACAAAGCTCATTCTCCTGAATGAAGAAGAATTGCATTCAGGAGAAGAGCTTTTGGACATAAAAAGGCCAAACGTGACTAAACGTTGCTAAATGTGGCTAAACATGCCTAGGCACTAGGTGTGTTTAGCACTTGAGCATTTATTCATTTCAATGGCCAGAATAAATAAAAATGTTGGCCAATTAAATAAATGTTAAATGCTGCTAAACTCACCTAAACTGGTTTGAAAAAATGGCTTAGGTGAGTTTTTAATGCTGATTTCCTCCTGTCAAAGTTTTTTAGGCCTTATGGTTTTCAGCAACACTGTGCACAGGTTGTTCAATTGTATCTGACCAAATATGGCACTACACAAGATAATAAGACTGTTACCTGAACCATTGGCATTCCTTTTTCTCAAGTAATCCCTATTTTCTCAAAGATATTTGGTCCAGTTTCTATATATTTTTTTAGGCTAAACCTATATTTAACTAATAACTATCTGATCTGCTTATATTGCGTATATATAGAGACGGAATCCAATTTTTTTTTTAAAGTGAATGCGAATAAAAAAGTGATGGAATTAGTAAATATTTGCATACATATACAAAAACATGAATACTTTAATACTGTAAATACTCACAATACATAGATATAAATATACGTGTTTAGTTCAGTTAGATTATATGCATGCTGCATAGTCAAGGCTAAGGGAGAAAAGAAGAAAAGTAGCAAGCAAGAAATATATAATTATAATAAAAAAAGGCTCTATTGACTATTTCCTCCAATGATTACAGTATTACTTTTTAATATCAATGGAAGCTAAACTGACTACTTACTGCCTGAGCAGAGTGGAAACAGTGGGGGAAATTAAGAACAAGTGTCTGAGACAAATTCTGTCTCAACTGATGCCATTCCCTATAGCAACCAATTAGCTTCTATATTTTATTAGTTTTCCACATAGCTCAAAAAATGAACATTTTTAAGCCAATTGACCGCGTTGCAGTTTAGACACTTCTTATTAATTTCCCCCTAGCAGGCCCCAAGATTTCTTTTCAAACTAACATAACATATGCCATCCGAGGGTTCATTTTCTGGGGCAGGTAGGTCATCACTGATCCAATTAAAAAAAAAGTTACTGTAACCAATATAACAATTGATAGTGAATTTTTTTTTTTTAAAGGTTCATTCTTTTCAAATAACACTTTGTACATTTTATGCGTATCTTTAATTTTATATAAATAATTAAAAGTTTAGAAAGTTTTTAATTTTAAAGCAGAACTAAAGTCTTCAGTACTTACTTCTGCTCCAATGGTCTTGTGCCAACAAGGTCCCTTGCCAATGCCACAGCGCTCTTCCTGGCTTCTTTCAAGTGTTGGCCTTTGGCTGTCTTGATTGGCCATTGTGTGATGACGTACTGTATCTTCCACATATGTGCAGAAGTTCAGTCATCCCAGCACACAGGCACTGCGCAACGTAAACTGAGCTGCGCATACACTGTGTACATTTTAAAGATGACAACAAGCAGACAGCTAAGTTTATTCTATTGCAGAAGATACACTGCATGTGTTTTCTACAATACGGAGCCTGCTTGCTCGCATGTTTTTTAATTTATACTTTAGTTTAAAGTGATTGTAAACAAATTATTTTTTTTCCAAAATAACAAAAATGTCATACTTACCTGTGCTTTTGCACAGATCAGCCCTGATTCTCCTCTTCTCGGGTCCCCCGCTGGCGTTTCTGGCTCCTCTTTCCCCACCTAGTGCCCTTTTAGCAAGCTGCTTGCAATGCAGGCACTCATGTGGGATTACTTCCAAGCTGGCTCTGGGTGTCTTCAGACACACAGAGCGTGACTCGACCCCACCCCCCCCTCACTGGCCATGATTGACAGCAGTGGGAGCCAATGGCTCCCACTGCTGCGTTTGAGCTCTTAAGGAGGGAGAGAGCCGGTAGAGAAGCTGCTCTCGTGCACATTGCTGGATCAAGATTGGTCTCAGTGGGGGCTGGGTGAGAGAACTGCATATTTAAGTTTTTTCTTTTTTTACCTTAAAGCAGAAAAAAACTTCAGCCTTTAGAACAATCTAACTTAAAGTGGAGTTCCACCCCCCCCAAAAAAAATCATTAATGTGCATGAAAAAAAAAATTTAAAAAAATTTGGAGAAATTTTTTTTTTTTTTACTCACCTCTTTAATGCCTGTTGCTAGGGGATCCCTCGTAATCTGCCTCCTTCGGTGCCTGGGCTCCTGACGTCACTTCCCTCGGCGCAGCTCTCCCCCCTCCCTCTAGGCAATCATCTGGGACATGTGACAGGTCCCAGATGATTGTGCGGCCAGTCACGGCGCGCAGCGCAGCTCGCGCATGCACAGTGGGTGCCCGGCTGTGAAAAATGCCGGTGCCGCTGAGCGGAGGGGGAGACAAGCAGGGCTTCGATCCCCTGCATCACTGGATCCTGGGACAGGTAAGTGTCCGATTATTAAAAGTCAGCAGCTGCAGTATTTGTAGCTGCTAACTTTTAAATTTTTTTTTTTTTTTTTAGTGGGAACTCCGCTTTAACCACTTTAACTGTAATTTTTTAAAAATATCTTTCTGTTGTTGATTATAAATGCCTGAATCATTTTAATGTCAGTGTTATGCCATGCATGGTATTCCCCAAAAAAAAGTAAAATGTAAATTTAATTATTTAAATGCGTGTGCTATTATATCACTTTAGCATAATTGTGTACTACAGATGTAACATGAAGATCTAATCTAGGAGGGAAGATATATGCTATGTACCATATTTCCTGTAAATCCTTAATTCCTTGTGGATATTATGACCATTGTGAAAGAATGTACAATGAATCTATGATCTGGTATTAGGTGACAGGGAATA
Source organism: Aquarana catesbeiana (assembly GCF_042186555.1). Lineage (NCBI taxonomy): Eukaryota > Metazoa > Chordata > Amphibia > Anura > Ranidae > Aquarana > Aquarana catesbeiana. The sequence continues at coordinate 656,090,086 of NC_133325.1, forward strand.
GTCATTCGTTGACATCACCTCAGTATAATGTTCTCCATGAAAACGGAATACTGTAATGCCCCAGACACACGATCGGACATTGATCGGACATTAAGACAACAAAATCCATGGATTTTTTTTCCAACGGATGTTGGCTCAAACTTGTTTTGCGTACACACGGTCGCACAAAGTTGTTGGAATTTCCGATCGCCAGGAACACAGTGACGTACACCACGTACGACGAGACTAGAAAACGTCAGTTCAGAACCAAGCGCGGCACCCTTTGGGCTCCTTTTGCTAATCTCATGTTAGTAAAAGTTTGGTGAGAGACGATTTGCGCTTTTTCAGACTCGTGGTTTACAGATCGTTTTCTGCTGTTCAGTTTGTGCTTGTGGGTCTGTATCTGCTCTTCAGTGCGTGCAGCAAGCTACACGTGACTCTGTCATTGTGTTCTTGTTCGTTCGTTACTGTTTTTCAGGTCGCTTTTCACAGGCCTTGCTGTTCTTCAGTGCATTCTGTTACCTTGTTCTGAGCAGCCGACCGTTTTCTATCCATGTTGTGTATACGTACTCCTCGTAGAGTTCGTGCTGTGCGGGGGCTTGGTGTTGGGGTCCTTACCTTGACACAAGTCCAGTCCATGAACAGAGTGGGGAGGAGTTCATGGACCAAGAATTGGTTGCTCCAGCGTGACCAGTTCTGTCATATGCCTTTGCTCCGTGAGATCCGTGAGAATAATCCTGATGATTTCAGGAACTTTCTCCGGATGACGGACCCCGTATTTCACCATTTGTTGGCTTTGCTGACCCCCTATATCAGCAGGCAGGAGGCAAGCCATCACTCTGGAGCAGAGGCTAGTCGCCACCCTGCGGTACTTGGCGGGGGGAGAAGCCTGCAGGACTTGAAGTTCTCAACAGGCATCTCCCCCCAGGCTCTTGGGATCATTATCCCAGAGACCTGTTCTGCCATCATCTAGGTCCTGCAGAAGGAGTATATTAAGGTAAGATTTTTATCCTTTAACATTACATGAAGCCTGCAGGACTTGAAGTTCTCAACAGGCATCTCCCCCCAGGCTCTGGGGATCATTATCCCAGAGACCTGTTCTGCCATCATCTAGGTCCTGCAGAAGGAGTATATTAAGGTAAGATTTTTATCCTTTAACATTACATTTAATTATATGGAATGTTTGATAATATATTGTATTTCTTTCCTCATTCCCTAATTACCATGATTGTAATATGCTGTGAATGTCCCCTTTGTTCTCATGCATGCTGGATTTTTATGTAATTATTTTTTTCTCCTTCATACATATTTGCCTTCACTTACCTCCCCAGCTTGGTCTCCTGACCCTATATTCACCTCATGTAGTCACTTAGCAATGTATTTTGTCAGCTCCATAGTAGTGCTTTAACCTAAAAACCCATTAAAATGTTTATAAATGTGATTTGTGCTTTAAATTCAGGCAGAGTGCCAGAGGATTTTTTTGGGGGGGTCCCCAAATCATTGTTAACCCTCCCTCCCCCCAACTGCTAAGTCAGCTGATACCAATCCTCTATCTATCCTCAATCATCTATCTGCTGACTTTGCCAAACCTATACACACTATACCCATCTCCTTTGTGGTCAGATGTATGGATGAATTCCCCAAAGCATGTATTGCAAGGGCCTGCCTGTATACTTTCAAATGGTACTGTTTAAAGTTTTTGTATCCTATTATTATCTTGATAGGTAATAGCAGAATGTCCAAATGTGCTCAAATGTGTACAGTGTGTATTTATATCTTTGCATTATGACACTTCTTACCTGTCCAGTGGGCTGCCAATAGTGTAACTAAGGAGGGGCTGTTCAAAGTAATACACATTATTTAGGCATTCATCTCTCAATGAAGTGGAGAGGGTTACCTGTCCAAGAGCTCCCCCCCCTATAATGTTAGAAATGGCCCATGAGAAGGGGGGAGGGGGAATCTGATAGGTGTACCTTATACTTTGGTCTTTAAAAACTCCCTCAAATAAATGTTATCTTGATGTTGGCCAAGAATGTTTGTGTCTAATCTGCTTTCCCTGTTTATGTGCAAAATGAATAATTGTTTTTTGGTTTGACTCCACAGTTTCCTTCCACGCCAGTGGAATGGCAGACTGTGGCCTCCCACTTTGCCCAGTGGTGGGACTTTCCTAACTGCGGAGGTTGATGGGAAACATGTCCACATCGTTCCACCACCCAACTCGGGGTCGTACTATTATAATTATAAGGGGTTCAATAGTATTGTGATGTTGGCGGTGGTGTCGGCTACTTATGAGTTCCTGTATGTGGACGTGGGGAAGAATGACCGGATGTCCGATGGTGGAGTCATCGCCCAGACGGAGTTCTACAGGCGTCTGCAGAATGGCAGCTTGGACTTGCCACCTCCTCCTGTGGAAGGACTCCCATTCGTCTTCGTTGCGGATGAAGCATTTGCGCTGGGGGACCATCTTATGCGGCCATTCCCGATGAGGACCCTCACCCCAGACCAGAGGGTTTTTAATTACCAGATGGCCAGAGCCAGAAGAGTGGTGGAGAACACGTTTGGAATCATGGCCAGCCGGTTCCGCCTATTTCTTACACCCATACACATGGCAGAGTACAAACTGAATCATATTATCCTGGCCTGCTATGTTCTACACAACTTTTTATGGCAACATTCTGCCAACTATGCTGGCTCAGTTGGGCCTGAGGCTGGAATTCCAAATGAACCAACCCTGACGGCGCTTGAAAGTGGCCGTCCTGGCTTGCCCCCCCTGAGTGCCCGTGATGTCCAGCTAAGATACCTTGAATTCTTTGCGGGGGGGCTATCAATATGCCAGACAATGTCTAAAACCTTTTTCAAATAAAAAAAAAAAAACTACTCAAATCTTTGGTGACATTTACTGCTTGTGTTTGTTTTAGCTGACCCTGACAGAAATGTGGTGAGTCCTGAAAATGGCGTGATTGTGTAACCTTACAAAGCACTGTTGGGTGTTATTTACTAAAGGCAAAGACACTTTGCACTACAAGTGCACTTGAAACTGCACTTGTAGTGCAAAGTGGATTTTATCTTAGGAAATAACACCCATTGTCACAGAAAACACCAATTAGGGCACCACAAAAATATTGGAGCGTTGAAACAATAATCCACGCATTCTTGATTAATATTCTTTTTAATACCAGCACAATCACATGTGCATTTAGAAAAGGTTTTTAAAACAAACCAACATGTTTGTTGTGTAACAATTTTTGGGGTCATATTAGAAAAAGTAGAAATGTCCATTAAGGATAAAACAGGCATGTTTAAAACCAACAAGAAAGACACAAATCTTGAACTTACAAAGTTCACATTTGGTAGAACTTGAAGGCAATGTCAGACATGAGTATTTACAAACTGTGTTTGATATTGCGTTCAGATGGGGTAAAGTCACCCCAGGAAAAGCCAAAATTTGAAGATGCACACAAATTTACAAATGTCAACATATGCTACCTGCCATCACGGGGGATCAAGGGACGTGTTTTGGGGGTGCAACCCCTTCCTCACAGCTACTTGATTATTGAGGAAGGGTCTGCACCCCCAAAACGCGTCCATTGATCTCCCGTGATGGCAGATAGCACATGTTGACACACTGTGTGCATCTTCAAAATTTGGCTTTTCTCAAATTTTTCAAAAAATGTCAAAAATTTTTAGCACACAAAAAAAAAGGGATTTTGAGGGGTTTTAAACTCTCCCTAAAACACCAATGATGTTCTTTATTTTTTGAATAACATCATTGATGTTTTTCTCTTGATGTTTTCCAAGTCCCTATTACACCCCATGATCTCCCCGATCAGGATCTGTGCACTTTCCGAGGTGAAAGGATCTGGATCCACAACATCACGATCACCTAAAAAGATAGAAACCAAAAAACACCATGTATTATAAATATGCCGGCATCCATCTCTTACCTGAGCCTGTGGTCGCAGACACTCACCTGTTGTGGTGCCAATTTCCACCACGTCTTCCTCCTCCTGCTCTGCTTGTTCTGGGTGGATTTCCCCTTCTTCCAGAGGTGGGGGGTCTCTGGTCTCCTCGGATGAGGGGTGTCCTCCGAGTCTTTTTTCCCCATGTAAAAAAAAAATAGGTCTACTTAGCACACAGATATTTGATGGCAGAACTATAAATATGAAACATTGCTTGGAAGTGGGGTACAATTGTCTGTTTTGGCAGAGTTCCAAGATGTTGCATTTTTCTTGTCCTTTGTCAAGCTTCAATACTTTACCTTTTTTGCACAAGCTTCACAGATGGAGACACCCCTATAGTATACACTGAAGCACCTGTGTGGGCCCCCTAATAAAAAGGGTGTTCTTGTGTCCCACACTAGTGCTCCAGGGTCCAGATGTGTAAACAGCTGCTGAGTGTCCTCTCCTTACACAGAATCTAGTTTGCATTTCATTCTAGTAACAAACCGATCTACACAACCAAATTAGTTTCACACAAGTAGGCCCTAAAAAATGTGAGCAAATGCATATGGCCAAAACAATGGTGTTTTATAGGCCGAAAGAAAAATGTTTGATACGAACGAATAATGTGCCCATGAACATGAAAGTTGACATTTTAAACTGGATAACAGTTAAGAAAAGCACATGGAGCAGCACGAACGTAATAAACACAAAAAGAATAGGAACACAGCACAACTACTTACTTTTTTTTTTGCAGCACTCTCCGGATCTTTCTGTACTGCTCGTGCTCTCTTAATTTTAGGTCCGACCACCGTTTCCTGAGCTGATCTTTCGATCGTCGTACCCCGAAATTCCAGTGCCGACTTTTGACCACTTTCGCCATGATCTTGGCCTTTCGGGCATTGGGGTTAGGGTAAGGTCTATACTTCCCATCATAGTCAGACTTCTTCAGGATGTCAACCATCTCCAACATCTCCCCAAAGGGCATATTTGATGCCTTAAATCGTCTCCTTCTGGATCGGGACGTTTCTGCCTCCGGGCTTTCCTCCTCCTCCTCCTCGTTGGTGTAATTATCAGACACCTGCTCTGACTCCGCCATGTGCTCTTCCCCACTGCGACGAATGAGAAGGGGTGGGGAATAAACTATAAAGAACGTCAGGGGCGGGCGGAGTTTAACGCATGCGCAGTGTCTATAAAGCGCAACATGCGTGCATAGTACGTACGATCTGTGAGTGGAGGAAGGAGTAACGGAGGCGCTGATCGTGATTGCGAAGGTAAGATTTAACATTGGGTCTATACTGCTTCTAGATTGAGGACTGTATTTGCACAAGTTTAGAAGACTTTAGGCTGACATTAGGGTTTGTCTTGTGTTCTGTCTTGCAGTGAAAATGGATATCTTGAAAGATAAGGACCTTATGCCAATCTTCATTGATATGTTCAGGGAGCTGCCCTGTCTATGGGAGATAAACCACCCTGAATATAAGAACCAAACAAAGAGGAAGGCAGCGCTGGATCAATTGCTGGAATTTGTGAAGACGGTGATCCCCACGGCAGACATCACCTATTTGAAGATCCTAATTGGTGGCCTGAGGAGTATAATCTAAGGGAGCACAAGAAGGTCCAGGATTCCCAGAGATCAGGAGCTGCAGATGACATTTATGTCCCCAGGCTGTGGTACTATGACAGGCTGCATTTTCTGGCAGGTCAGACTGAACCCAGGCCAGCACTCTCCAATCTTCCTTCCAGGCTTTCTTCCCCCCAGCTGAGGCTTCTGAAGCCCAACCTGGGACTTCCAGGCAGCAACATGTGGAGAAGCCCAGCTTGAGCCAGGTATAGCATTCCTCTAAATCTTTATGGTTGTCCAATCAATGATGTTAACTAGATGTTAGTTTGGAGTACTAATTTATGATTGTGATTGATGATGCAAAAACTAAAACCATGTCCCTTTTTCATACACAGGGAAGTCTCAGCCAGGAGGTGGCCGGGCCAAGCAGGCTGCCTGATATCCATTACACTTTTAAAGACAAAGTGGCAGGAAGAGGAGTAACCTGGAGGAGGCTGCCATAGGCCTCTTTTGGAAGGCTACAGAGGCCCTGAGAAGCCCCCACAGTGTGGAGGAGGACTTTGCTGGCATAACTGCCTGCAAAATGCTGCAGATGGAGGAGGGACAATGACTCCTGTGTGAGTCCTTAATTTTGGAAGCTCTCAATAAGGGGTTGAGGGGCCAAATAACATGTGCTACCCACATTTGTAACCTCACACATAGTCCTCCTCATCCTCCTCCAGGTCCTACTACTCCTCCTCCTCGTCCTCCTCCACGTCCTACTCCTCCTCCTGCCACATCTTCAACACAAGAGCCACAGCCGGGAAGGAAGCGTGGAAAGAAGACCAGAGAGTGATGACCCTAGGTCCAGTCTGGTCTGGCAAAAGATGCAGGCTCTTGTAATACCACAGCCTGGGGACATAGATGTCATCTGCTGCTTTCATGATCTCTGGTACTTCTGGACCAGACTGCACTCCCTTAGATATGGACTCCTCAGGCCACCAATTTTGCAGTAAAAGAATTGATGTGTGCCCTGGGGGTCCAAGGCTTCGCCAGTTTATGATGTTTCTCCAGCGTTGCCTCCCTCTTTGTTTGGTTCTGAGCCCTTAATAAAGGATTTTTTGTTTCAATTATACTCGCCTATGTGTGTTTTCCTTAAAAAAGGACAGTTTGTTTGTGAGGATTCAGGTACATTTCAAAAATACAATGTGAAATTAACAAGGGACACCAACACCAAGCAATCTCCTTGAGATTAAATAATACAAGATAATAATGGTGTTGTGGTAACTTGACACACAAAACACACACAAAAATATTATGGAGTAAAACTAAAAATAAAATAAAACAAAGATCAGCCTTGAAAAAAATACAAACCCAAAAATAAAAAAAAACAGCCTTGAAAAAAAAAAAAAATAAAACAAAAAAGAAATTTGGTCAGATGTGACAAATCAAAATATATTGAGGGAATCACGATAAATAATAAAGAAAGAAGTTTGTGAGAAGTCTGTGTGAATATGAGCAGCAAAACTACTTAATTCTTCTCACATTATAAAGAAGAAGAGAGTGCGCTGTATTAAACCATTTTTTACATTGCAGCGTGACGAAAGTGTTGTATCCATTCCGAACGCTAATTTTACCAGACCGAGCTGTTCCGTCTCGGAATTTCTTCTGAGCATGCGTGGCACTTTGTGCGTCGGAATTGTCCACACACATTCGGAATTGACGCAATCGGATTTTGTTGTCGGAAAATTTTATAGATTGCTCTCAAACTTTGTGTGTCGGAAAATCCAATGGAAAATGTCCGATGGAGCCCACACACGTTCGGAATTTCCGACAACACGCTCCGATCGCACATTTTCCGTCGGAAAATCCGACCGTGTGTACGGGGCATAAGAGTTACCAATATGGATAAGGTTCAGATTTGCACCTACCATGGATGAATTGCTTTTCAGCTATAATGCACTGTGTACCCTTTGAACCATGGCAACAGGGTTTGAAGGGTCAATTAGGGGGCTTTTGTAAAAGCTAACCCCTTTACTATAAAAGAGAAGGTTCAGAGCAGCCATAGTATCCATATGTTGAAGGCTATTGCAGGAGGAAATAGGAAGGGATGACAAACTGCAGAGGTAGAGATTTGGGATAGTTAGGAAACTTTGCTCTTGGGCAGTCACCCTCTTCTTACCCCCTCCCCCCCCCCCCCTCCTTTCCTTATGATACTTTTTTTCATTTTTATCATTGGGGGCCCTTTTGTTTTTAGTTTGTGGTTGATTTAACTTTTTTACTATCACCACCATATGCCCTACGATAGTGGCAGCAGGAGGTTTTACACACACTCCCAGTTTTTTAAGAAAAGCGATCAGGGGACTGTAAAGCCACCTGATTGCTTTCCTTGACTACCTGAGTGTACCCCTTCCACAGCCAGGGTTAAAGCTTGAGAGCGACCTGGGCTCCATTATCTTTAGTGGAAGACAGATGAAATATAGGATAGCCAATAGAGAGAAAAATATTATACCACATAGGGAGCTATTTGTCCTCAATGTGATTTTAATAAAGTTTTAGTGAAAGTACCAAAAAAAATTAAAAAAACAAAGTTACACCCAAGCACTTAACCTCCCCCAAACAAAATTTTAGCCCACCCTGCCCCCATGTATGCACACACATGAACGTAAGTGCACCTGTCAGGGGTGCCTGTATGTATATATCGTGCCTGCATGTTATATATCCTTTCATCCTTTCGCAATATTCCTAGTGCCATTATTCAAATTTAAATCTGAACTGATGTCCTATAGGTAAGGCCTTATAAAATGTCACCTATCGAAAAATATAGGTACAGAGGTTGTTGTTTTCTGGCTCAAACACAGTTAAAGCTTGACATGTGGGGTATCTATTTAATCGGTATAACCTCATATTTTATATTTTAGTGCCCTAAAATTTACTGTACGGTAGTCATTCAACCAAAGTACTATTGGGATCAGTCATGTGTGCCAGGTCATCTGGGGTTTTTTTCAGTGAGTTATTGGGCAGCAGGCATTGTGATTAATGCTGGATTTATGAGGGACATTTTTGGGGGATTTTTAATTTATTAATAAACGACCTGTCAAACATTTGGGGATCTTCTGGGCATTATTTTTTAAATGAATATGTAGATTTACTTATGCCATGCTATGTACATGGCCTGGTATTGTTCATGAGAGTGGTGCACATTCAACTGACATTTAAAGCTGAAATTGAGCTAAAATTCTGTGGCTGATCAGATTATCCCATATTTACAGATCATGTTACAAGCAGTGTAATCAATGAAAGAACATATAAACATTCCTTAGAACAGAAATATAATAACAATAACAATAATGACCAAGCTTGCCAATCCTTGGAGGCACTACTGAACCAACAACAAAATTTGTATCTGCAGAACCACTTAAAGGTTCTCAGCCACAGAACACTGGCTCAAGGACAATACCAAATTTCCTGCTGACGACTCCATTTCCATTAACTGGGATTAAACAGAAGACAGGTCCTTACTCTCATATTACACAATAAAATCTGCATGCCTCCAAGGACCCTAGGGAGGGAGGGTGGGAAGTTTCCTCGTCATCCATTGTCTCGAAGTGCCCTCAGACTTTTTCGACCCCCACTTCAACATTGTTGTTGCCCCTCCCTAGCCATTACTTCCACCAATCAATGCATGTGCCCCTTATACTAACTCTTGACCATGCTACTACCCTAGACTTCCCTGCTAGCCCAGTCATGCCTGCTCGTCTCCTATTTTATTTTGCTTTGGGCCTATCTGACCATCTTTACTGCTGTTCCGCCTGAAGGACAACAAGGGCTCTTTGACCAATCTTATGCAGGGGATCATGGCTTTCAGGTAAGCCTGTAACTTGGTAATTTGCTGTGGTTATGTGGAGGTGGCGTGGAGATCACATTGGAAGAATTTATAGCATTGCACCTTTCTATGTGGTGGACTTTTATATAAACTTACATTATTTACATAACTCTACTGATACCGTTTTTTCTTTATGCTCATGTTTATATGTCCCAAAATCATTGGAAGGTAACACGTGTTTTCTTTTTAATTTTCTTTTGTTGGTTTGAGTAGCGCTACACTTAATTCTATCTGTTTAAAGGATTTATACGGGATATTAAATAGTGTGTTAGCTGCTTTTCACTATAGTTGTTATTTTCCACTAGTAACCATAAGCATGGCCCCATTTTCTTTGTTCTGCCTGAATCTACTGACCATTGCAGTGCAGGAATTTCAGAGAACTGGAAAAGGACAGGGCATCCCTGCAGTGAAAGTTTCTCCAAGATCCAGCTGCCTGCATAACATGGGACATCCTTCATTACTGGTAAGCGATGTGACTAAATCTGTAGAGATTCTTTTACTACCTAAACTCCATCTTTAAGCTACCTGTTTAACATAGTAGGGCCAATTTAGTCAGGAGACGACCAACCTACCAGCATGTTTTTGGAGTGTGGGAGGAAACCCACTGAAGCACAAGGAGAACATGCAAACTCCATGTATGTAGTATCCTGGTTGGGATTCAAAGCAAGGAACCCCAGTGCTGCATGGCAAAAGTGCTAACCACTAAGCCATCATGCTGCCCTATACAGTATATAGAAATCATTCCTTCTAGAGCTTTCAGAAGTGTGTATTGTAGGGATATATTTCCTAATAATGTATTTTTGTCACACTGAGGAGCCGCAATTCTATAAAATATATTTTTTCTCTCCTGTTACTCATAGTTGGCAACAGTTAACTTCAGGGCTGATTTTTAGGTAGTGATATGTAATGTTTTGATATCTGGAGACATGCAGGTACTTGTTTTTTTGCCCAGTATGATTCCTTCATGAGGTAATCTGTTAAGTGCTGTTAGTTGTTTGGAGTGTTATGTAAGCCTGAAGGACTTTCAATAGCATTTTTCTATGTGTGGCAAAGTGTGGTTTGGAGGGGAGCAGGTCTGCGGCTTCTCCTGTGGTTGCGGTAAAAAGAGTCTCTATGCTCAGAGGAGTCATTAGTGGTTTGTGGATTTGGCAGGAGTTTCATTAGGTTACATGAACCTTTTCTTGCCAGAAAGTTGAAGAATCCTGCTGCAGCATAATCAAATCCTTGAACAAATCATATTAGCACAAAGCCATATTGATCTCATAATATAACAACCTGAAATAATAATGATAAGTGAATCTCTGCTATTCAGTTTTGTGGTGAGAATATATATATATATATATATATATATATATATATATATATATATATATATATATATATATATATATATATATATATATATATATATATATATATATATATTATATTATATTATATTATATTATATATATATAGATATAGATATAGATAGAGAGAGAGAGAGAGTTATACAACCAGAAATATATATATATATATATATATATATATATATATATATATATACACACACACACACTATATTACCAAAAGTATTGGGACACCTGCCTTTACACGCACATGACCTTTAATGGCAACCCAGTCTTAGTCTGTAGGGTACAATATTGCGTTGGCCCACCTTTTTCAACTCTTCTGGGAAGGCTGTCCACAAGGTTTAGGAGTGTCTATGGGAATATTTGACCATTCTTCCAGAAACGCATTTGTTAGGTCAGGCACTGATGTGGACGAGAAGGCCTGGCTCACAGTCTCCGCTCTAACCATCCCAAAGGTGTTCTATCGGGTTGGGGTCAGCACTCTGTGCAGGCCAGTCAAGTTCCTCCAGCCCAAACTCACTCATATATGTCTTTATGGCCCTTGCTTTGTGAATTTTGTTGATGAATTACATCAGAGACTGCGAGCCAGGCCTTCTCGTCCACATCACTGCCTGACCTCACAAATGTGCTTCTGGAAGAATGAAATATTAACCAGACCAAAACAGAGCAAACAAGAGAAGTTCATTGTTAGCTTTTGCATACACTTTAAAGTGGTATTAAAAGCTGAAAGTTTTTTACCTTAATGCATTCTATGCATTAAGATGAACGGCCTTCTGTTTGCATAGGCCCCCCTCAGCCCCCTAATACTTACCCGAGCCCCATCTCGATCCAGCAATGTTGCACAAGAGTCTCAGCTGTCCGGGACTCTCCCTCCTCATTGGCTGAGACAGCAGGGGGCACCATTGGCTGCCGCTGCTGTCAATTAAAGTCAGTGAGCCAATGAGGAGAGAGAGGGGGTGGGGTTGAGGCATGGCTCTGTGTCTGAATAGAAACACAGAGCAGTGGCTTGGGTGCACCCATAGCAAACTGCTTGCTGTGGGGGTACTCAACAGGAGGGAAGTGCCATGAGCGCCGGCTAGGGAGCAGAGAAGAGGAGGATCTGGGCTGGTCTGTGCAAAACCATTACACAGAGCAGGTAAGTATAACATGTTTGTTGTTTTTAAACAAAAAAAAAACAAGACTTTAACCACACATCAGCACAATGACATGGCTGGGCAAATGGGCGTACAGGTACGTCCCCTTTAAATCGCGGCATTGTGGGCATGCCGGGGGCCCACATTCTGCCAGGGGCCCACGTTCGTGTCACAAAGAGGCAGAATGAGGAGATGCCTTTGTAAACGAGGCATTTCCCTGTTCTGCCTAGCAACATGACAGAGATCTACTGCTCCCTGTCATCGGGAGCAGTGATCTCTGTCATGTTCTAGTGAGGCAATCCCCCCCCCCACGGTTAGAATCACTTCCTAGGACACACTAAACCCCTTGATCGCTCCCTAGTGTTTAACCCCTTACCTGCCAGTGTCCTTTATACTGTAATCAGTGCATTTTTATAGCACTGATTGCTGTATAAATGACATCGGTCCCAAAATAGTGTCAAAAGTGTTTGATGTGTCCGACATAATGTCATAATAAAAATCACCATTACAAAAAAAAAAAATAATAATAAAACTGCCATAAATCTATCCCCTATTTTGTAGACGCTATAACTTTTGCGCAAACCAATTAATATACACTTATTGCGATTTTTTTTTTTAAATGTGGAAGAATACATATCGGCCTAAACTGAGAAAGAAATGTGTTTTTTTATATATTTCTTGGGAATTTTTATTATAGCAAAAAGTAAAAAATATTGCTTTTTTTCCAAAATGTTGTTTATAACGCAAAAAAATAAAAACCGCAGAGGTGATCAAATACCACCAAAAGAAAGCTCTGTTTGTGGGAAAAAAAAGGACGTTAATTTTGTTTGGGTGCAACGTCGCACGACCACGCAATTGTCAGTTAAAGCGACACAGTGCCGCATCGCAAAAAGTGCTCTGGTCAGGAAGAGGGTAAATCCTTCTGGGGCTGAAGTGGTTAATATCACTTTAAAGCAGAACTAAAATAAAATTTACAGAGTTTTTTGGCAGAAGAGACTATGGGGTCTAGTTATAAAAAAAAAATCACTTTGCGAATGTCTCAACGTAAATGAAAGCGTAAAAAATAATACCCAAAATGTTTGTAATATGTGTATTATAGCTTCTTTGTTGCCTTTTTTGTTATGTGAATGTAACATTCGGTCCTAAGAGAAAAATCGCTGTAAGAACGTTTAACCATAAGAGTTAAAGGGTTTTTTTTCCCCTCTGTTTTCACCTGCTGATCTGGTAACAGACATCCTGTATTAGTGTCTCCACTCTGGATAAATGAGCACAGGGGGCACATTTGGACAGTAGCATTGGCAAGCGGGGGGGGGGGGGAGTGTTAGATGTACTAGCAGATTTAAATAGACTAACAAGTTTAAGCCAAACCCCAGAACACTTTTTAAGCAGTTGCACCAAACAGTTTTTTTTTCTTTTGGGAAAGAGTTTTACATAAATAAATAAAGCTGATCATTGTAAGACCCCTCTCTCCCCTAAACAAACATACACACACACTTATACTTACCTGGACAGGACTCTCTTACCACTCTTTACTCCATCACAGCCAGTACTAAAATCACTGGTACCTGCAACTATGGGGAGCAGTGATGATGTCAGTGATATAACACCCATGTTAGATTGAGGTTTACTAGCCCTGAGTACTTTTACAGGGAGGTAGGTCACATGCTCCCCCATATGCAAAAGCATTGTGTATTGTTGCCAGCCACAAAGGAGGAAGGAGCAGCAGCATGGGAGCGCTATCAAGGTGAATATAATTAGATAGAGGAAGCCACTTTTCATTTTTCCCCGCATAGACCCTAGAGGCAGCATAGGAGAGCTCCACCCCACTTGCCTCAAACAATGACTAAAGAACACATGGCTTAAGGCCCGTACACACGATCAGAAAATCGTACGGAAAACACTGCTTTCGAAGCAATCATACGATAATCTGGTTGTTAGTACAGCTTTCGAGAACCGATCTCAACAATTCATGCAAAATTATCCAATGGGACAAGCACAAAAAATGTTCTCGTACGATACCAGACTGTACGATTTTCGTTTAACCGCTTGCCGACCAACTGCCGTCATTTTACTGCAGCAGGTCGGCACGATCCAGCGAACCATCGTAGCTATGCGTCAGCTCGCGGGATAGAGATAGCAGGCGCGCACGCATCCGCTGCACAGCAGGGGTGCCGATGCTCGTGGCCAACAGTCCCGATGACCGCTGGCCACGAGCGATCGCGAGCACGAGAGACAGAACAGGGAAGTGTGCGTGTAAACACACAAATCCCTGTTCTGTGAGGAGTGACAGATCGTGTGTTCCTATTAGCTAGGAACCACGATCCGTCACTTCCTCTAGTCAGTCCCCTCCCCCTTCAGTTAGACACACGTAGCAGGGATCACAGTTAACCTCTTGATCGCCCCCTAGTGTTAACCCTTTCACTGCCAGTGACATTTTTACAGTAATCAGTGCATTTTTATAGCACTGATCGCTGTATAAATGCCAATGGTCCCAAAAATGTGTCAAAAGTGTACGATGGGTCAGCCATAATGTCGCAGTCCTGATAAAAATTGCAGATTGCTGCCATTACTAGTAAAAAAAAAATAATAAGAATGCCACAAATCTTTCTTCTATTTTGTAGATGCTATAACTTTTGCGCAAACCAATCAATATACGCTTATTGCTTTTTTTTTACCAAAAATATGTGTATAGTGCAAAAAATAAAAACCCCAGAGATCAAATGCCACCAAAAGAAAGCTCTATTTGTGGGAAAAAGGATATCAGTTTTGTTTGGGTACAGTGTCCCACAACCACGTAATTGTCAGTTAAAGCGACGCAGTGTCGTATCACAAAAAACGGCCTGGTCATTGATCAATAAAAATGCTATAAAATTATCCCCTATTTTGTAGACGCTATAACTTTTGTGAAAACCAATCAATATACGCTTATTGTGATTTTTTTTACCAAAAATATATAGAGGAATACATATCGGCCTAAACTGAGAAAAAAATAGCTTTTTTAAAAATAACAATAGGGATATTTATTATAGCAAAAGGTACAAAATATTGCGTTTTTTTTTTTTTCAAAATTGTTGCTGCGCTTTTTTTTATAGCACAATAATTAAAAAACGCAGAGGCGATCAAATGCCAGTTCTATTTGTGGGAGAAAAAGGATATCAATTTTGTTTGAGTACAACGTCGCACGACCGCGCAATTGTCAGTTAAAGCGGCGCAGTGCCGAATCACAAAAAATGGCCCGGTCATTCAGCAGCCAAATCTTCAGGGGCTGAAGTGGTTAATCAGTACAGTTACAGATTCAATACAACTTTAGTAACCTCTACATTTTCAATGTGAGATTAGCATGCAAAGAAAAGGATAATCATTTGTCTGATAATCTGATTGTGTGTACCAGGCATTCCAGTGTCTGTAAGTATTAGTGATCATTCTCCATGAGCTTGTTAATGTTAATGTACTGCAAATAGAAAGCAATCAGATGCTTCTCTCCATTTTTGACTCTTTTTATAAGAAAAATAATGCCAGAAATCTAGTTAGTTCACACAGAAACAGACTTTGTTATGTATAAAATGTTTTAAATTGAAACCAATTGCCACTAAAGACAATATATTGGACTTTTTCTGGAAAAAAAAAAAAGAGCCATAATTAATATAACAGGCTGTCTTGACTTTTTGCCGATTAAATGAAGGGAACTTTTCTTCTTGATGCCGTCCATTCTGACTATGAATGTAACATGCACACATTTTACATCACATAAAATATTGGCTGTAATATTAACCCTAACTCTGATGGATCATTTGGTTTTGAGACATGAGCTCAACATCTTGGGATGGGGTTGGCAAAAACTAAAGTGAATAAGTATAACTAAAACACATCTATTCTGCCCAGCATCACATCTGACCAACATTGCTTCTTATTCACTATTGGCACTTGCTGCCCATTTGCTCATTCTACTTTTTTTTTATTCCCTATGATGACTCGCACTGAAAAAGGGTTTGATGTTGTTTCATTGAGGCTATTCCAGATTTAGCACAGGACAATTACATTTTATTTTTAAATATCAGTATTATTGTCTTGTTGTTTTAAGCAGAAAATTATAATAGAAAAAAACTCAACAACTCATTGCCATTGCCACTTACAAACCACAATGGATTATGGAAACTTAATTTCAACACCAATAATGAACAACAAATGTCCCCGGGTTTCTACTAACCCATTCCAAACAATAAAGCAAATCATAACCATGCACAAAATATGACATTTAATATGTAATAGGAACCCCCAAAATGTAGTATTTTACCCTTAATCTACACCTGAATTAACCCCTAACTGGACCCCGACATTCAGCCCTTGCATCAAAACAAAACATAACTCTTAATCTGATGATTTAACATTTTAACAGAATAAATAATCAACTGAATGACCAGAAAGGGAGTAATTGTGACTTGGAGTTTACTAACCGGGTCCAAAGTTAGAAGCAATAATGTAAAAAAGGTTTAGGGTGGCAATGAGAATGCATACACTGCAGAATAACATAAAACAAATTGTGAAAGCTGCACAAACATGGAGCCTTTACAGCATTTGCTGCATTTACATTTGCTAATTATAGTTGTTTATTGATTTCTACTGTGCAATATTTTTTAATTAAATAAACAGAACAAGCTTCATTTCTTAAACACCTCAAAGGCTCCTTTCACACTGAGGCACTTTGCAGGCACTAAAGTACTAAAAATGGCGCCTGCAAAGCGCCCCGAAAGAGCTGCTCAATGCACTCCAGTGTGAAAGCCCCGAGGGCTTTCACACTGGAGCGGTGTGCTTGCAGGGCGGTCATAAAAGTCCTGCAAGCCGCATCTTTGGAGCGCATTAGGAAAACAATGGGGCAGCGCTGCAAACCCACCCACAAAGCGCTGCTGTAGCGGCGCTTTGCGGGCAGTTTTAACCCTTTTTTCGGCCGCTAGCGCAGCTAAAACGACGGTAAAGCGGCGCTATATTTAGCGCCGCTGTACCGCCAGCGCCCACACGCCTCAGTGTGAGAGTAGCCACTGAGAGTAGCCAAGTGTGAGAGTAGCCAAATTGTTAAATTAAATAACATGCTTTGTCAGAGAAACAAGCATACCTCCCAACTTTTTGAGATGGGAATGAGGGACACCTATCAGCAAAAGTATGCAGGCTTAGGACGCACCCCCTGCCACGCCCCCTTAAAGGAGAATTATGCAAAAAAACAAGATTGGTTAAACCCACAAGTGCTTTTTTTACCACTACTATTCCTTTATATTGGCTTTTGGAATTTCCGAAACAAGCTCCGATCACACATTTTCCGTCGGAAAGTCCGATCGTGTGTACAGGGAATAACACTTGCTAGAAAGAGTGACACAGTTATACAAAGACACTAGGGATGAGTTTAAGTGTGTTTGGATTGTAGTCTGAACCCACGTGAGCAAGCCCTCCAGGAAGTTATCTCTATACTGAGGCAATCATCTGCCGCTGGGGAACTCCTCATCCCACAGCCGCATGTGTACAAGGAATGTGTATACATGCAGCTGTGGGGCAGGGACTGCCTTGGCTACTTATGCTTTGCCCAGTACAGTGACAGCTTCCTGGCAGGCTCGCTCAGGTGGGTTCAAACTAAGATCTGAACACACCTGAGCTCATCCCTACCAACCAAGCTAATTACTAGAAACTGAAAAATGTGCCTGCATAAAGTAGAGCCTGTGTGATAAAATGGCTGTTAGCTGCTGAAGTCATTAAAAAAAGTATTACCAGTCATTCTTTAGCCATGACATTGCATTATTCCACAAAACAGTGAATATGTGAAAACAATGAGTAAGGTAAGTTTACATGTGGAGGAAACAAATAAAGCAAAAGTGAACATGTACTACACTTTAGACACAAATATAGAGAAGCCCGGAGCAAAGTAAGAAATACATAGGCGAAGGGCGGACATGACAGGGTTAACAGGGAGATGGTATCATGAGAAAGGGAAAATGTTTGGTGCTGAGGGGGAGGGGCCATGGAAGGTGTTAAATTCTGTCCCCGCCCTGATGAGTCATCACAAGCGTGGGGGAAAGTTCCAGGGAGCAGACAGAATGGCTGATGTGGAGAGGATCTTGGCCCAGCTTAGGAAGGAGGCAGCGGCGCCGGGGGCTTCATGGCTATAGGACACTCTGGGGACTGTGTTACAAGGCTTTGAGCCTTTGCCAGGTACGAGGGGACGGAGGTCCAGACCGCCGGATCGGTTCTCCCCGGACCGCAATGCGGGACCGCAGCGGAGGGTGGGGGGTGGTGATTCTGCTGGGACCCTGTCGGGTCCGGCAGCGTAGCGGGCAGCGTTAGTGGCTAGGGGGAGCCCGGTTAGTGTTCTAGGACAGCAGGGGGGATCGAGCAGCTCATTGCAGGCCCCTGGGGGGAACATGCGGCCTACAAGGCGCAGGGACAGTGTGAGTGCGGGCCCCTCCCCCACCATCAGGAGACTGTCACAGGAGACCGGACACGCTGTGCAGAGGAGGATGGCGTCACAGGGGACAGGACACACGGAGCAGAGGGCTATGGTGGCAGTCCCTGGGCTTTCTAACACTGCAGCAGGGGACCGAAAAGAGAACGATCGTGGGAGGAGATCAGGATTGGTGCATGGGAGAGCGGAGGCTGGCAGGACTGAGGTTCAATGCACTGGTCCTGGCAAGGCTGTCCAAAAATCATCAGAGGGCTATGCTGCGCGGAGGCAGGGTCGGAGGTCAGCAGTTCTAGCGGCAACCAGGGCTGCATCGCATGGTGGGCCATCATCTGAGGAGGAAGAAGGATTGGAGCTGAGGTCCCCAGGAAACCAGTCCGGATCTAAAGAGGGGGCGGGGCCATTAACCGGGAGCGTGCGGTCGGAGGAACACGGATGATCGGCTGAGGGGTCCACGCCTGTGCAGCCGGGTAAGTTACCTTCTTCTATGCATGTTGTGGGAATGTCTGATACTGTTGGAGTTAGTAGTGGCTTAGCTGGGTCCGCTCCGGGTGCGGGGAGTTAGTAGTGGCTTAGCTGGGTCCACTCCGGGTGCGGGGGTTTCGGGACCGTCCGGGGGGACTGCTGGGTTATTGGGGTTTTTTTGGCCAGAATAAAGGACCTGGTACAGAAATTTGAGAATGCGGAAAGAGTCGCAGCTGGGCCAGCATCGGCATGGGTCTCACAAGTGGGAGTGCCGGGGATGCCGGTGCGGCTGGAGGGAGCGCGGTGGTGCCAGTGGTTGCGCCTAAAATCCCTGCTCCTGCTGTGGCGTCAACGGTGGGTAGTTCCCCACAGGGGACGTCAAAAGCAGAGGGAAGGCAGGACATCGTCAGTTTGGGAGATGCAGCAAAATGTGAAGTATATGTCTGCTTTGAGGGACCACTGGGAGCTCATCTGAAACAGGAGGTGCGGAAAAAACTGTGGAAAGGTGAGTACGTTGAGATATTTTCCCTGCTGCTTTTAGAAAAATGTAACCTGGACAGGGTAAAACCGGATGATTCCAAGAAGGAGGACGAGGAACTGGTTACATGCGTTCGCGATAATGGCAAGTGTCATAGGGGAGAAGAATCCCGAACATTATTCGGGGATATTCTGCTACCAGGATGCTATAGGGGAGGCCTACAGGGTTTATGGCGGTACAGGATGGCTGCGGTATGATTTCGTCAACGCAGAGCGGTAAGGCCAGAACTGAGATGGGATCACAAGGACATCAGCTTGTGGATGCGCCTGATGACGTCACCGAGGGCTCCCAGCCAGTTTTTTCCAGGAGGGGCCGGTGGACCTTCGGCCCAGGGACAATCGGCCGAAAACAAAAAAGGGGTATGTTGGCAATATAATTCAGGGACCGGTAAGTTTGGAGGTGCATGTTGGTACAAGCATGAATGTTCTGGGTGCGGAGGAACTCATCCGGGGTCCAGATGCTTTAAACAGGAAAAAAGGCCGCGCTGGAGAGGCTGAAAACTAGAGGGAGGACCCCGGTGAAGGTGCGCAGAATGCGGCCGTTCCTAAGTAGGTATCCGGACAGGGAGGCGGCGAGGTTGTTAGAGTCAGGTTTTACAGTAGGTTTTGGGATTTCGTGTAATTTAGAGGTTGTTCCCCCTGTTCCGCGCAATTTGAGGTCAGCAATGCAACATCCGGACGTGGTTTCGGAGAAACTAAATAAGGAGGTGGCTTTAGGGAGAATGGGGGGTCCTTTCCCATTACCGCCTTTTGCCGATTTGGTAGTATCCCCGTTGGGGGTGGTGCCAAAGAAAGAACGGGATAAGTTTAGGCTCATTCATCACCTCTCCTTCCTGAAAAGGGGATCGGTGAATTATGCAATTGATCAGGCAGATTGTTCAGTGTCTTATACATCATTGATGCTGCGGTGGGGTGGGTACGGCGTTACGGCAAGGGAGCGTTAATGGCTAAGGCAGATGGGGAGTCAGCCTTTCGGCTTCTTCCGGTTCACCCGGATAGTTTCCGGTTGCTGGGATGCCATTGGAATAACCAATTTTATGTGGACCAATGATTGCCGATGGGCTGCTCTGTGTCGTGCGCATTATTTGAACAGTTCGGTTCTTTTGTAGAATGGGTAGTACGGGATGTGTCAGGCATGAATTTGGTTATCCACTATTTGGACGATTTCCTTTGCATAGGACCAGCTGCTTCCAGAATCTGTGCGGTGCTCCTGGCATCGCTGGAGCACATAGCGGATAGGTTTGGCATTCCATTGGCGCCCGAGAAGACGGAAGGACCTGGTAAGGTCATCAGTTTTCTGGGCATTGTCCTGGACTCGGTGGCAATGGAATGCAGGTTACCAGAAGATAAGTTGTCGGACCTAAAAAGGGAAATCGCAGGTATGATTGGGTTGCGCAAAGTTCAGCTTCGAGATTTGCAATCGCTATTAGGTAAGCTGAATTGTGCGTGCTGCAGTTTGCCAATGGGGAGGGTTTTTTGCCGCAGGCTAGTGGCCAGCACAGCTGGTATTCAGTCCCCAAGGCACTATGTGAGATTGAGAAAAGAACACAGGGAGGACTTGAGGGTATGGCATACCTTCTTGGAATCCTTTAATGGACGGGCGCTATGGATGTCGGAGCCAGTCAGCAACTTTGACCTCGAACTGTTCACGGATGCGGCCGGTTCCACAGGTTATGGGGCGTTCTTTCACGGGCAGTGGAGTGCGGGTACATGGCCGGGGGAATGGATTGAAGCGGGTTTTACAAAAAACCTAGTGCTGCTGGAACTGTTTCCGGTGGTTTTAGCAGTTGTATTGTGGGGTGGGGCCTTTAAGGATCGAAAAGTGCGGTTTCATGGGGACAATTTAGGTGTGGTGCAAGTGATTAACAGGATTACTGCATCATTCCCGCCAGTGATTAGGTTGTTACAACACTTGGTTTTGAGACGTTTGCAGTTGAATGCTTTCATTCATGCAGTACACCTCCCGGGTGTGGAGAATGTTATCGCTGATGCGCTGTCTCGCTTCCAGTGGGACAGGTTCTGCGAGTTGGCGGCGGAGGCGGAGCGGCACAGGGTGCCTTGTCCCGAATGGTTGTGGGGGATAGCATTGGCTTCGTCGCCGGATGGATCAGGAAGTCAGTAAGTGAGGTGACCTGGTCAGCATACTCGAGAGTATGGCATGAGTGGTAGGCGTTGGTGCAAGAGGTGGGTGATGAGTCGGTGGATGGTGCAGTGGGGCTCCTGGTGTATTATGTGGCGAGAATGATGGAGGAGGGAGTGCCTGCATCGGCACTGCATAAGCAGTTAGCGGGTTTAGCGTTGTTGTTCAAATTACAAGGCCAGCCTGACTTTACAAAGGATTTCTGGGTGAGGCAGGCGATGAAAGGCTATCGGCAATTGGTGGTTCGTACGGACTCCAGGAGACGATAACCTTTCAGATTTTAACAGGTATGGTAGCACAGTTGGTGGGGGTTTGTTCCTCTGACTACGAGTGCACCATGTTTACGGCGGCATTTTTGCTGTCTTTCTTCGGGGCATTTCGTATTGGGGAATTGGTTAGTCCGTCAAAGAAGGTACAAGGGGGAATTGGGATACAGGAGGTGACATGCGAAAAGGATGTTTTGTTATATTTTCGTAGGTCAAAGACGGATCAAATGGGTAAAGGGAGGTTGGTGCAGGTTTCCCAGTGCCGGGTTCGGCATTGTGCCCAGTGGAAGCGGTTAAGGGATTTATGGGTATCCGCCAAAGGGGGGGTCCCTTGTTGGTGCATTTCGATGGGGTTCCGTTATCACGTTATCAATTTGTGGCCGTATTTAGAAAATGTTTAAGGGCTTTGGGTTTGAATGAGAAGGAATTTTCGTCTCATTCCTTTCGGATTGGGGCTGCGACAGAGGCGGCTAGAAATGGGATGGATGCAGAGGCTGTAAAACGCATAGGGCGGTGGGAATCGCGGAGGTTCCAGATATATGTTAGGTCTCATCTGGTGGTGGGGCTGTAAAATGTTAATTGGGAAGAATTCTGTTCATATTGGCGGTTAGGTTTGCAGAATACTGGTGATCATGGGTATTGTTTTTGGGTCATTTTCTTTACAGGTTCAGTGGCAGGCCTGGTTTGGATATTGGGCCATTCCTTTGTGAGCTACGGGGCCAGGAGGGGAGATGTGAGATTTGAAGGTAGACAGTTGGGTTTTTCATAGGAAGGAAGCCTGCATTAAGTGGTTTTGGTTCCCGGGTATGTTGTGGGGAAGATTGATTTCTGAGGTGCAGCGTTATGCGCTTAGGGACAGGGCACCGGATGTTTTAGTTTTGCATTTAGGGGGCAATGATTTGGGGGTGAGATCTATGGTTTATATATCGCGGGACATCAAATTTGATGTCTGGCGTTGGATGCAGGAGTTTTCAAAGATGGTTATAGTTTGGTCCGACATGGTGGCTCGGACAACATGGAGGATGGCCAGGTCGTTTGAGGGTGTTAATAGGGCACGGAGGGAGATTAACCGGGAGGTGAGTAAGTTCATGGTGAAGAATGGGGGATTGGCTATTAGGCATTTGGAATTAGAGTTCGAAACTTGGAGGTACTTGAGGAGAGATGGCGTTCATTTAAATGATGTGGGTATTGATCTGTGGGCGTTGGGACTGCAGGACGGTATCCAGAGAGCTATTTGGGTGTGGAGGTGCACCAAAAGGTAAGGTTGTTACCTTTGGGTGCTGTGGCGGGCGTTTTGGTCTTTGCAGGGGAAAGAAGATATGGCACAATGAGAATTTCGGGAACTAGCGTTGCTATGGTCCTGATGGTACTGATGGTGGTTTCCGGATAACGGAGGTTAGACGGAAAGTGTTAATGGGGGCACTGCGGTCATTGGTTGTCTCTGAGCCAGCTTGTCGGCTTGAGGCCTATTATTTCATTAAGAGAAGGGCCGCAGTGCAATATGGTTATGTTACTGATGTTTTACGAATCTCCTGCAAAGACCAACGCTAGATAGATGAGGAATCTTTGAATAACAGATGTGTTTTTGTTATGGTATTTATTGTTTAATAAAGTAGGCTGCTACGGCCTTTTATAACTCCAACCCTCTGGTCTGGTCTTGATTGTTTAGAATAAGGTTAAGAGGTTGGGGTTTTTTAGGTAATGGGAATCACATCTGTTATACAACAGTCAAGAGAAGCCCGGAGCAAAGTAAGAAATACATAGGCGAAGGGCGGACATGACAGGGTTAACAGGGAGATGGTATCATGAGAAAGGGAAAATGTTTGGTGCTGAGGGGGAGGGGCCATGGAAGGTGTTAAATTCTGTCCCCGCCCTGATGAGTCATCACAAGCGTGGGGGAAAGTTCCCGCCCACCCTCCCTAAAAAAATTGGAAAAGTGAATTGGGTAGTTTTGGTTGTGTGTTTTTTCTTTTTCTTTTCCAAAACAGGTTCGTGGAAGTTGGATGTCGTAGCAGTGGCGGGCGTTTTGGTCTTTGCAGGGGAAAGAAGATATGGCACAATGAGAATTTCGGGAACTAGCGTTGCTATGGTCCTGATGGTACTGATGGTGGTTTCCGGATAACGGAGGTTAGACGGAAAGTGTTAATGGGGGCACTGCGGTCATTGGTTGTCTCTGAGCCAGCTTGTCGGCTTGAGGCCTATTATTTCATTAAGAGAAGGGCCGCAGTGCAATATGGTTATGTTACTGATGTTTTACGAATCTCCTGCAAAGACCAACGCTAGATAGATGAGGAATCTTTGAATAACAGATGTGTTTTTGTTATGGTATTTATTGTTTAATAAAGTAGGCTGCTACGGCCTTTTATAACTCCAACCCTCTGGTCTGGTCTTGATTGTTTAGAATAAGGTTAAGAGGTTGGGGTTTTTTAGGTAATGGGAATCACATCTGTTATACAACAGTCAAGAGTTTTTTGCTGGTATCAATTACAGACAGTAAGACCCCTTTTATACTGAGGCATTTTTCAGGCGCTTTTGGGCTAAGAATAGTACCTGTAAAGCACCTTAAAAAACAGCTCCCCTGAAGTCTCAGTGTGAAAGCCCGAGTGCTTTCACACTGAGGTGATGCACTGGCAGGACGTTAAAAAAAACTCCTGCAAGCAGCATCTTTGGAGCGGTGAAGGAGCGGTGTATACACTGCTCCTAAAGCGCCCCTGCCCATTGAAATGAATGGGCAGCGCTGCCGAACCGCCGGCAGCGGCGCTTTGCGGGTCATTTTATCCCTTCTTCGGCCACTAGCGGGGGTTAAAAACGCCCCTCTAGTGGCCGCAAACATCTGCAAAAATGATGGTAAAGTGCCCCAGTCTGAAAGCAGCCTTAGACTCCTTTCACACTGAGGTGCTTTTCAGGTGCTTTCACACTAAAAAAGTGCATGAAAAGCTCATGAAAACCTATTTTCATTAAAATCAATGAATGCTTTCACAGTGCGCTGGCAGGGCGGTGAAAAAAACGCCCCTCTCCATTGAAATGAATGGAAAGCGCTTCAAAGGCGCTTGAAAAGCTCTTCAAAAGCGCCTGAAATGCTCTTCAAAAGTGCTCAGTGTTTTACTGGCAGTTTACAAGTGCCTCAGAGCCCTTTCACACTGGGGCGGGCGGCGGTGTCGGCGGTAAAGTGCCGCTATTGTAAGCGGCCCTTTATCGTCGGTATGCGGCCGCTAGCGGGGCGGTTTTACCCCCGCTAGCGGCCGAGAAGTGGTTAAAAACCACCGCAAGGCACCTCTGCTGAGGCGCTTTGCCGGCGGTATAGCCGCGCCGTCCCATTGATTTCAATGGGCAGGAGCGGTGAAGGAGCGGTATACACTCCGCTCCTTCACCGCTCCGAAGATGCTGCTAGCAGGACTTTTTTTACCGTCCTGCCAGCACATCGCTCCAGTGTGAAAGCCCTCGGGGCTTTCACACTGGAATGAAAGCAGCGGCACTTTCGGGTCGGTTTGCAGGCGCTATTATTAGCGCAATAGCGCCTGCAAACCGCCCCAGTGTGAAAGGGCACTCAGTGTGAAAGGGGCCTTAGGGGGAGATTAAGAGCCCTTTCACAATGAGGTGCTTGAAAACTGCCCATATAACGCAGACCGCTGTTTCAGCGCTTTTGCAGCGCTTTTCATGGGCTTTTCAATCGATTTTGAGGCGTTAGCTGTGCGCTTTTTAGAGGGTCACGTGACTCAATAACTACTTCAAGAACCATTTTGAGACGCTTTTGTAGTGCTTTTCAGCCATTTTTAAGGTGCTTCTCATTCAGTTCAATGGCACTTATTTGGAGAGCTTTTTTAAGTGCTTCAAACATGCTCCAAAGATGCTGCTTGCAGGAGCTTTTTCACCTCCCGCCAGCCCACAGCCCCAGTGTGAAAGCATTAATTAATTCAAATGGAAATAGGTTTTCGTGAGCTTTTCATGTGCTTTTTCAGCGCTAAAGCGATTGAAAAGCGCCTCAGTGTGAAAGGGCTCTTACTAAAATTGGTGCAAACAGAATCCGGTGCAGCTGGACATAGTAATCAATCAGCTTCTAGGTTTTATTGGCAAAGATTGATTGAGCAAGCTGAAGTTAGACGCTGATTGGTTACTATGCACAACTGCACCAGATTCTGAGTGCACCAGTAAAACTCCCCCTAAAAGTCATCATAGGCACAATATACATTAGACTAAATTCTCAATTCAGACTAAAACACCAGAATAGGTATACCTATTTTTTTTAAGTCATAGTTCTGTTAATATTTGTACAATGAGCCATTACAATCGCAAGACAAAATTCTAAAGCATTACCTTTGTTCAAGTTTGGTGAATGACATTATAGGATTGGCCAGGTCACAGAATGAAGTAGTTCTTTGCTGCATTGCACAATGTAAAGCTTACAATCCACATCCTGATAAAGTCTATTGTTGATAGTCTTTATCTGAGTGTTCGAGTCACAGGCCAAAGATTGCAAAAATCCCAAACCCAAATTTGAACACCATCAAAGTTATTGGTGATAGAATTCAGGAATAAACAGCATGGGGATCCCCTTAGTATTTCAACCAGATCCTTATCCATGTAGCCTGAGGGGCCAGGAAAGGAAGGGCAGCTAAAGTTTGGCCCCCTTCCTCTACCATAGAAGGTCACATACCTTTCAGCATTTGGGGGTAATTTGCAGAGAAAGGGCATGGCAAAGTACTGGCATCATAACAGGAAGTGAAGCTGCGCCTGGCCCTCCAGATTGAGCAGTGCTGGATATCCAGTGCATGTACAATGCAACAAACATCCAAGCTCTTATATAGACAGTGGAACTCAGGACCTTACAAGTACTGACAACACCGGAGGGAGAAGCCATTTGTATAGAGGCTGTATAGTGCTGTCAGAACCAAGCTGGATCTAGGATCATATACAGCAAAACAGCATACTAGTAAAACTAGAATGCGTGGGTAAGTCTGTACAGCTGCTGTATCTCCAATGACTAACATGCTAGCAAGTAAGACTGGGGTTCAGCTTTAACTCTGCACTAGAGTTTTTTGAATTGCTGAACCAGGTTTGAGATCCACTGCAGGTAGAGATAAAAAAAAAAAAATATTACACAGCCCACTGGCAGAACCTTTTCATGGCTAATGACCTCAATCCTACTAAGCTAAGAAAGTATGGACTCTGACCATCTCCTATACAATCCAGGGGACCTCTCTACAGCAAGAACTTTGTGCAGCTCAAACAACTACACACTGGCCTGATTTACAGGAATTATGCCTTCAACGAGGAGTAGAGAATACATATTTTATCTGCTCACTATTAGAAATCAGCCCCCTGTGTAGTAGCCAAGGAATTTGGAAAATCACAATCATGAACTAACATGTCTATATGTATTTATTATTTACAGAAAAAGTAAAGCATCTGGACAATCTGGCAATAATTTGGGGTATAAGGCAACGTTGAACTACTCAAGATTGTTCATATATGTGTGAAAGTTCACTTGTTGTAATTGTTTAGAAAGAAAATTAGAAAACCTAATGAAATGTCCACAATTGTACCATGTCAACTAACACTGACCCAGGTGAGTGTCATGAGAGAAGTATGGGTTCTAGATACCAATCTGAATAGGAGCTACTCTCAATGTGCTTCACATGGATAAAGGGTTGATCTCTCATACAAACAGCCTCTCTCCTTAGGCTCTCCTCCTCTCCTAAGTACTCGTTTCCAGTGTCATGTAATTACAAACATAGCAGATATAGTGCTCTCTGTTTTTTTTCAAATGTATTAAAAAACCACACTTAAAAAGAGGACACTTACAAGATAAAGAACAAACACTCGCATGTGTGTATAATAAGAGCGTCCGCTCGCTCACCACTGTGGCTGCGTGACGTAACAGGCTCAGTTCCTCCCCTCTGCACGAGTACCGACCTCTGATTGGTCTTCATCTGCAAATTTTTGTCTTGTAAGTGTCCTCTTTTTAAGTGAGGTTTTTTAATAAATTTGAAAGAAACAGAGAGCACTATGTCTGCTGTGTTTGTAATTACATGACACTGAAAACTAGTACTTAGGAGAGGAGGAGAGTCTAAGGAGAGAGGCTGTTTGTATGAGAGATCAACCCTTTATCCATCTGAAGCACATTGAGGCTGGAATCACACCTATGCAGTTTTAGTGCTTTTTGCATTTTGCAGATTTGCACTACAGAACGTGTTCCATAGGGAACCATGTTAAATGGACTGTAGTGCAAATCTGCAAAATGCAAAAAGCACTAAAACTGCATAGGTGTGAATCCAGCCTGAGAGTAGCTGGAACTACAAGAGGGCAGAAGGTGAACAGCTGATCCATAATAGAAGGGAGAGATCACTGAAGAGTCAAAGACAAGGAGTTATGTTTGAGTCTGCCTGACTCATTCTTGAGGTGTGCAGGTAAAATAGCCGGTGGAGGTGTGCGCAAGTGTACAGTGTTTAAAGAAAAGCACGGTAGTGATAGAATATCACAGAAAATCACAGCAATCAATAATTGTGTTTATAATAAGGACTTTTTCTGTTATGTGATATTGCAATGACTGATTATGATTATTAATTTTATTATTTGCACAAGGTGTGGTATTAGAGTTACCATTATAGTAGCGCTGCACTATATATGCTTATATACACAATTTTATTTAAAGTGAAGTGAATCCACTTAAAGTGTACAGCAGCTCCAATATTTGATTACATATACGGGGTTATACTATTTTTGCACTTAGCACTTTAGCAAGAATTAGGGTAGCGCTGATTGTCATACACATATAATACCAATCTGAATACGTTTACATTCACACGGGGGTTCATGTGTGACCAGTGGAGGCCACTGGCAAGAATCAGTAGATTTTTTCCCGCTGCTGTAAATCAAATCAATGGCAGGCGTCACTGCTGTTTGCATGTAACCGCTGCAGGGAGGGGAACAGGGGGATTGGAGCTGCAAAAAGGAAAGGGGGGCAGATTGTAGAGCGGGGTGACCAGAGCAGCGGGGGGGGCTTACTGGAACTGATCACCCTGTGGCTCCCCCTGCAGCAGTTGAAAGTCAATGAGAGGGAGAGGAGAACTCCTTGTTCTACTGCATTATCAGCGTCCCTGACTCTAACTCGCTCTCCTGGGTTTATTATGCTGAATATACTCCCTTA
This sequence comes from Aquarana catesbeiana, assembly GCF_042186555.1. Lineage (NCBI taxonomy): Eukaryota > Metazoa > Chordata > Amphibia > Anura > Ranidae > Aquarana > Aquarana catesbeiana. Next base: position 656,118,914 of record NC_133325.1, read on the forward strand.
GGCAGCCCATAGATGAGTCATTAAACCAGTGGGTTGAACGGAATAAAAAAAATACTTGATTCCTCTATCCATTCTCCCCAATGAGCTATTGTATTCTGACAGTCGGGAGGCTTCCCCGCCATCAAAATACACTAATACACTAGTGCTGCTGACCAGTGGCGGCTGGTGAAGTTTTAGGATGGGGGGGCGCCAGACCCCACCCTTCCTTTTTGACCCCTCCCATTTGGTGAAAACAGGCATGGTTTCAGCAAAATAGTGGGCGTGGCTCTAAGGTGGTGTGGTTAGTGTCTGAGATGAACAAGGGATGGAGGGAGAGGGAGAGAGGGATGGAGGGACAGCAGGCCCAGATCCTACACAACAATAGAAATATGTGTATTCTAGAAAGTTTAACAATCAGCAGATAAAGATACTCCAAACACCTGGTGTTAGCGCTTCAATCAACCTGGCACCATGGTTGTTATGGTGTCAGGATGATTGAAGCGCATTATTTCAATTATTGCATTGTAATATAAAATGAAATCATTCAACTCACCATAATGCAGAATCAGTGGGAGCCCTGAGCGTGTCACTAGCCACGTCGCCTGCCACCAGATGCCATCAGGTGTTCCCAGCGGAGTCCCTCCTTACATCAAGTGCCCCCAGCGGAGTCCCTCCTTACATGCAGCCTGTGTCACATAAAATGCAGCCCGTGTCCCACCAAATGCAGCAGCCTGTGTCACCACCAAATGCAGCAGCCTGTGTCCCACTAAATGTAGCAGCACGTGACACCACCAATTGCAGCAGCATGTGTCACCACCAATTGCAGCAGCATGTGTCACCACCAAATTGCAGCAGCCTGCGTCACCACCAATTGCAGCAACATGTGTTACCACCAAATTTCAGCAGCCTGTGTCACCACCAATTGCAGCAGCCTGTGTCACCACCAATTGTAGCAGCATGTGTCACCACCAATTGCAGCAGCATGTGTCACCACCAATTGCAGCAGCCTGTGTCACCACAAAATTGCAGCAGCCTGTGTCACCACCAATTGCAGCAGCCTGTGTCACCAGCAATTGCAGCAGCATGTGTCACCACTAAATTGCAGCAGCATGTGTCACCAAATTGCAGCAGCATGTGTCACCACCAAATTGCAGCAGCATGTGTCACCAAATTGCCGCAGCATGTGTCACCACCAAATGCAGCAGCATGTGTCACCACCAATTGCAGCAGCCTGTGTCACTAAATTGCAGCAGCCTGTGTCACCACCAAATTGCAGCAACATGTGTCACTAAATTGCAGCAGCCTGTGTCACCACCAAATTGCAGCAACATGTGTCACCAAATTGCAGCAGCCTGTGTCACCACCAAATGCAGCAGCATGTGTCACCGCCAATTGCAGCAGCCTGTGTCACCACCAATTGCAGCAGCATGTGTCACCACCAAATTGCAGCAGCATGTGTCACCACCAAATTGCAGCAGCATGTTTCACCAAATTGCAGCAACATGTGTCACCACCAAATTGCAGAAGCATGTGTCACCAAATTGCAGCAGCATGTTGTCACCACCAAATTGCAGCAGCATGTTGTCACCATCAAACCCCCCTCCCCCAGTTACTTACCTTGCTGTGTGTTGTCTCCTGTGGAGAGGTCCGCTCCTCACATACTTCCCGTTTCTTCTCTCCTGGGCGCAATTGGAGAGAGAAACAGGAAGTGACATCATACTCAGATGTCAATCAAACCGCCCGGCCATAGTAATAGATACTAGCGTCGGGCAGGAGCTACTTGGCGCTTCAGAAAGCGCCGCAAGGCAGGCTAGACGCCGGCAAATGAAGCGCCACGTCTGCAATCTCGTGATTGCATAGACGTGGCGCTTCCCATAAGTGCACTGTGTCCGGCGTTGCACTGTGTCCAGCATCCGAACACATTGCACTTAAGGACCTTGTTTTGTATTTTTTTTAAAGGGCCAGCTTTAACATTTTTTTTTTATATTATTTTTTTTGGTGACTGCCTGGGGGGGGGGGGGGGGCGGGGCCCAGGCGCCCCCTATGGACGGGCCGCCACTGCTGCCGACTATAGCTGGCAGTGCTGATCGAGTGGAGAAAGTCTGACAGGGTGCTACACAGAGGTCAGGGCTGGACTGGGACAAAAATTTAGCCCTGGACTTCATCCAGACCGGCCCATTTTAATTTTGCAAACACGCACAAAAACAGTATCCTGTGCACTTGCACGAGAGTGTCGTCATCACAACCCGGCTATCCACACAGCAGGAGCATGCAAACCCATAAGGAAGACCAGGTGAAGGGGGAAGCCCCCAGGCAGCAGTTACAGCACAGCGCTGGAGGGCTTCGCTTCTCTGGGTGGTGTGATCCCACTTTCTTCCTTTCACAAGTGGGATCACACTACCCAGAGTTTTTTTCTTGCACTGGGACACTTTAACCTTACTGCTTTGATTGCATATTTTGCACAGTTTTTTCTCTGCACATTCGAAGAGACTAATTTGTACTTTTTTGCAGTCTTTTTTGCACTTTAATACCATCTGCATACTTTGACTATAATGGTTTTAATTATAAGCATGGTTTAAATATGTTTTTTTTGCTGAAAATATTTGTATGCACTTATTTTTTGCACATTTCAATTTTTTATTAAATATTAATTGACACTTTTGATGAACGTTTAGCTGTGTTGGATTTTGCATATTGTTTGAACCATTATTTGCACTGAATGGATTTTTGATGTTTTTTTAGCTCCACATCCTTTGCTATATTTTCAATGGCTCTGCATTATGCGGCTGTGCCGGGTCGGCCAGTTACCTGGACAGGTTCCTGCAGCACCATCATCCTTCGGCCTCCCTCGTCTGCTCCGCGGACCTCTATGCCTGTCGATTGCTCTCAGGACATCACACAGTTGGTTTAGCCCATATAAACCCACAGTGACCGTTACCGCAGAGGCCGCCGGAGATAGCCGAGTTTTGCTAGATGAAGCCGAAGAGCTGTTGGAGAGGAGGGGGGCGGGGTAAGTCAAGCAGTGATGGAAAAGGATGAGCGCACGCCGTAGGCGGCCGAAGATGTGTGCAGTGTCCGGAAAGAGCCAAAGTTCGCGACGCTGAGTCCAGCAGTACAGCGGTGCTCAAAATGATGGTTGCGCGAGTTGCGCAGCCATTAATTTGACAGGCTGTCTGTCACTGAAACCGGCCCACTGAGCCATCGGCCCACTGGGAAACTCCCGGTAGTCCCGAAGGCCAGTACATGCCTGACAGAGGTTGATTTGTAGATTGACTACTGTACAACCTCCCTGTGATCACAAATGGATTGAAATTCAGCCAGTCCCATTATACTCTCTAAACTAACTGCTGAATAATGCCATTCACCCCACAAGGAGTCAAGTATGCCAACCTGAGGTTTGAAATGCTAGCCCACTAGAACACCTAAGAAACCTTCTCATTTACTAAGGAACAAGGGGTTGCTACATTTTATTTCCTTCATTTTGGTTAGTTAAATCCCAAATTCAGGAAACTTGAGAAATATCCCTTGTAGTGGGTTAAAATTTTCCTGAGTTGGGCTTTGAATATGCATTTGAAAGATTAATTATATCTGTTCAATAGGTGCAAAAAATACCTGCTGATCCTGCCAGAAGTCCTTATTCTATATTAAAGTGTTAAAGTGGTTGTAAAGGCTGAAAGTTTTTTATTCATTCTATGCATGAAGGTAAAAAACCTTCAGTGTGCACCTCCCCCCCACACCCCCCCACTTATTCTCACCTGAGTCAGACCTCGATCCAAAGATGTGCACCAGAGCAGAAGCTCTCCCAGGTCTCTCCCTCCTCACTGGCTGAGACACAGCAGTGGGGTGTCATTGTCTCCTGCTGCTGACAATCACAGTCAGTGAGGAGGGAGCAGGAGGCAGGGCCGAGCCATACTCTGTATGTCTATGGGGGCATTCGGCCATGTTCGTTACTTTTTTTTTTTTTTTTAAATGCTTGAGCCTTTACAAACATTTAACATTTATAATGTTCCCTGTTATCTCTGTAGAGCACAGAAAACCCTCTCCCATGTTATGGAAATGTGGAGAGAGGAGGTGTTCTGTAGTCCTTATGCCCCGTACACACGGTCGGATTTTCCGATGGACAATGTCCGATCGGAGCGTGTTGTCGGAAATTCCGACCGTGTGTGGGCGCCATCGGACATTTTCCATCGGATTTTCCGACACACAAAGTTGGACAGCAGGAGATAAAATTTTCCGACAACAAAATCCGATCGCGTCAATTCCGACCATGTGTGGCCTGTTCCGACGCACAAAGTGCCACGCATGCTCTGAAGAAATTCCGACACGGGACAGCTCGTTCTGGTAAACTTAGCGTTCGCAATGGATACAGCACTTTCGTCACGCTGCAATGTAAAAAATGGTTTAATACAGCGCACTCTCTTCTTCTTTATAATGTGACAAGAATTAAGTGGTTTTGCTGCTCATATTCACACACACGTCTCACAAAGTTTGATTTGTGTTTTTTTAGTGGGATTCCCTCAATATATTGTTATTAGTTGTCACATCTGACAGTTTTATATTTTTTTTATATTTTTTTTTTGTTTTTTAAGCCTTTTTTTTTCTTTAATGTTTGGATTTTCTCCAAGGCTGATCTTTGTTCAATGTTATTTTTATTATTACTCCCGAATATTTTTGTGTGTGTTTTGTGTGTCAAGTTACCCCAACACCATTGATATCTTTTATTATTTAATCTCCATGAGATTTTTTGTTGTTGGTGTCCCTTGTTCATTTCACATTGTATATTTGCAATGTACCTGAATCCTCACAAACCAACTGTCATTTTTGAAGTAAAACACATAGGAGAGTAGAATTCAAAACAAAAATCCTTTATTAAGGTATCAGAACCAAACAAAGAGGAAGGCAACACTGGATCAACAGCAGAAATTAGTGAAGCCTGGGACCCCCACGGCAGACATCAATTCTTCAACATCAAAATTGGTGGCCTGAGGAGTCCATATGTAAGGGAGGGCAGTCTGGTCCGGGATTCACAGAGACTCGGATAGCAGCAGATGACATCAGTGTCCCCAGGCTGTGGTACCACAAGAGGCTGCATCTTTTGGCCGACCAGACTGGATCCAGGGCAATCACTCTCTGGTCTTCCTTTCACACTTCCTTCCGGGCTGTGGCTGTGCAGTAGGAGATGTGGCAGGAGGAGGAGTAGGACCTGGAGGAGGAGGAGGACTGGGAGGACCTGGAGGAGGAGGAGGACTGGTAGGACCTGGAGGAGGACTGGGAGGACCTGGAGGAGAGGGAGGAGGAGGAGGAGGAGGAGGACCATCCCAAAGCTGTGTGTGAGGTGTAAGTTGTCCCCTCACACCTTTCTCCAGAGCCTCTGAAATGAGGGCCTGACACCTGGCTTGTTGGCCCTCCTCCATCCTCTGCATTTTATAGGCAATGAATGCCGCAAGGTTCTCCTGCCTGGTGTGTGGTGCTCCCAGGACCTCTGTAGCCCTCCAAAAAAATCTGATAGCCGCCTCCTCTAGGCTACTCCTCCTGCTGCCACTTTCTGTTTTCAGGGTGGGTGGAGGGACCTGCAGATCAGCCACCTCCTGGCTGAGACTTCCCTGTGTATGAAAAAGGGACATGGTTTTAGTTTTTGCATCATCAATCACAATCCTAAATTAGTACTCCCAACTAACATCTAGGTAACATCATTGATAGTACAAGCAGAAATATTTAGAGGAATGCTATACCTGGCTCAATCTGGGCTCCTCCACATGTGGCCTGGAAGGCCCAGGTTGGGCGTCAGAAGCCTCAGCCGGGGGGGAAGGAAGTGTGGAAGGAAGACTGGAGAGGGATGACCTGGGTTCAGTCTGGCCTGCCAGAAAGTGCAGCCTGTCGTAGTACAACATCCTGGGGACATAGATGTCATCTGCTGCTCCGGATCTCTGTGAATCCAGGACTTTCTTGCGCTCCCTCAGATATGTGCTCCTCAGGCAACCAATTAAGATCTTTAAATAGGTGATGTCTGCCGTGGGGATCACCTGCTTCACAATTTCACACAATTGCACCAGTGCTGCCTTCCTCTTTGCTTGGTTCTTGAAATGGGGGTGGGTAATCTCCCACAGACAGGGCAGCTCACTTAGAATATCAATGAATAGTACCATGAAGTCAGTATCTCTCATTAAGATATCCATGTTCACTGCAAGACACAACACAAGACAAAGCCTAATGTCAGACAAAACTCTCCTAATCTTGTTACAATATAGTCCTCAATCTAGAAGCAGTATAGGCCCAAGTTTGTCTCTTACCTTCGTTCTTACGATCGGCGCGTCCAATGCTCCTTCCTCCGCTCACAGATCGTACGTAATACGCACGCGTGTTACGCTTTATAGACACTGCGCATGTGTGTAACTCCGCCCGCCCCTGACGTTCTTTCTATTCTATTCCCCGCCCCTTTTCGTTCGGTGCAGTGGGGGAAGAGCATGATGGCGGAGTCACACCAGGTGCGTGCTAATTGTAGCAACGAGGAGGAGGAGGAAAGCCCGGATCCAGGCACGTCCCGATCCAGAAGGAGACGTTTTAAGGCCACAAATATGTAGTTTGGGGAGATGTTGGAGATGGTCGACATCATGAAGAAGTCCCACTATGATGGCAAATATGGGCCTTACCCCAACCCGAACATCCGAAAGGCCAAGATCATGGCGAAAGTGGTCAGGAGTCTCGAGCGGAATTTCGGGGTCCGAAGATCAAAAGATCATCTCAGGAAGCGGTGGTCGGACCTGAAGTTGAGAGAGCCAGAGCAGTACCGAAAGATCCGGAGAGTGCTGCAAAAAAGTAAGTAGTTGTGCTGTGTTTATATTCTTTCTGGCTTTATTCCGTTCGTTCTGCTCCATATGCTTTTATTAATTGTAACGTTTAAAAAGGTCAACTTTAATGTTCATGGGCCCATTATTCGTTCGTATCAAACATTTTTCGTTCGGCCTCTAGAACACCATTGTTTAGGCCATATGCATTTTCCCACATTTTTTTGGGGACTACTTGCATGCCAAATATTTGTTTAGGTAGATGGGTTTGTTACTAGAATGAAATGCAAACTAGATTGTGTGTAAGGAGAGGACACTGAGCAGCTGTTTTCACATCTGGACACTGGAGCACTAGTGTGGGACACAAGAACACCATTTTTATTAGGGGGGCCACACAGGTGCTCCAGTGTATACTATAGGGGGGGGCTACATCTGTGAAGCTTGTACCAAACAGGTAAAGTATTGCAGCTTGACAAAGGGCAATAAAAAAATAGACATCTTTGAACTCGGCTAAAATAGACAATTGTACCCCACTTCCAAGCAATGTTTCCTATTTCTATAGTTCTGCCATCAAATATCTGTGTGCTAAGTATACCATTTTTGTTTTACATAGGGGAGAAAAGACTCGGACACCCCTCATCCCAGGAGAACACAGACCCCCCCCCCTCTGGAAGAAGGGGAACTACCCCAAACCCAAGATGCTGAGCAGGAGGAAGAAGAAGATGTAGTGGAGATTGGCACCACAAGAGGTGAGTGTCTGCGACCACAGACTCAGGTAAAAGAGATGGCTGTTGGCAGATTTTTGAGACCTTTTTTTTTGTTCTTTATCTCTTTTTAGGTGATCGTGATGTTGTGGATCCAGAACGCTTTACTTCTGAAAGTGCCCAGATACTGATAGGGGAGATCATGGGGTGTAATCTCCAATTGCAAAACATCCAGCAACAAATACGTGATGTTATTACAAAAAATAATAACATCATTGATGTTTTGGGGCAAATTTAAACCCCACAAAATGACCGGTTTTCAGTATTTTCAATTTTAACAATGTTTTGAAAAGCCAAATTTGGAGGATGCACACAGTGTGCCAACATGTGCTATCTGCCATCACGGGAGATCAATGGACACGTTTTGGGGGGGCAACCCCTTCCTCAATTATAAAGCAGCGTTGAGGAAGGGCATGCTCCCCCAAAACACGTCCCTTGATCCCCCCTGATGGCAGATAGCACATGTTGACATTCGTAAATTGGTGTGCATCTTCCAAATTTGGCTTTTCCAGGGGTGAGTTCCCCCCATCTGAACGCTATATCAAACCCAGTTCCTAAATACTGATGTCTAATATAGCCTTCAGGTTTTACCTAATGTGAACTTTGTAAGTTCTAGTTTTTTGGCTTTCTTGTTGGTTTTACACAGGCCTGTTTTATCTGAAATGGATATTTTGATTATTCATAATGCTACTGCAAACATTTTATACTACAAACATGTTGGTTTGTTTTAAAAATCTTTGGTAAATGCACATTTTGATTGTGCAGGTATAAAAAAGTGCCTTACTCAAGAATGTGTGGATTATTGTCTCAACACTACAACAACACTTTTGGGGTGATGTAATTGTTGTTTTATGCACAAATGGGGGTTATTTCCTAAGGGCAAATACACTTTGCACTACAAGTGCAGGTTCAGTGCAGTTGCAAGTGCACTTGAAGTGAAATGTGTTTTTGCATTTAGGAAGTACCAGCCAACACTGTTTTTTATAAGGTTACCCAATCACGACATTTTCTGCACTCAACACATTTCTGTCAGGGTCAGCTAAAACAAACACAAGCAGTAAATGTCCACCAAGAATTGCTTTTGGTTGTTTTTTATTTAAAAAAGGTGTCACATATTGTCTGGCATATTGATAGCCCCCCTACCCACAAAGAACTCCAGGTATCGTAACCGGACATCACGGGCATTCAGGGAGGGCAAGCCAGGACGGCCGCTTTCAAGTGCCGTCATTGTTGATGTATTTGGTATTCCGGCCTCAGGCCCAACTGAGCCAGCATAGTTGGCTGAATGTTTTCTTAAAAAATTATGGAGAACACAGCACGCCAGTATAATATGGTTCAGTTTATACTCCGCCATATGGATGGGTGTCAGAAATAGTCGGAACCGGCTGGCCAGGATTCCAAATGTGTTCTCCACCACTCTTCGGGCTCTGGCCAGCCGGTAATTAAAAACCCTCTGTTCCGGGGTGAGGGTCCTCATCGGGAATGGCCGCATCAGGTGGTCCCCCAGCGCAAATGCTTCATCAGCAACGAACACAAATGGGAGACCTTCAACATTGTCCTCTGGAGGTGGCAAGTCCAAACTGCCATTCTGGAGACGCCTGTAGAACTCCGTCTGGGCGATGACTCCACCATCGGACATCCGGCCATTCTTCCCCACGTCCACATACAAGAACTCGTAATTAACCGACACCACCGCCAACATCACTATACTATTAAACCCCTTGTAGTTATAATAGTACGACCCCGAGTTGGGTGGTGGGACGATGTGGACGTGTTTCCCATCAATTGCCCCTCCGCAGTTAGGAAAGTCCCACCGCTGGGCAAAGTGGGAGGCCACAGTCTGCCATTCCTGTGGCGTGGAAGGAAACTGTTGAGGAAAAAAAAAAAACATTACTATTTTTTCACAGAAACCTGGCAAGCAGATTAGACACAAACATTATGGGTCAACCTCCAGATAGCATTTATTAAGGGGAATTTAACAACAACAAAGTATAAGGTACACCTATCATATTCCCCCTCCCCCCCTCTCATGGGCCATTTCTAACATTATAGGGGGGGGGGGGACTCTTGGACAGGTAACCCTCTTCACTTCATTGAGAGATGAATGCCTAAATACAGGGTATTACTTGGAACAGCCCCTCCTTTGTTACACTATTGGCAGCCCACTGGACAGGTAAGAAGTGTCATAATACAAAGATATAAATACACACTGTACACATTTGAGCACATTTGGACATTCTGCTATTACCTATCAAGATCATAATAGGATACAAGAACTTTAAACAGTACCATTGGAAAGTATACAGGCAGGCCCTTGCACTACATGCTTTGGGGAATTCATCCATAAATCTGACCAGTAAAGAGATGGGTATAGTGTGTATGGGTTTGGCAAAGTCAGCAGATAGATGATTGAGGATAGAGAATTGGGATCAGCTGACTTAGCAGTTGGGGGGAGGGAGGGTTACCAAAAATTTGGGGACACCACAAAAAAAAGCCTCTGGCCCTGTGCCTGAATTTAAATCCAAAATAACATTTCCAAACATTTTAGGGGGTGTTTGGGGTAAAGCACTACTATGGAGCTGATAAAATACATTGTTAAGTGACTACATGAGGTGAATATAGGGGCAGGAGACACCATGCTGGAGAGGTTATTGAAGGGCAAATATGTATGAAGGACATAAAATAATAATTACATAAAAATCCAGCATGCATGAGGACAAAGGGGACATTCACAGCATATTACAATCATGGTAATTAGGGAATGAGGAAAGAAATACAATATATTAGCAAACATTCAATACAATAAAATGTGATATAAAAGGAAAAAAATCTTACCTTCATATACTCCTTCTGCAGGACCTGTATGATGGCAGAACAGGTCTCTGGGATAATGATCCCCAGAGCCTGGGGGGAGATGCCTGTCGAGAACTTGAGGTCCTGCAGGCTTCTCCCTGTGGCCAAATACCGCAAGGTAGCGACCAACCTCTGCTCCGGAGTGATGGCTTGCCTCATGCAGGTATCCTGCCTGCTGATATAGGGGGTCAGCGAAGCCAACAAACGGTGAAACACGGGGTCCGTCATCCGGAGAAAGTTCCTGAAATCATCAGGATTATTCTCACGGATCTCACGGAGCAAAGGCATATGACAGAACTGGTCACGCTGAAGCAACCAATTCTTGGTCCATGAACTCCTCCCCACCCTGTTCATGGACTGGACTTGTGTCAAGGTCAGGACCCCAACACCAAGCCCCCGCACAGCACGAACTCTACGAGGAGTACGCATACGAAACATGGCTATAAAACGGTCGGCTGCTCAGAACGAAGTAACAGAACGCACTGAAAAACAGCAAGGCCTGTGAAGAGCGACCTGAAAACCAGTAACGAACGAACAAGAATACAGTGACTAAAGTCACGCGGAACTTGCTTGCACGCACTGAAGAGCAGATACAAACCCACAAGCACAAACTGAACGGCAGAAAACGATCTGAAAGCCACGAGTCTGAAAAAGCGCGAATCGTCTCTCACCAAACTTTTACTAACACGAGATTAGCAAAAGGAGCCCAAAGGGTGCTGCGCTTGGTTCTGAACCGGCCTTTTCTAGTCTCGTCGTACGTGCTTGACGTCACCGCGTTCTTGGCGATCGGAAATTCCGACAACTTTGTGCGACCGTGTGTAGGCAAAACAAGTTTGAGCCAACATCCGTAGGAAAAAATCAGAGGATTTTGTTGTCGGAATGTCCGATCAATGTCCGACCGTGTGTATGGGGCATTACACATTTCCTGTCCTAGGGTGACAATGCTGCTTCTCCATGGACACAGTATAGTGACTGTGTCATCCTACAACAGTCATTATGATCCTGGCAAGATTAACAGGTGCAAACAAATTAAAAAATAGCCTGGAATGGAAAGAAAACGAATGCAGCCATCACATTTAAGGATAGGTAAGCTGCAATCTATTACATATATACATTTTTGTTGTTGGTTACACTTCTTTCACTTTATCTTTATTGAAAAAGAAGACAAAACAATACATATACATTGCATACAGTATGACACAAAAGTTAAATCACCAGTTTTATCCAGTTTTCCAAAAAGCCAGATTAAGAGACATCGCCCAATAGCGTGCGCTCTCGTGAAGTCAATGGCTAAAGATCACAAACTGGAAACCACTCCAGAAAACATGAATTGAAGGGTTACACTACAAAGCAATACAAGGAGCAGTGCAAAGTGAAAACACTTATGCCCTGTACACACGGTCAGATTTTCCGATGGAAAAAGTGCAATCGGATTGTGTTGTTGGAAATTCCGATTGTGTGTGGGCTCCATCGGACTTTTTCCGTCAGAATTTCGGACACACAAAGTTCGAGAGTAGGATATAAAATTTTCCGACAACAAAATCCGATTGTTTAAATTCCGATCGTGTGTACACAAATCCAACGCACAAAGTGCCACGCATGCTCAGAATAAATTAAGAGACGAAAGCTCTTAGCTACTGCCCCGTTTATAGTCCCGACGTATGTGTTTTACGTCACCGCATTAAGAATGATCAGATTTTCTGACAACTTTGGGCGACCGTGTGTATGCAAGACAAGTTTGGCCCAAAATCCGTCAGAAAAAATCCGATGGATTTTGTTGTCGGAATGTCCGATCAATGTCCAGTCGGGTGGTATTTGCCCTTTTGAATAATCCTGTATTTGTTGTTATGTTGTTCAAGTGACTTGTAAATGCTTACTGTACATCTGACACTTACACTACTTGTCAAATGTCATATGTTAGCTACATGAATGAATGCTATGTTTTCGGCTGTGATTAATCACTGTGCATTCCCAATGAAAGTTGTGATTAATAATGTAGGCTATTTTGATGTGCTTTCCACATACAAATTATGTAAAAGCAATTTGCTTGTAAAATGCTGTCACTGCATAAGTCAACAGTACAGGAAAAGTATTTCTTTCAGGTAAAAAGCCTGCTCAGTGTACAGCATTACAGATGCAATAGCCTTCTACAGAGTTCAGCGCTCCTCCATTCTCATGAAGTTCCATTACTAGTTGAACAGCTGACTTTGACTCTGCATTCTATCAAACCCACGGCACCAATTATCTGGAGAAATGCTTGTGACCCTGCTCATCTTTTTTATGTTGTACTGTCTGTATCTCAGACTCTCACACTAAAAAGTACACAGCTGCACATCCCTGTTCCTCTAGCACAGCTGTTTGCCACTCTGCCCATCATTAAACTTTCTTGACAATTTCTTGGAATGCCAAAAACTTCATTTGCATTTTTATCATCAGCTCAATCAGGTGTTGGAAGAGTTAACAATGTTCTTAGATTGAGTTATGTTTTTAAGGAATACACAGAGCGACTGTCTGCAACTGGAACAAGATTTCCTAATCAAAATTCTTTTTACAATCCAAATGTTTCTGTTAGCACGTCATTCCCCTAACCTCATTAAATTGGGTACATTTAAGTGGATTTTTGGGTTATGAAATCCATTTTCAAAAGACAGTATTAACTCCTCCCAACTAAAGAGGCCAATGGAGAATTCCACCCCTGCAAAGTATTGAATTATGAGATTCGCTGTGATACCCCAGGATTGAGATCAGGCAATGCTCTAGAGCTTCATATGGAGACCATCACATATTCTTTGTCACAGACAGTTGTTGGCATTGCTCTTCCCAATGGAAGGGGGCTGCCAGAGTGAGCATCAGATGGGTGTAAGCCCTGTCACATGACTAGACATCAGACCAGCTGAGTTATGTCACATGACTAGCCATCAACAATTGTATCTATGGCACGCCTAGATGCATATGTGCTGACTCATAGTCTAACTGTAAATGTCTGAAATTAAACTTGTGGTCCTAGAGATAGGATATACATACAGTATTGCACAAAAGTGAGTACACCCCTCACATTTTTGTAAATATTTTATTCTATCTTTTCATGTGACAACACTGAAGAAATTACACTTTGCTACAATGTATAGTAGTGAGTGTACAGCTTGTACAACAGTCTAAATTTGCTGTCCCCTCAAAATAACTCAACACACAGCCATTAATGTCTAAAATGCTTGCAGCAAAAGAGAGTACACTCCTAAGTGAAAATTTCCAAATTGGGAACAAAGTGTCAATATTTTGTGTGGCCACCGTTATTTTCCAGCACTGCCTTAACCCTCTTGGGTATGGAGTTCACCAGAGCTTCACAGGTTGCCACTGGAGTCCTCTTCCACTCCTCCATGACAACATCACAGACCTGGTAAATATTAGAGACCTTGCGTTTTAAGATGCCCCTCAGAAGTTCAATAGGGTTTAGGTCTGGAGACATGCTTGGCCAGTCCATCAACATTACCCTCAACTTTTTTAGCAAGGCAGTGGTCGTCTTGGAGGTGTGTTTGGGGTCGTTATGATACTGCCCTGTGGCCCAGTCTCCGAAGGTAAGGGTTCATGCTCAGCTTCAGTATGTCACAGTACATGTTGGCATTCATGGTTCCCTCAATGAACTGTAGCTCCCCAGTGACAGCAGCCCTCATGCAGCCCCAGACCATGACACTCCCACCACCATTAGAAGAAAAAGAAAAGTCCTGGACGGCCGCACACCACTGAAGGCATCTTTATTGATATAATAAAATCCAGCAGTGTGCGGCCGTCCAGGACTTTTCTTTTTCTTCTAAGTTTGTGCAAAGCCAGCACCTGCAAGTTCATAATAGGGTGGGTGTTTTCAAAGGTCTGGAGCTTTTGGAGCGGTAATCTTTTCCTATACTCCCACCACCATGCTTGACTGTAGGCAAAACACACTTGTCTTTGTACTCCTCACCTGGTAGCCGCCACACATGCTTGACACCATCTGAACCAAATAAGTTTATCTTGGTCTCATCAGATCACAGGTTCCAGTAATCCATTTCCTTAGTCTGCTTGTCTTCAGCAAACTGTTTGCTGGCTTTCTTGTGCATCATCTTTAGAAGAGGCTTCCTTCTGGGATTGCAGCCATGCTGACCAATTTGAGGCAGTGAGCGGCGTACGGTCTGAGCACTGACAGGCTGACAACCCCCTCCGCCCCTTCAACCTGTGCAGCAATGCTGGCAGCACTTATATGTCTATTTCCCAAAGACAACCTCTGGATATGACACTGAGCATGTGCACTCAACTCCTGTTAAACCTCTGTATGGTCTTGGCCACCGTGCTGCAGCTCAGTTTCAGGGTCTTTGCAATCTTCTTGTAGCCTAGGCCAATGTTTCTCAACTCCAGTCCTCAAGGCGCACCAACAGGTCATGTTTTCAGGATTTCCCTCAGATGAAACAGTTGTGGTAATTACTAAGGCAGTGAAAACTGATCAAATCACCTGTGCAAAATAGTGGAAATCCTGAAAACATGACCTGTTGGTGCGCCTTGAGGACTGGAGTTGAGAAACACTGGCCTAGGCCATCTTTATGTAGAGCAACAATTCTTCTTTTTCAGATCCTCAGAGAGTTCTTTGCCATGAGGTGCCACGTTGAACTTCCAGTGGCCAGTATGAGAGAGTGAGAGCGATAACACCAAATTTAACAAAGCTGCTCCCCATTCACACCAGAGACCTTTTAACACTAGCAAGTCACGTGACACTGGGGAGGGAAAATGGCTAATTGGGTCCAATTTGGACATTTTCATTTAGGGGTGTACTCATTTTTGTTGCCAGTGGTTTAGACATTAATGGCTGTGTGTTGAGTTATTTTGAGGGGACAGCAAATTAACACTGTTATACAAGCTGTACACTCACTACTACTTTACATTGTAGCAAAGTGTCATTTCTTCAGTGTTGTCCCATGAAAAGATATAATAAAATATTTACTAAAAATGTGAGGGCTGTACTCACTTTTGTGAGATACCATATATCTATATATATATATATATATATATATATATATATATATAGATATACAGTAGTGCTCATAAGTTTACATACCCTGGCAGAATTTATGACTTCTTGGCCATTTTTCAGTGAATATGAATGATATCACAAAAACTTTTCTTTCTCTCATGGCTAGAGTTTGCCTGAAGCCATTTATTATCAATCAACTGTGTTTACTCTTAAATCATAATCACAACAGCAACTACCAAAATGACCCTGTTCAAAAGTTTACATACCCCAGTTCTTAATACCATGTATTGCCCCCTTTAACGTCAATGACAGCTTGAAGTCTTTTGTGGTATTTGTGGATGAGGCTCTTTATCTTCTCAGATGGTAAAGCTGCCCATTCCTCTTGACAAAAAGCCTTCCTGGAAATTCTTAGGATGTCTTGCATGAAGTGCACATTTGAGATCTCCCCAGAGTGGCTCAATGATATTGAGGTCAGGAGACTGAGATGGCCACTCCAGAACCTTCACTATATTCTGCTGTAGCCAATGACAGGTCAACTTGGCCTTGTGTTTTGGATCATTGTCATGTTGGAATGTCCAAGTACATCCCATGTGCAGCTTCCTGGCTGATGAGTGCAAATGTTCCTCCAGTATTTTTAAGATAACATACTGCATTCATCTTGCCATCAATTTTGACCAAATTTCTTGTGCCTTTGTAGCTCACACATCCCCAAAGCATTAGCGATCCGCCTCCGTGTTTCACAGTAAGAATGGTGTACCTTTCATCATAGGCCTTGTTGACTCCTCTCCAAATGTAGCGTTTATGGTTGTGGCCAAAAAGCTCAATTTTGGTCTCATCACTCCAAATTACTTTGTGCCAGAAGGTTTGAGGCTTGTCTCTGTGCAGTTTGACGTATTGTAAGCGGGATACTTTGTGGCATTTGCATAGTAATGGCTTTATTCTGGCGACTTGAACGTTACCTTTAATAGCTGTTCAAACCCCTTTTTGTCAACTTGTGTGCATGTTATCAGGCCAAAATCACCAGGGCATGTAAACTTTTGATCAGGGTCATTTGGTAGTTTCTGTTGCGATTATGCTTCAAAAAGAGTAAACACAGTTGATTGATAATAAATGGCTTCAGCCAAACACTAACCATGACCATGAGTGAAAGAAAAGTTTTTGTGTTGTCATTCATATTCTCTGAAAAATGGCCAAGAAATCATAAATTCTTTAACAGTTTCTAACACAAGGTGTAACAGTTCCTTCACTTCCACTACAATCACTTCTTGTAGTTCTTCAGCCCACTCTCTCTCTCTCACTAGACTAGATGATTCACTGCCACTGAATTCCTTGAGCTCCTCCAATCTTTACGGTAGTATCTTCCTCAAGCGTCACCCCAGCTTCTCTGATCGGTCCCTATCTTGGCACTCCAGATACTTCTCAAGCAAGCTTCACCCCACTGGCCTGCTCGGTCCCTGGCTTGACACACAAGGCTGCTCTGCAAGCGTCACCTCTGCTGTCCCTGGCTTGATACCCGCTGAATTTTCCTGATTCTTCACCGTCCCCAGTTGGTGAGAATAATGCTCCAGTACTTGCTTCAGCTACTCACTGTGGCCCCTAGTAATAAAGCGGCTAGTCCCTTAGTGGCGACAGCTTCCCCTCTACCTCCGACCACAACAGGTTCTCCGGCCGGCAGAACCGTTACTTCTGGTTGGACTGCAAGCCGCAATCCCAACCCTGAGCTGCTCTCTTGCTTCTGAATAGGCCCTCAGACAGCCTAGCAGCCATATGTGCCCGGGATAGGTCCAAACTCCGGCCTAGCAGCCCGGGCAGCATAACATACATCCACCCAGACAGCCGTCCAGGTGGCACAGAACACCAATCACCTGACTCCACCCAAATATATAGGTTCTTCCAGCAGGCCAAGAGATTTAAGAAAACCCCTGCCCATTGGCTGGGATACCCCATATACCCATAATCAAAAGCAAATTTTTGCCTTGGGACTTTGTAGAGGTGGACACTGTGAGGCCAACATACAGTATGTAAAAAGTAACTTTATTGAGTATATAAAGGTAGTCATGCATGGTTTCCATCAATAGATAAAAACAGTTTGTAATAGGTAGGATACACAATATGATGTGTACACATCAGTTGCAAAGATCCATGTAATATGATACACATCTAAAACTCAACACGTTTCACGAGTCAATGCTCGCTTCTTCAGGCGTAAATACATTAGCAGTGTATCTAAAATAGAAATGATGATGAAATAGAAAAGAGGTGATGGGAATCGTTAGACAACATGGTGAGGAAGGGGGACCTTATGGGTAGAAGGTCCCACACTTACCAGAAGGCAATACCAAGGTGCAACAGGCTGGTTTCCCAAACAATGGCAGCGGCACGAGCATAGCAAGGGAGCTGAGGGAGTGGGTCCAGCAGGGCCCCTCCGAATGTCAACTGGAGGATGGATGGAATCAGAATGAAAAATAGGTGTCCTCTGGGATTTCTCAATGTCCATAGTCATGGAAAACAGCTGCAACTTAAATATGTATAGGTAGATAAGTAGTTGCTACAAGATGGCATAATACTTGTAGCTAGTAAGAGAGGTGTCAAGTACAATGGAGCCTGGTGAAAACTGACATGGACAGAGAGATCGAAGGGGATAGGGTGAGGTAGGTGAAAATGCCAGTGAGGAAGTGGCTAACGTGAAGTAAACCAAATGAGACCAAGATGGAACGATTGCCGTTCTCATATCTAATGCCACCAGGTACCCGACCACCTAACGGCAAAAGAGAGAAGTGCAGCAATTACAGTCTTAGAATAAAATCAATTGATCCTCAACAATTAGCCAAGGTAGCTGTACCTGGCAGGTAAATTTAGGAGCAACCCTAGCTAAACGCCAGGGTGCTACATCTATATATACTGTATATATATATATATATATATATATATATATATATATATATATATATTTTTTTTTTTTTTAATATAGTGTTATTTTTCACTGCTATATGCACTCAGTATTGCATATGATTGCATGTGGATTTTTAAGTCATATTTAATGCATGTTTTTAAGCACATCATTGTATGCAGAGCCATATTATTTGGTATATGAGGAGCAAATAAAACAATTTAAACACCTATCTATAGATCACATTATTAGAATATGTTAATAAAAAAAAAAAACCTTTTTAGAGCTGCTATGTACAGTTACCCGATATTCCCGAACTTTACTGTGTGATAGGGGGGTGGCGCTAAAAGGCAACTTGTGCCGCTACCTGCAGATGTAACTGCTCTTTCACTGCAGGAAGTTTCTTTCTTTTTGTATTACATTTGTGTTCTTGGGATTTGACGCATTTTAAGATTGTGGTGGTTTATAGAGTCTTGTTTGTGTGAATGGGGTCATTGGAAGCCTCTCCATTTACAAAAATGAAAACATTATGAAGACTTGATCTTGCAATCCTCTAAATTGATGTCACTGGCTAACCACAATCATGGGAAAAGGTCATTTTTTACTGGGGTGGGGGAAATAAGCATAGTGGGACCTCTTATGTTTTTTGGAGAGCTATCACTGATTTTACATGACTGTCCTGAGAAATACTGAACTATAATAAGCATTTGCATTAGAGTACCTTAGTATGCACAGAGATTGGCTGTAACAGAATTATAAACTTTACTTACCATGGTATTAGATTAATATTACATGCAGGTGTAGCCACCCTGCCATAAGCAAGAGTGTCTTTAAGTTTAGTCTGCATGGCTGCAGGCTGCAAGTGGGATTTCAAAAATAGAAGTGTCAGATTTGACTTAAAGTCCCTTTTCCAGTGCAGTGACATGTGCAGTACTAGATATCTACTTTAACTTGTAACCCTAACCCTCTCTCTCATGGACTGTGAGCAGGGCTTTTTTTCTCAGAGAATAGGTGCAGGAACTCCCTCTTTCCGAGTCACCTCTTGTGTCCACCCCCTATCCACCTCCGAGCACCATTCCTTGGTTCCACCCCTACCCACCTCCAAGGACATTTCTTTGGTTCCACTCCCTACCCACCTCTGAGCATCATTCCTTGGTTCTGCCCCCTACCCACCTCCGGGCACCATTCCTTGGTTCTGCTCCCTACCCACTTCCGAGCACCATTCCTTGGTTTCAGCTCCTACCCACCTCCGAGCACCATTCCTTGGTTCCACTCCCTACCCACCTCTGAGCACTGTTCCTTGGTTCCACCCCCTACCCACCTCTGAGCACCATTCCTTGGTTCCACCCCCTACCCATCTCAAGCACCATTCCTTGGTTCCACCCCCTACCCACCTTTCAGTAATGGATACAGAATCAAGTTTTAATTTGTGGTGCTAAGTAATTTGTATGTAATTTGTTGAAAATGATAGGAAGTAAAATAGATCCCCTGTAGCCAGCAACAATGGAGCACCCCCAGCAACAATAGACTCTGAACAGCTAGCAACACTAGACCTCTCCCTCAACAGTAGATGTCTTCCAGAAACAATTGTCTCCCAGTAGCATAAAAGTCCCCCAGCAACATTAGATCCCCCACCAGCAACAACTGACCTCCCCAGCAACAACAGACTCTCCCCCTGTAAAAATAGATTCACTCCAGCAACAATAGATCCCCCAGCAGCCAACATCAATAGATACTCCAGTACACCCCAGCACCACTTGCCATTACATACATTCTGAGCTGGAGGTGCCGGAACTGCATTCCCCCGCGTTCCTGCTGAAAAAAAGCCCTGACTGTGAGTAATAATTTTCTTTTGTTTCACTTGAAATAAATGCAGCCATCTGTTCATATTTCCCTAAATGATCTACACCCTGAGGTGTAATATCAGCCTGTCTCTGTGAATACCACCATGCCTCCAGGGGTCCGAAGGGTACTACACTTTTGGTGCCAAATGTGGGGCTCGACAATTTTTGCTGTAATTGCCCTCAGTAACAGACTGCAATTGCTTAGAGATTTTGTTTGGCTACATGGAAAACTGGCAGACTATCACCCTCAAGCCCCACATATGTGTTGCCACCATAATATGTAGTGTGGGGAAGAAGAACCTTATTTTTTTTGGGGGGGGGGGGGAGTCGCCCCTGACTTTTGTCATTTTCCACAGCACGCAACTGTCCCTGATTTTGAGGGAATGTCCCTGATTTGGAACAAAGTCCCTCTGTCCCTCCTCTTTCCTAAACTGCCCCTCATTTTGTGCTGATTTATATACAGTAGTTGTATATGAAATGCACTTTTTATCTTTCAAAAAGTGTATCCCAGTTCTAAACATTTCATCCTAAATTGCTGCATTTGTTAATGTCAAAAACCAGTATAAAGGAATAGTAGTGAAAAAAACACACTTGTGGGTTTAACTAATATTTTTTTGTTTAATTCTCCCTTAAGGGGGGCATGACACAGGATGTGTCCTATGCCTACATACTTTTGCTACTAAGTGTCCCTTGTTCCCATCTCGAAAAGTTGGGAGAGATGATTTTGCCTGGGTGGTAAAAGGATTAAAAGCACAAGGAAGGAAGGGAAGAGTTGGTGCCAAAAAGTCTGAGCAAGCCTGAATAAAGTAAGTGGTGATTGCGCTGTGATAAAAAGGGGGAGGGGGGGAAGAGGAAGGGGAAGGGGCTAACTCAAATGTATAGAGAGGTGAATGAAAAATTAAAAAATTGAACAAAAGGTATAATGAACATGAGGGCTAGTATCATACTAGCACATAAAAATATTGTAAATACTGAAACAACAGAAAAGAAATTCTCAGTGCAAAGGGGCTAGTATCATACTAGCACATATGTGGTAACTCAGCAAATACTTATTAAAAGAAAAAATCTCAGTGCAGAAGGGCTAGTATCATACTAGCACATATGTGGTAACTCAGCAAATACTTATTGGTGACTCCAAGTAAATAAATAAATGGTGAACAATCCCACCACCTAGTAGTACAAAGTGCTCAAACAATGAGTCATCAGTTCCAAAAAAGGCAAAATGAAAAAATTATACAAAATATAAAAGTATAATGAAATGTAATAAAGTGCAATCTCATGGGCACTAAATCGAAATAAACTGAAGAAACAAAATTGCCTAAAACGTATAAAAAGCTATAAAATGAGTGACAAATACAGTGTGGGTACAAAAAAAATTGAACCAAATAAAAATATATAAATCAAAAAAAGTCCATGTGCATGAGGGCTAGTATCATACTAGCACATAAAAAATATTGTAAATACTGAAAGAAAAAAAAAAACCTCAGTGCAAAAGGGCTAGTATCATACTAGCACATATGTGATAACTCAGCAAATTCTTATTAGTGACTCCAAGTAAATAAATAAATGGTGAACAGTCCCACCACCTTGTAGTACAAAGTGCTCAAACAATGAGTCATCAGTTCCAAAAAGGCAAGTCCTCAAGCCACAGGGAAGGGAAAAAAGTCTTCAGTGGGGACACCTCCGTGCTCGCAAGAAGCTCACCTTACTGCTGCAAGACAACAGCTTGTAATCCAATAACAAATCACCAGCAGGCAAGGGTCCCATCCAGTAGTTCAGGCGATTCGGGTGGTGGGTGTGCAGGATGGTATATAAAAAACATAAGCAGACAGTATATAGTATAACTCCGTGGCGGCCAGATTGGAAAAAGGGACAGGACACAGAAGGGGGATGCACTCACTTTTTTAGTAAAATGAGTGTGGGCATCAATCCAACAAACGCCGAGTTCGTATACCTCAAAAGGGTGTCTTCAAACCGTCCCCGTTTCCTAAATGCTCCTCACAATGGGATGAATATATGTGGAGTGTTGGAAGAGAGTGCACATAGCGTGATCCCGTATATAAATCAGTTTATTAAGTTAAAAACAACATGGTACACTTACATTTAGCAGAAGGCTATAGTAAAAAACATCCACGAGCGCCGAGCTCGTATCCTATCGTCAGTCTGTGACAGTTCCCATGCTCCAATCCTGATGCGTATCGTCACGTCACGTGACTTCATCAGAGGATAACACGGGTTGAAGAGTCTATGCTTTTATATGGTCTCTATGTAATGGGCGTTTGGCGGCCATTTTCTCGAAGCCCGCCACTACAAAAATGGACGCCCGGCGGCCATTTTCCTGAAGCCCGCCACTGCACTGGGTGAACCCAGCACTGGATAAGTCCATTGGCCATTTTGTTGAGGTCTCACTCTTATATTAAAAGAGGCAATGGTAGTCATAATCATGCTTAATAAAAGGCAGCCAAGAGGCGCAGCAAGCCGCACACACTGCAAGGTGCATAGCAGCCACCTAATATATGTAGTCCTGGGAAAAAAATTAATAAACTGGGAAACGTATAGCAAACTAAAATACTGTATAAAAAGGGGCAAGTATACAGTAAAAACGAGAATGCAAAAATCAGCAAAAATTCTTAAAAAAAAAAAATTAAAAAATTAAAAAATTAAAAAAATAAAAAAATATATAAAATATGCCCATGTGTCCTTCTGTAGCTACTGATCCCAGCACCACCTCCCCAGGCCCACCTGTAAAGAAGTAGAGTAAGATTAAGTGGGACTATACATGTATCCTGTAGGGTTTAATGAGTACACAAATCAAGGAGTTTAAAAGGAAAAATGAACACGATTTGTATTTTAGCATACAGAATATACATGTTAAGAAAACATTTAATAGTTCATGGTAAAAAACACCGTAACAGTAGTGTTGTCCAGGCTGTTGTTATTACTGGCTGAGAAATCCGATGAGTCGGTCTATGCGTTTTGCAAGATGACCCACTTCATCAGGGCCTCGGATTGTACTTAAATTACTATATCTATTACAAAGATAACACAAAGATATTGTTAAAAAACAGCAATCTTTTTCAAAATAAGAATGCTGGATATTAAGACCAAAGAAAATACATAAATATTAGTAATGATTGTTGATATCACATTTTAATTACAATTGCAATTTTAAAAAATGTCATTAATCTATATAATATACCTTAACCACTTCAATACAGGGCATTTTCACCCCCTTCCTGCCCAAGCAAATTTTCAGTTTTCAGCTCTGTAACATTTTGAATGACAATTGCGCGGTCATGCAACACTGTACCCAAATGAAATTTTTATCATTTTTTTCCCCCACAAATAGTTCTTTCTTTTGGTGGTATTTGATCACTCTGCGGTTTTTATTTTTTTGCACTATAAACAAAAGAAGAGCGACAAGTTTGAAAAAAACACAATATTTTTTACTTTTTGCTATAACTCTTTTTTTTTTTTTTTTTTTTATAATTTTTTGCTCAGTTTAGGCCAATATGTATTCTTCTACATATTTTTGGTAAAACAAAATAATAATAAGCGTATATTGATTGGTTTGCGCAAAAGTTATAGTGCCTACAAAATAGGGGATAGATTTATGGAATTATTTATTTATTTATTTTTACTAGTAATGGCGGTGATTTGCGATTTTTATCATAAATTTGACATATCGGACACTTTTGACACTATTTTGGCACCATTCACATTTATACAGCGATCAGTGCTATAAAAACGCACTGATTACATTATAAATGTCACTGGCAGAGAAGGAGTTAACACTAGGGGGCGGTCAAGGGATTACATGTGTTACCCAGGGAGTGATTCTAACCGTAGGGGGAGGGGACTGACTAGAGGAAGAGACCAATTGGTGTTCCTATATACTATGAACACACAATCTCTCTCCTCTTCCCTGACAGGACATGGATATGTGTGTTTAACGAGCGACCGCGAGCACCTGGTGGACATCGCAGCCCGCCAGGCATGCGCATCAGCTCCTCGGTTGCTGTTGCTGAACTAAACTTAGAATTGAAGAGTAGGCACTAACAAGTCCCAGACAGCATGCATGATTTGTAATAATGTGGCTGTAGGCTATGGTGGGAACCCTGAAAAATGAGCACCTTATAGTGCACAATATAGTACAGGAGGCAACTTATTGGGGTGGGAATTTCCTGAAAGTTCAAGTTTGTATATTACAGGTGCCCAGTGCCCGGGGTGCACAAAGGTACTCTGCAGCTACATTTTTATAAATCTGTGGTAGTTGTACAATTCAGGAACGGATGGTGTCAACTCATCAGTTTTCAGGTTAATTTAGTAACTTTAGAATAAAATAGAAGTATGGGATTTAGAAAAACAAAACAAACATTTATACTCACCTAGGTGGATGCAGCATCAATCTGATCCTGCATCTGTCCCCTGCCGGTGTTCTGTCGATGAGTGCCCTCTATTGATAAGGGCCCAAGCTGCGACGCGCAGTATGGATTTTCCAATCAGCTGTTGTGACGGTGTAACAGCGCATGCGCGGATCGTCGGCCACAATAGCCAACGGACATTGTTATTGTCAGATTGTGCCTCGCAGTTGCGGGGCATGTTCATTCTAGTGAAGGTTGGTATTTTATCTATTGATGGACATTGCTGCACACTGAGTATTATTCTGCTATTATGCCTGGAACCTTGTGGGGCGTGTTTAGTGTGCTGAAGGGTGGTTTTTTTTGGTCTTGATAAAGCCAAATCTGCCCTGAAACTCATCCAAATTCACACTGATACTTGGGCAAATCTGCTCTGCTAGCTAGATAAATAAGCCTTGCAAATCACTGAACACCCACCCACCAAGACCACAAAACCCACCCTTCATAAGCCCCGTAAATAAGCCCCACAAGGTTCCAGGCATAATAGCAGAATGGGCAGCACCACTGCCCATCAATAGATAAAACACTGCCCTTCACAATCTGACAATAACATTGTCCCGTCGGCTATTGTGGCTGACAATCCGTGCATGCGCCATCACGCCGTCACAGGCACTTTTCAATAGAGTGTGTAGCAATTACTCACGGTGGAGCTGCTGGTTTAAGCGGGATGTTACCGTCACCTCCGCTACCTTTATTTCACCAGAACCGGGTCTAGGGTCCCGTTGAGTTTAACACCAGACAGTGTAGGCACCGGACACTTGGGTATCTTTTCCAATGCTTTAATAAACACAACTTCAAGGAAGTAGCAGGTAAGAGGTAGAAGGAAAGTTGCAGGGAAGTTCAAATACCTTGTCTTAGTGTAGTATTAGGAATTGAAAGCTTGTAGATGGATACACTCTCTCTGTAGAGTTGAATCTTTGCCCGCCTGGATAGGTTTCTCTCACTAACCTATCAACCAGTACGCAGCACGAACGAAAGTCTCTGCCACAGACTTGATTGGAATGAAACCCGTACAGTCCTCTGCCACGGGATGTAATGGTTTAAGATGAATAGAAAACACAGCACTAGAACCTTTAAGCTGACCCGGCAGTACTATGCGGTAGGGTTACTTTAGGATACGTCCTCCAACTGAGTCACCAGGCCCCTCTCCAGACCAGCACTCTGCATGATCCTTCCATGACGGGTCTTCCCCTGGGATCTTCTCAGTTGTCCAGCTTCTTCCTTCTAGGACAGACAGCCCAGGACCATTCCTCTGCCGCTGTGGTAGGCCCCAGACAGGCTTCTGAGCCACCCACATGCTGCAGCTACGTGGGCCTCCCGGACAGAGGACCACAAGGTAGTACACCTAGCACATACCTGTCGGCCAGGAGGGCCAGCAGGTGGAACGAAAACGAACCCCAAAACATGGCGTCTGTCCCATAAATACCCTCCCCCAGAATGCAACTCGGAGGACCACCTCCACCGAGTTATCTCCGGGACAGAGGAGCACTCATACACTTCAGCGTGTTGCCTTTCCAACACCGACCCATGGCGACAACGACACCCACAGGCACAATGTGAAACTACATGCAACTCAGCCAAGCTGGAAGAGAGGTAAATCTGACTATGTATGAACAAATAACCCACTAAATTTACCTATCAGCAGTAGATTGAAAATATACCAGTGCTACAAGTGGAAGAAAATATATTAAACCCTAATAATAAGCTGCAACACAAAGTGAAATACACACAAATACAGATAAATATAAAATATGGTTGCGCTCTAACTAATGTGCAAGTGAACCTTATACAACATATGATAAGTGATAGATAGTTCAAACACAGTCCCAACTAAAAAGTTATTGACTCTGTGGATGATTCTGTGAAAATAAATCAAAGTTCCAAACAAGGATTCCTTTGCAAAAAGTGCATCAGCTTGTGAACAACTCAATGAAATTCATGTGACTTTTGCTTGACAGACACCGTGAATCCACCACCGTAAAGGATGTGAGCTTACCAGCTGCACAGGCTAGAAATGCCTGTGGCTAACACCCAGCCAGGGCCTTTTCCTCAACGGTGTTCCGACACCAGTCTAATCACCGCATCAACGGGAGCCATCTGATCCGGAATGTAGCTGGATGAATCCTCCACTTTGGGCACAGACACAGCTTGGTAGGTGATAGCACGAACGCAGCTCAGAAATCTACGTGATCTGCCCCCCCGGTGCCCGAGGCGGTCAGCTTCGTTAGGGGAGCGATCCAGGCTGAGGGGGAGACCACTCATTCGTGGCCACCCCCTCGCGATCTCTCCCAACGAATAAGATTCTTCCTCTGCTGCTGTATTGTAAACTGCGGCAGAGGAAGTGATGTCATCGCTCCTCGGCTCGGTATTTTCCGGTCCGGCGCAGAGGAGAGAAGACATCGATGTGAGTGCACAAACACTACACACACACAGTAAAACACACCAGGCACACTTTACAACCACCCATCACCCCCCGATCACCCCCTGATCACCCCTAATCACCACCCCCCTGTCACAGTGACACCAAGCAGTTTTTTTTTCTGATTACTGCATTGGTGTCAGTTTGTGACAGTTAGAAGTCGTAGGGCAGTTAGTGTTAGCCCCCTTTAGGTCTAGGGTACCCCCCTAACCCCCCTAATAAAGTTTTAACCCTGTGATCACCCCCTCGCCAGTGTCACTAAGCGAACGTTTTTCTGATCGCTGTATTAGTGTCACTGGTGACGCTAGTTAGGGAGGTAAATATATAGGTTCGCCGTCAGCTTTTTATAGCGTCAGGGACCCCCATATACTACCTAATAAAGGTTTTAACCCCTTGATTGCCCCCTAGTTAACCCTTTCACCAGTGATCACCGTATAACTGTTATGGGTGATGCTGGTTAGTTAGTTTATTTTTTATAGTGTCAGGGCATCCGCCATTTATTACCTAATAAAGGTTTAGCCCCCTGATCGCCCGGCGGTGATATAACTTAGGTTTTAGGGACAGATAGGGTCTGCATCACCCCAGGCAGCGCCACGTTATCGCTAGTACCACTAACACCCACACACGCAGCATACACCTCCCTTAGTGGTATAGTATCTGAACGGATCAATATCTGATCCGATCAGATCTATACTAGCGTCCCAAGCAGTTTAGGGTTCCCAAAAACGCAGTGTTAGCGGGATCAGCCCAGATACCTGCTAGCACCTGCGTTTTGCCCCTCCGCCCTGCCCAGCCCAGCCCACCCAAGTGCAGTATCGATCGATCACTGTCACTTACAAAACACTAAACGCATAACTGCAGCGTTCGCAGAGTCAGGCCTGATCCCTGCGATCGCTAACAGTTTTTTTGGTAGCGTTTTGGTGAACTGGCAAGCACCAGCGGCCTAGTACACCCCGGTCGTAGTCAAACCAGCACTGCAGTAACACTTGGTGACGTGGTGAGTCCCATAAGTGCAATTCAAGCTGGTGAGGTGACAAGCACAAGTAGTGTCCCGCTGCCACCAAGAAGAAGACAAACACAGGCCCGTCGTGCCCATAGTGCCCTTCCTGCTGCATTCGCCAATCCTAATTGGGAACCCACCACTTCTGCAGCACCCGTACTTCCCCCATTCACATCCCCAACCAAATGCAGTCGGCTGCATGAGAGGCATTTTTATGTCCTCCCGAGTACCCCTACCCAACAAACCCCCCCAAAAAAGATGTTGTGTCTGCAGCAAGCGCGGATATAGGCGTGACACCCGCTATTATTGTCCCTCCTGTCCTGACAATCCTGGTCTTTGCATTGGTGAATGTTTTGAACGCTACCATACACTAGTTGAGTATTAGCGTAGGGTACAGCATTGCACAGACTAGGCACACTTTCACAGGGTCTCCCAAGATGCCATCGCATTTTGAGAGACCAGAACCTGGAACCGGTTACAGTTATAAGAGTTACAGTAAAAAAAAAAAAAAAAAAAAAAAAACATAAAAAAATATATGAAATTAAAAAAACAAAAATAGTTGTCGTTTTATTGTTCTCTCTCGCTCTATTCTCTCTCTATTGTTCTGCTCTTTTTTACTGTATTCTATTCTGCAATGTTTTATTGTTATTATGTTTTATCATGTTTGCTTTTCAGGTATGCAATTTTTTATACTTTACTGTTTACTGTGTTTTATTAGATAAAAGAGGAGCAGCGCTGTGAGAAATATTCCATGTGATGAACAGAATTAGTACATAGGTAAAAAACCAAAAAATTGGGATAAGCTCCAAGTTCATAGGTTATATAAACAACTGGACTGTCCTATTGAGAACCAATCTTGATGGTAAATACGGGACGTGAATATGGGAATCAATGAGTCCTTCACCACACCACTGTGATAATAAAATTGTGCGCTTACCAAATGGCAAGCTTAGAAGAGCTTGCGACCTTAACCCGGTCGGGGCCTTTCAAGGTGGAACCATCAAGGAGAGACACACCACTTGGTTTGAATTAGGCACACTGTTCTTCCAGTTACCACTCTAAATGGAGATGTGACCCCAGGCTAGGAATAAACCTCCAAGGAGGTATACCAGAGAAAAAAGGAAAGCAACATAGCGTAATCCTGCTTCCACTTTTAATAAAATCAAAAAGAAATGCACTTACATGTAAAAGGATAACAATAAAACATTAGAGCCGGCCGGCTAGAAAGCGAACGCCCGTCCTGTAGACTGTAGACGGTAAATGCAGCACGTCAGCACGTCAGCACTGTGCACAGTGCTGACGTGCTGACGTGCTGCATTTACCGTCTACAGTCTACAGGACGGGCGTTCGCTTTCTAGCCGGCCGGCTCTAATGTTTTATTGTTATCCTTTTACATGTAAGTGCATTTCTTTTTGATTTTATTAAAAGTGGAAGCAGGATTACGCTATGTTGCTTTCCTTTTTTCTCTGGTATACCTCCTTGGAGGTTTATTCCTAGCCTGGGGTCACATCTCCATTTAGAGTGGTAACTGGAAGAACAGTGTGCCTAATTCAAACCAAGTGGTGTGTCTCTCCTTGATGGTTCCACCTTGAAAGGCCCCGACCGGGTTAAGGTCGCAAGCTCTTCTAAGCTTGCCATTTGGTAAGCGCACAATTTTATTATCACAGTGGTGTGGTGAAGGACTCATTGATTCCCATATTCACGTCCCGTATTTACCATCAAGATTGGTTCTCAATAGGACAGTCCAGTTGTTTATATAACCTATGAACTTGGAGCTTATCCCAATTTTTTGGTTTTTTACCTATGTACTAATTCTGTTCATCACATGGAATATTTCTCACAGCGCTGCTCCTCTTTTATCTAATTTTGTTATGTGTGTATCTCACGTTTTAGCAGCTGCTTTATATATTTGATCACTTATTTGTCACATTAGATTGGGTTTAATTTACAATTTATTTTTATTTGTCAATAGGTGTTTTTGAATTTTTAGTTTAATATAGCGCGGTGATTTGCTCTGTTTTTTCTACTGTGTTTTATTGTTAACCATTTTTTTGTTTTCAGGTACGCCATTCAGCTGCAGTGCGGATTTATTTATCTTGACAGCAACAGCGTTTGCTCCCACGATATATAAAGCCGTGACTCCAGCGGAGGTGATATATGCCGAATAGGGATGAGCTTCGAGTTCGAGTCGAACTCATGTTCGACTCGAAGATTGGCTGTTCGCAATTCGCCAAACAGCGAACAATTTGGGGTGTTCATGGCAAATTCGAATGCCACAGAACACCCTTTAAAAGTCTATGGGAGAAATCAAAAGTGCTAATTTTAAAGGCTTATATGCAAGTTATTGTCATAAAAAGTGTTTGGGGACCTGGGTCCTGCCCCAGGGGACATGGATCAATGCAAAAAAAAGTTTTAAAAACGGCCGTTTTTTCAGGAGCAGTGATTTTAATAATGTTTAAAGTCAAACAATAAAAGTGTAATATCCCTTTAAATTTCGTACCTGGGGGGTGTCTATAGTATGCCTGTAAAGGGGCGCATGTTTCCCGTGTTTAGAACAGTCTGACAGCAAAATGACATTTGGAAGGAAAAATCACATTTAAAACTACCCGCGGCTATTGCATTGCCGACAATACACATAGAAGTTCATTGATAAAAACGGCATGGGAATTCCCCACAGGGAAACCCCGAACCAAAATTTAAAAAAAAAAATGACGTGGGAGTCCCCCTAAATTCCATACCAGGCCCTTCAGGTCTGGTATGGATATTAAGGGGAACCCCGGCCAAAATTTTTTTTAAAAATGACATGGGGTTCCCCCTAAATTCCATACCAGACCCTTCAGGTCTGGTATGGATTTTAAGGGGAACCCCGCGCCAAAAAAAAAAAAAAAACGGCGTGGGGTCCCCCCAATAATCCATACCAGACCCTTATCCGAGCACGCAACCTGGCAGGCCGCAGGAAAAGAGGGGGGGACGAGAGTGCGGCCCCCCCCCTCCTGAACCGTACCAGGCCACATGCCCTCAACATTGGGAGGGTGCTTTGGGGTAGCCACCCAAAACACCTTGTCCCCATGTTGATGAGGACAAGGGCCTCATCCCCACAACCCTGGCCGGTGGTTGTGGGGGTCTGAGGGCGGGGGGCTTATCGGAATCTGGAAGCCCCCGTTAACAAGGGGACCCCCAGATCCCGGCCCCCCCCTGTGTGAAATGGTAAGGGGGTACTTACCCCTACCATTTCACTAAAAAACTGTCAAAAATTTTAAAAATGACAAGAGACAGTTTTTGACAATTCCTTTATTTAAATGCTTCTTTCTTCTATCTTCCTTCATCTTCTTCTGGTTCTTCTGGCTCTTCTGGTTCTTCCTCCGGCGTTCTCGTCCAGCATCTCCTCCGCGGCGTCTTCTATCTTCTTCTCCTCGGGCCGCTCCACACCCATGACATGGGGGGGAGGCTCCCGCTCTTCTCTTCATCTTCTTCTTCTTCATCCTCTTCTCTTCTTCCTTCTTCTCTTCTTCTCTTCTTCATTTTCTTCTCCGGGCCGCTCCGCACCCATGCTGGCATGGAGGGAGGCTCCCGCTGTGTGACGGCGTCTCCTCCTCTGACGGTTCTTAAATAACGGGGGGCAGGGCCACCCAGTGACCCCGCCCCCCTCTGACGCACGGGACATGACGGGACTTCCCTGTGGCATTCTCCGTGACGTCACAGGGAAGTCCCGTCAAGTCACCATGCGTCAGAGGGGGGCGGGGTCACCGGGTGGCCCCGCCCCCCGTTATTTAAGAACGTCAGACGAGGAGATGCCGTCACACAGCGGGAGCCTCCCTCCATGCCAGCATGGGTGCTGAGCGGCCCGGAGAAGAAAATGAAGAAGAGAAGAAGGAAGAAGAGAAGAGGATGAAGAAGAAGATGAAGAGAAGAGCGGGAGTCTCCCCCCCCGCCATGGGTGCGGAGCGGCCCGAGGAGAAGAAGATAGAAGACGCCGCGGAGGAGATGCTGGACGAGAACGCCGGAGGAAGAACCAGAAGAGCCAGAAGAACCAGAAGAAGATGAAGGAAGATAGAAGAAAGAAGAAGCATTTAAATAAAGGAATTGTCAAAAACTGTCTCTTTTCATTTTTAACATTTTTGACAGTTTTTTAGTGAAATGGTAGGGGTAAGTACCCCCTTACCATTTCACACAGGGGGGGGACGGGATCTGGGGGTCCCCTTGTTAAAGGGGGCTTCCAGATTCCGATAAGCCCCCCGCCCGCAGACCCCCACAACCACCGGCCAGGGTTGTGGGGATGAGGCCCTTGTCCTCATCAACATGGGGACAAGGTGTTTTGGGGGGCTACCCCAAAGCACCCTCCCAATGTTGAGGGCATGTGGCCTGGTACGGTTCAGGAGGGGGGGCCGCACTCTCGTCCCCCCCTCTTTTCCTGCGGCCTGCCAGGTTGCGTGCTCGGATAAGGGTCTGGTATGGATTTTGGGGGGGACCCCACGCCGTTTTTTTTTTTTTTTTTGGCGCGGGGTTCCCCTTAAAATCCATACCAGACCTGAAGGGGGACTCCCACGTCATTTTTTTTTTAAATTTTGGTTCGGGGTTTTCCTGTGGGGAATTCCCATGCCGTTTTTATCAATGAACTTCTATGTGTATTGTCGGCAATGCAATAGCCGCGGGTAGTTTTAAATGTGTTTTTTCCTTCCAAATGTCATTTTGCTGTCAGACTGTTCTAAACACGGGAAACATGCGCCCCTTTACAGGCATACTATAGACACCCCCCAGGTACGAAATTTAAAGGGATATTACACTTTTATTGTTTGACTTTAAGCATTATTAAAATCACTGCTCCTGAAAAAACGACCGTTTTTAAAACTTTTGTTTGCATTGATCCATGTCCCCTGGGGCAGGACCCGGGTCCCCAAACACTTTTTATGACAATAACTTGCATATAAGCCTTTAAAATTAGCACTTTTGATTATTCATGTTCGTGTCCCATAGACTTTAACGGTGTTCGCGTGTTCGAGCAAACTTTTTTCCTGTTTGCATGCTCTGGTGCGAACCGAACAGAGGGGTGTTCGGCTCATCCCTAATGCTGAAGCATGGGAGCAGAGGAGCGATTTGCTCCTAACTTTTGGGGCGGATGCCTCCATGCTTCGGCATATATAAGTGGTACATGTATGCCCATCATTAGAAGTGGGTGGATGAAGGGAGGTATTCTAATGATGGGCATACCCACCAATCAATCTCTTTTTTTTGTTCAGCCCACAGGCTGCATGAAAAAAAAAATTACAATATATGCCCAACAAGGACCAGCAATGTACTGGTATGTTGCTGGACTTTGAGTGGTTATACCAGAATGATGCCTGCAGGTTTAGGTATCATCTTGGTATCATTCTTTTCAGTCGGCTTTCATGTAAAAGCAAACCTAGCGGCTAATTAACCTCTAGACTGCTTTTACAAGCAGTGGGAGGGAATGTCCCCCCTCCCACTGTCTTCCATGTTTTTCTCTGGCTCTCCTGTCCCAACAGGGAACCTGAGAATGCAGCCGGTGATTCCGCCAGCTGACCATAGAGCTGATCAGAGACCAGAATGGCTCCAATCATCTCTATGGCCTAAGAAATCGGAAGCCACGAACATTTCATGACTTAGATTTTGCCGGATGTAAACAGCGCCATTGGGAAATTGGGAAAGCATTTTATCACACCGATCTTGGTGTGGTCAGATGCTTTGAGGGCAGAGGAGAGATCTAGGGTCTAATAGACCCCATTTTTTTCAAAAAAGAGTACCTGTCACTACCTATTGCTATCATAGGGGATATTTACATTGCCTGACATAACAATAAAAATGATTAAAAAAAAAAAAAATGAAAGGAACAGTTTAAAAATAAGATAAAAAAGAAAAAAAAAAAAAAAAAGAAAAAAAAAAGCACCCCTGTCCCCCCCTGCCCTCGCGCAAAGGTGAACGCAAGCTTTGGTCTGGCGTTAAATGTAAACAGCAATTGCACCATGCATGTGAGGTATCACCGCGAAGGTCAGATCGAGGGCAGTAATTTTAGCAGTAGACCTCCTCTGTAAATCTAAAGTGGTAAGCTGTAAAGGCTTTTAAAAATGTATGTAGTTTGTCTCCACTGCACGTTTGTGCGCAATTTTAAAGTATGTCATGTTTGGTATCCATGTACTCGGCCTAAGATCATCTTTTTTATCTCATCAAACATTTGGGCAATATAGTGTGATTTAGTGCATTAAAATTAAAAAAAGTGTGTTTTTTCCCCAAAAAATGCGTTTGAAAAATCGCTGCGCAAACACTGTGTGAAAAAAAAAAAGACACACCCACCATTTTAATCTGTAGGGCCTTTGCTTTAAAAAAATATATATAATGTTTGGAGGGTTCAAAGTAATTTTCTTGCAAAAAAAAATAATTTTTTCATGTAAACAAATAGTGTCAGAAAGGGCTTTGTCTTCAAGTGGTTAGAAGAGTGGATGATGTGTGACATAAGCTTCTAAATGTTGTGCATAAAATGCCAGGAAAGTTCAAACCCCCCCCCCCCCCAAATGACCCCATTTTGGAAAGTAGACACCCCAAGCTATTTGCTGAGAGGCATGTAGAGTCCATGGAATATTTTATATTGTGACACAAGTTGCGGGAAAAAGACAATTTTTTTTCTTTTTTCTGCACAAACTTGTCACTAAATGACAAAAAAATTGCTCAAACATGCCATGGGAATATGTGAAATTACACCCCAAAACACATTCTGTTGCTTACGGGTACGGGGATAACACATGTGTGAGACTTTTTGGGAGCCTAGCTGCATACGGGACCCCAAAAACCAAGCACCGCCTTCAGGTTTTCTAAGGGTGTAAATTTTTGATTTCACTCCTCACTGCCTATCACAGTTTCGGAGGCCATGGAATGCCCAGATGGCCCCCCCCCCCCAAATGACCCCATTTTGGAAAGTAGACACCCCAAGCTATTTGTTGAGGGGTATGGTGAGTATTTTGCAGACCTCGCTTTTTGTCACAAAGTTTTGAAAATTGAAAAAAGAAAAAAAAAATACATTTTTCTTTTCTTTCTTCATTTTCAAAAACAAATGAGAGCTGCAAAATACTCACCATGCCTCTCAGCAAATAGCTTGGGGTGTCTACTTTTCCAAATGGGGTAATTTGGGGGGGGGGTTGTGCCATCTTGGCATTTTTTGGCCTTGGAAACTGTGATAGGTAGTGAGGAGTGAAATAAAAAATTTACGCCCTTAGAAATCCTGAAGGTGGTGATTGGATTTCGGGGCCCCGTATGCAGCTAGGCTCCCAAAAAGTCCCACACATGTGGTATCTCCATACTCAGGAGAAGCAGCTAAATGTATTTTAGGGTGTCATTCCACATATGCCCATGGCATGTTTGAGCAATATATCATTTAGTGACAACTTTGTGCAAAAAAAAAAAAAAGTTTGTCAACTTGTGGCAAAATATAAAACATTCCATGGACTCAACATGCCTCTCAGCAAAAAGCTTGTGGTGTCTACTTTCCAAAATGGGGTCATTTGGGGGGGGGGGTTGAACTGTCCTGGCATTTTATGGCCTTCAAATCTGTGATAGGTAGTGTGGAGTGAAATCAAAAATGTACGCCCTTAGAAATCCTGAAGGCGGTGCTTGGGTTTCGGGGCCCCTTACGCGGCTAGGCTCCCAAAAAGTCCCACACATGTGGTATCCCCATACTCAGGAGAAGCAGATAAATGTATTTTGGGGTGCAATTCCACATATGCCCATGGCCTGTGTGAGCAATATATGATTTAGTGACAACTTTTTGTAAATTTTGTTTTTTTTTGTCATTATTCAATCACTTGGGACAAAAAAAATAACATTCAATGGGCTCAACATGCCTCTCAGCAATTTCCTTGGGGTGTCTACTTTCCAAAATGGGGTCATTTGGGGGGGAGGGGGTTGCACTGACCTGCCATTTGAGCACCTCAAGAAATGAGATAGGCAGTCATAAACTAAAAGCTGTGTAAATTCCAGAAAATGTACCCTAGTTTGTAGACGCTATAACTTTTGCGCAAACCAATAAATATACGCTTATTGACATTTTTTTTACCAAAGACATGTGGCTGAATACATTTTGGACTAAATGTATGACTAAAATTGAGTTTATTGTATTTTTTTTATAACAAAAAGTTGAAAATATCGCTTTTTTTCAAAATTTCCAGTCTTTTTCCATTTATAGCGCAAAAAATAAAAATGGCAGAGGTGATCAAATACTATCAAAAAAAAGCTCTATTTGTGGGAACAAAAGGACGCAAATTTCGTTTGGGTACAGCATTGAATGACCGCGCAATTAGCAGTTAAAGCGACGCAGTGCCAAATTGTAAAAAGTGCACTGGTCAGGAAGGGGGTAAATTCTTCCGGGGCTGAAGTGGTTAATAAAGCCAAATCCGCCCTGAAACTCATCCAAATTCACACTGATACTGTGGCAAATCTGCTCTTCTAGCTAGCTAAATACGCCCTGTAAATCAGTGAACACCCACCCATCAACACCAAAAAACCTGCCCTTCAGCACACTAAACACACCCCACAAGGTTCCAGGCATAGTAGCAGAATAACATTCCGTTTGCAGCACTGACCATCAATAGATTAAATACATCCCTTCACTAGAATGAACACACCCCACAAGCGCGAGGCGCAATCTGACAATAACATTGTCCTGTCGGCTATTGTGGCCAAGATCTGCGCATGTGCCATCACAACCGCTGATCGGAAAATCAGCTGTTCCGCCGTTGTATACTGCGCATGCGTGTTGCGGCTCAGGCACTTTTCAATATAGGACACTCATCGACAGAACACCGACTCTGTCCTGAGAACTGAACGATCAATAACTGCTGATCGCTCAGTCTCCAGCGCTCTGCTCTGCCCCTCCAGCATTCACTGGAGTGCTGGACTGTGGAGGGGGCTGGAGGGGCTGGCTCAGGCTCTCAGTGGATCGCCGAGAGGCTGACCCAGCTGTCGATCCAGCTTCTGGGCAGATCCTGATCATATGTTTGAAAACTTTTCAGAGCCTGGACTGCTTCTGTGACATCAGCTCACAGCGGGCTTCAGCCTGTTGTTGGCTGAAAATTTATTACAAGTATAGCCAAAATAGCTTTGATTAGCTCCTTTAATGACAGGTTTACATTACACTGGAGTCTTTTCAGTTCTGAGCCAAAGAAGTCATGACAATTTACCTAAAAGTTGCACATGGACCATTCCCAGCCGTACAGAACACAATGCCTAGTCACACAGAGCAATGGCCACCCATGAGGAATGCAACAAGATAACAACACAACCATTAATCCAGATCTGTGATCCTGACAAATGCAGAACTTTACAGAAGATGCAGTATGTCAACGATGGACAGGCAATGACTGTGAAATTGTGCTTTGGTCAGCACCAGGGGTTTGTTATAACATTTATAAATTTGATGAAAATGACAGGTATAGAGAAGAGAGTTTTTTTTTTTTCAAATTGCACTTACTGCTTTTATAAAAGTCTGCTTTTATAATGAATGCATATAATAAAATTAACTTGCAACTGTATATTAATTATATTAATGTGCTCAGACAGTACAGTTCCATTTTGGCTTCCTATCTTCACAGGCTGACAGCTGAAATCAGGTGTAAAGGAAATGATGAATATGACCATTTACTGTATGTGTGTATTGCAAGATGTAGCCTTTCCCCTTCTATATAGACATAGTCACTTCATACACAGGAGAAAGTAAGCAGCTGCAGAGCAAGACTCCCTCTACACTTCAAACATGCACACTGCTCTTTCCAATGTCAGCTCTAGCTATATTCTCTTCCCTAAATTACAATCCTAGATGTGGAACACACTTATATTTAAAGGCTATATAATGCACTGAGATAGGAACATGTTTATTATTTTTATAGAGGATTGTTGGTGCAGTGCTTTACAACGTGATGACCGGCAGTACTAGTAACAATACAATTCAATACAGGAGGAATCAGAGAGCCCTGCTCGTTAGAGCTTACAATCTATTGTAAAAGGGAGGGTCAAGTGATACAAAAGGTAATAACTGTGGGGGATGAGCTGATAGAGAAAATAAAAGTACAGTTGTTAGGTGGAGGCAGTATAGGCTTCTCTGAAAAGAAAAGTTTTCAGGGATCGCATAAAAGTCGATAGAGTACGAGATAGTAGGACAGATTGTGGTAGGGAATTCCAAAGGATGGGAGAGACTTGAGAGAAATCTTGAGGCGAGCATGGGCGGAGGTGACAAGGGAACTAGAAAACAGGAGGTCTTGGAAGGTACGAAGAGAATGATTTGGTTGGTATTTTCAGACTAGGCTAGTGATGTAGGTAGGGGCTAAGTTGTGAGTGACTTTGTAAGTTATTGTTAGTTTTTTAATATTTTTTAATATTTTTTTGTATTTTTTTTTTATATTTTAACTTTTTTTTATTAAGAGAGGGTAGCCAATGGAGGGATTGGCAGAGAAGGGTAGCAGACACTGAACGGTTTGTAAGGTGGATGAGTCTGGCCGTAGCATTTATGATGGACTGAATAAGGGATAGCCTATTTAAAGTTAAGCCAATGAGGAGGGAGTTGCAGTAGTCCAGGCGAGAGATAACCAGGGAGTGGATTAGGAGCTTTTTTGTGTTATTGGTTATGAAGGGGCATATTTGGGAGATGTTGCGGAGGTTGAGGCGGCAAGCTTTTGAAAGTGATTGGATGTGGGGCCGAAAGGAGAGTTCAGAGTCCAGGATTACACCTAGCACCCTGGCACGCACGGATGGGTTGATGGTTGTGCCATTGATCTTGGCAGAGAAGGCAGGGGAAGGGGTATGTGGGGGAGGAAATCTTATGACCTTTTATTTTGGACAGGTTGAGTTTGAGGAAGTGGTGTGACATCCGGACTGATATGTCAGTCAGTAAATTAGTGATGATTGAGGAGACTGATGTTGTGAGCTGAGGGGTAAAGAGATAGATTTGGGTGTCGTCAGCGTAGAAATGATGTTGAAAGCCATTGGAGGCTATCAGCTGACCCAGGGAGGAGGTGTAGATTGAGAATAGGAGAGGTCTAAGAACAGAGCCTTGAGGGACCCCGATGGAGAAAGGAAGAAGAGAGGAGGGGGTAGAATTGTACACTGAATTGTACACAATTGTGACACTGAAGGTGTGGAGGGATAGGTAGGATGAGAGCCAATGAAGAACACAATCACCGAGACCAAAGTAGTTACGTTTTTTGAGAGGATGGTCAAATAAATGCTGATCATTGTTAGCTCCCCTCTCAGTGTTACATGGTTTGTCTCACCCCTCTAACATCTACATCTGCAGGACAACAGGTTCTGTTGAAAAACAAGAGACTTACTGGCAGGCTCATCGGATGAAAACAAAGTTGAGAAAGCATAAAAAGAAAACTAATGTAGCCATCACATCTGGTAAGTTGATATATAGTAAGATAAATGTTTGCTTTTCGGTTTAATATTTAATTTTAACTATCTACTCCATTGATCAATTACTACAAAGCTCTGATATGTATATTGTTAAAAACATTTTTTTTTTAACTTAACGTAACTAGTAATAAACTGCAGGCAGCTCTTGATTGTAGAAGAGGCATGCTAGATTTCTTATGCAATAGCAAACTCCTGCCTGCATGTGCAGCTCAGCAGGCATTCCCAAGACACTTCAACTCTACTGGAATGACAGACTCTCATATGCATGTACGGGGTGACGTCATTCCCCCACTGGTCAATCAAGAAGCAGAAATCCTGGCACCCTGGAAGTGAACGACAACGCCTGCTGAGGGATGCACTTGCCGCATCACTAGAAGGTGAAGGTGAGTATTTCTGGAGGTGTAGTTCAGCTTAAACACTAAATCCTCCCTTTAAAGTTTAATTCTGGGGAGAATAAAATCCCCCCTTGCATAAAAATCCCCCTGCTAGGGTTAAATGCTCATTTACATCTAGAGGACTGGGAAAAGCAGTTTTACGTATCCGACCCTCCTCTCTCACTGGCTCCTAA
This sequence comes from Aquarana catesbeiana, assembly GCF_042186555.1. Lineage (NCBI taxonomy): Eukaryota > Metazoa > Chordata > Amphibia > Anura > Ranidae > Aquarana > Aquarana catesbeiana. The sequence continues at coordinate 656,158,845 of NC_133325.1, forward strand.
AATCTCTTTTTCCCTATGGCCCAGCAGTCAGATGCCCGTGATGTCATAAAGATTGATGCATACATGTGGCATAGTCGGAATGTCCCTAAAAAGGCCATTTTGAAAAACTGTTGCATGTTTGGAAGGTGAGCTTATTGCTATGAAAACCAAGACCTTCCACAGGCCAGACATTCTCCTGAACCCTAAGACCTGGCTGGAGTAAGGCAAGTTGCCTGGTCAGAGGGAGAGAACCCATGTTCCATCCAAATGTGTAGTGAGCCACAATAAATTGGACCTTGCATAAAAACACAAATCTGCTTCATGCAGATCACAAAATTAACAAAATAAAATAAAAAACACAAATTAAGTATTAAGAAAAAAATAAAAATTGGTAAACAAATGAAAAAACAATTCCCTTAAAAGCAAAGTGAATGACCTCCTGCGCTCAAAGTGAATGTTCCAGCAAAGAACAACCTCAGATCTTTAACAACTCGAAACACGGCAAGGATTTGAAGTCTCCTAAGGATTGGGGAAGTCCATAAGGCTAGATACGGCACACTATGTATAATATTGGGGTATAATATTGATATGGTCATTAACTATTGTATTGATGTTCATATGTATATATATGTATATAAGAAAGGTTTGATGTTCATGACTCTCTCTGCCTGTGGGTTCACATAACTACAGCCCACTTGGGAGTGGGAGAAGTTTAGGTGTTATCCATCATCCAGAAAGGTATTTATTGATGGTCTATGTAAGACTACTATTTGGCTCTGAAGCAGAGGGGACCTACCCTCAAAACGCATCAGACATTTTTGGACTCGGGCAGTGGAACAGTCTATGTGGGACACTGGACATTGATGAGCTTGATATCACATGCTCTTTGTGAGTAAACGTCTGTTTTATTACTTCAATAAAAGAATGTATAAAGGTAATGCGCAAGATTGATGTGCCCTCTATGTTTGCTCTTTCTACATTGCCCTTACACCAAATGTTTAAGGCACTCATATGAGCCACAATATTGTCATGCAGCCTTCTCACAGGATCCTGGAAAACATCTTTCTTCTAATGATTAAAGTGGTTCTAAAGGAATAAGTTTTTTTTAATGTTTTACCTGAATTTAATTACCTGCCCTGCAATAAAGTAAAAAGTATCAGCTCCCCGCAGCTCCCCGCAGCCCCCCCCCCCCCAAATACTTACCTGGCTCCTCTTTCGATCCAGCACTGTGCCTGAGAGCAGGCTCTCTCTTTGCTCACAGGCACAGAAGCAGCAGAGGGAGCCATTGACTCCTGCTGCTGTCAAGGAGGGAGCAGGGGGTGGGGCCGAGCCATACTGTGTGTGTCTATGGACACACATATCCTGGCTTGGGAGGGAGCCCGCACATCTGCCCCCTGGCAAGCGGCTTGCTATGGGGGCAGACATAGAAGATGAGGAGCCTGGAGCACCAGTGGGGGAGCCGAGAAAAAGAGTTTACCATTACCAATACCATTGCACAGAACAGGGAAGTATAACATGTGTTTTATTTTATTTTAAAAAAAGCTAAGCCTTTACAATCACTTTAACTCTTTGGTGGCTGGAACATGGTGCAAGAAAGGCGCACTCAGATCACATGAAAGGGCTGCCCTTGGAAGACATGCATTGGTGCCATTAATTGTTAGTGGCACCCAAACACATCTGCCAGATGTACTGTGTTTGTGGCCACCAAGCCACATGGTACCGCAGTACCATATGCTTTGGTTTGGCACAATTTGTACAACTATTGCTTTTACTATTTTTGCACGTCCCTGTGCTTTTGCCAGTCCATTCAAATGAATGGGCTGTCAAAACCAGAACAGAAGGGAACATGCACATTCTTACACAAGCATTTCATTGTGAACTGGCCATAAATGTTTTTATTTTTTGTTTGAGAAAAATGTTTAGGTGACCCATTATGACAGTCAGGCAACTAATATTTTCACGAGGGGGCAGAAATTGCTTTAGAGGTTCCCTTTAATAATGTTTGAGCATCCAAATCAGGACAATTAAAAATCCCAGCATTTAAGCTCATGAACTCCATGTGCCCACAGATGCTTGCACTTTCATGGTTATCAAAGCAAATTAAACCTCACCCATAGGGTCATCTTATGCGAGTTCAGTATAAATCAGATCCTGGATTTTACCAGAATTTCTAGATGCTGTGTGCACCAGGAAACAGTAATGGTAGATTACAAGTCCTCCTTAGAGTTATTAATGTAACATGTTCCAAAATCATATATATATATATATATATATATATATATATATATGATTTACACTGAACTCTCATAAAATGACCCTATGGGTGAGGTTTAATTTGCTTTGATAACCATGAAAGTGCAAGCATCTGTGGGCACATGGAGTTCATGAGCTTAAATGCTGGGGGTTTTAATTGCCCTGATTTGGATGCTCAAACATTATTAAAGGGAACCTCTAAAGCAATTTCTGCCCCCTCGTGAAAATATTAGTTGCCTGACTGTCATAATGGGTCACCTAAACATTTTTTCATGATGCTTCATAAATTGATGATGATGCATAAATTAGCTTTGATGATTAAACAATCCATTGTAGCATCACATGGTCAAACTGTGCCCTAAACTGATATAAACTGACATATTGACCAAACAAATATGATTATGTGTGGGCAGTATGAGGAAAACGTGCACAAGACAAGGAATGGAATAGATGAGACTGTGTTGAATCTTTCCTCACTACGTCCAGATTGTCTTCCAAGTGAGATAATCCATTCTGTCTAATAAACGTCAGCACATGGAGAGAACTATTTGATACAAGTGGAAGGCAAAAAACAAGAGGAATATCAATCTTCTTAGTAAAAATAGCCTATTTCATTTCCACATGACTGATAATAGTGATGGAAACTAAAACAGCACAGGCTACATGGTATCGTAATAGGTTATGAGTGGACAACAAATAACACTGTCATATTTAAAGTCTTTTAATGAAGTGGCCAAATTCTGCAAGTTAAGCCAAAGATAAGCTGGGAGAAAGTGTGCAGGGTCACATTTCCTCTGCACTGTGGTATGGTTTTTCCCTCTATAGCCTTTGGGATTGCTATGGATAAACAGAGATGTATATTCTGTAATTTTTGCAAACTGGAAATTTCGACACATCACTGTCAAATTCCCTCACGCTGTACTATGGTTTCATCTTTGATAAATATTGTGTGGTCTTCTTTCGCAGCTAGGCTGTCTGAATATTTTAACACATTATTGCTGAATTCCCTCCATGAGATCATTTTTTTTCATTGGGGAATGTTCTCAATAGAGCTTCTCTGTGCTATGTTGTTCCTATAGATCCCATATGCAAACAGATGTGTAGGGCAAATCTGCCATATTCTTTTTTATGTAAGTGGTCATAGCAACCAATGACACCATAATAATGTAAGCAGTAGAGGCCCTAAAGTGGCCCTATAAATATATTTACCTGAGGGGCCAAGTCAGGCACAGCTATGACCCTGAATCATGTGCAGCTATCAGACTGTCCTACCAAAGCATATGTCCTAAATTCATTTCAGAAGATATAACAATCCAGTCCACTCACACTAGATGACCTTCTTCAGTACTTTGTAATGAAATATTTGTGGATATTATACCTGGCAAGGGGCGGACTGACCATTCGGGCACTCGGGCACTGACCGAGGGCCCCATGCCACTAGGGGGCCCCATCAGGGTGGCCAGCCTCAGTAAAACTAGGGACAGTATGTAAAAATCTGTGTATTTTTACATCTGTCCCTGAAATGTCTGACACCGACATCATTTTGATGTGAAAATCCCGAGATTATATCTGCTCTGCCTCTGCACTGCCCCCTCAGCCAATAGGAACACGCGGTACACGCCCCCTTCCAAATCGCGCCTTTTTTGACACAGGAGCAGGAGATGCCGACTGCTGGAGGAGAGGGAGGCGGGGACACAGCTTGCAGTGTGGGACGGGCTGCTGCCTGATAAGGTAAGCTGGCTGAGATTTACAAAATGAATTCTAGTCAGTGGATTACCCTGGTGAGCAGAGAGGGAGAGGGAGGATGTGTTACCTCTAGCAGAGCTCCTCCTGTTTCTGAGGCTATTAGATCGATTTTGTGTGTGAGAAGTGCAATTCTCCTGGAGCAAGAACATGTCCTGAATATCTCCCCAATCTCTACTACACCTCCCTACTCATTAGCTGCCCACCACTACACAGGCACAGTCCCCTCCTCTCCTTTATTACCAACTAATGTGTCTGTGAGCTGCTGGGGCACTACAAGTCCAAGCATGCCAGGAGATGGGGGCAGCAGTGTGTTTAATCAGACTGTTTTTTGGGTGAAATGTGCTGGTGTGTATGTGTAATTGTGTGTGTGTGTGTGTGTGTATACTGTATGTATATTGTACAGTGGTGGCTGGTGCTCAAAATTTTTGAGGGGGCTAAAACAAACTGAAAAAAAAAAAAAACGCCAATGTGCCATCAAACGCAGCCACTGTACCCATCAAACGCAGCCACTGTGCCCATCAAATGCAGCCACTGTGCCCATCAAACGCAGCCACTGTGCTCATCAAACGCAGCCACTGTGCCCATCAAACGCAGCCACTGTGCTCATCAAACGCAGCCACTGTGCCCATCAAACGCAGCCACTGTGCCCATCAAACGCAGCCACTGTGCCATCAAACGCAGCCACTGTGCCCATCAATTGCCACCACTGTGCCATCAAATGCAGCCACTATGCCCATCAAACGCAGCCACTGTACCCATAAATTGCCGCCACTGTGCCATCAAACGCTGCCACTATGCCATCAAATGCAGACACTGTGCAATCAAACGCAGCCACTGTGCCCATCAAACGCAGCCACTGCGCCCATCAAACGCAGCCACTGTGCTATCAAATGCAACCACTGTGCCATCAATTGCCGCCACTGTGCCATCAAATGCAGCCACTGTGCCCATCAAATGCAGCCATTGTAACAATAAATTGCCACTACTGTGCTCATCAATTGCCACTATGGTGCCATCAAACACAGCCACTGTGCCATCAAACGCAGCCACTGTGCCATCAAACGCAGCCACTGTGCCCATCAAACGAAGCCACTGTGCCATCAAACGCAGCCACTGTGCCATCAATTGCCACCACTGTGCCATCAAATGCAGCCACTGTGCCCATCAATGCAGCCAATGTACCCATCAATTGCCGCCACTGTGCCCATCAATTGCCGCCACTGTGCCATAAAACGCAGCCACTGTACCATCAAACGCAGCCACTGTGCCCATCAATTGCCGCCACTGTGCCCATCAATTGCCGCCACTGTGCCATAAAACGCAGCCACTGTGCAATCAAACGCAGCCACTGTGCCCATCAAAGGCAGCCACTGTGCCATCAATTGCCGCCACTGTGCCATCAAATGCAGCCACTGTGCCCATCAAACGCAGCCACTGTACCCATAAATTGCCACTACTGTGCTCATCAATTGCCGCTACTGTGCCCATCAATTGCTGCCAGTGTGCCCATCAATTGCTGCCAGTGTGCATATCAATTGCCACTACTGTGCCCCTCAATTGCTGCCAGTGTACCCATCAATTGCTGCCAGTATGCCCATCAATTACCGCTACTGTGCCCATCAATTGCTGCCAGTGTGCCTATCAATTGCCGCTACTGTGCCCATCAAATGCTGCCAGCGGGCATCCCTGCCCGCCCGGCACTTACCTTGTCTTGGTGGGGCAGCGGGTCATGGCGGCAGGCGGTGAACGGTGTCCTCCACGCTCCTCGATGTCTTCTCCCGTTGTACCTTTCCGTCCTCTGCGATAGGCGTCCAATCACAGCGCCTGTCGTTTCAGCCAATCAGGTGACAGGTAACAGACCCAAGCACCCAATTGGCTGAGAGGTGGTTCAGTGTTAGCAAAGCGAATATTCATTTGCTTTGCTAACACAAAGCTTAGTGAACAGCGAGCGCCCAGCATGGCGCCCACTGTTCACCTTTTTGGACGCCTATTAGAGCCTATGGCTCTAATCAGGTTCTTACAAAAAATACCCCGCCGCTGTAATTCAGGTGCCCGGCACCCGAAAAGGGGCCAGACACCTGAATAGGGGGTGGCAGCAGCGACCATTGATAGATTCATACAATGCATGAATCTATCTATGGTGATAGAGGTAAAAAGAGAGAAGGGGCGGCGCCCGTGCGCCCTTTATGGACGCACCGCCACTGATACTGTATGTGTGTGTATGCTGTATGTATATTGTATGTATACTGTGTATGTGTACTGTATGTATACTGTATGTGTGTGTATACTGTATGTATACTGCATGTGTATGTATACCGTATGTGTGTATGTATACTATATATGTGTGTATACTGTATGTATTCTGTATGTGTGTATGTATACTGCATGTGTATGTATACTGTGTATGTATACTGTATGTGTGTATGTATACTGTGCATGTGTGTCTATATGTATGTATACCGTGGATGCGTGTGTGTATACTGTATGAACCAGGTGTGCCCACTGCTGCTCAACAGAAATCGATCTAACAATCCCACTCCCGTGAAAAATGCAGTTGTTGCCATTTGGAGCCATCTGATTGGTGCACTGCAGAGCTCGGCCTTGGATCAAGCAGCAGGTCTGGGTACACACCTGTGCAGTGATATCAAGGCACACATCAAGTATGGCCTTTATTCACATGCCCCACTGCCCAATCTGAGGCAAGCCACAGCAGTTCACTATTCAGCTGGCTCTACGACTCACTTGGGTAGTTCAGAGGCTGCAACAAGTGGATTTTTTCTAATTAAAAACCTTTTCCCAACAGCTGCCTGCCACACCAAGCACTAAGGTGCAAAGGTGTGTGTAAGGGGACACAGATGGAAGGTGACACTCTGGGGGCTCTGCCATAGGGTGGCACACTGGGAGGCTCTGCCGTAAGGTGGCACTCTGTGGACTGTGATTTATAGGAAAAATGTTGGGACTCTGATGTAAAGGAGGACTCTGATGTGAGCGTGGCGCTCATCCTGACTGCTGTACTCGATATGTTGTTTTGTTTGTTACTTACTCCAGGCGTGACGGCCATCTGTAAGCCCGGGGGCCCCATAATCTTCTATACACAATTGCATTATATAGCATGTATCATGGGCTATAGCATTAAATTAGAGTACTATTTTACATTTTTTATGCTTACACAGTATCTTCAATTTTGCTTCTGCCTCTTAGACTTCATTGGTTCCTTCATATCAAAGCAGCACTGTAGGCAAAGAAGATAGGTTCAGTTCTATGACTGCAATAACACTTAGAGAATATGCTGGTGGGCAGACATATACAATACATGGAATTCAAGCTATGCAAACTTTTTTGATACGATGGTAAGCTTTATTTTTTTAAACAGTAGGGGGCAGTCTGGCAAATGCCAACATAACTGCAGCAAAAAAAACATTTTTGATTAAGGCATTTCAGTTAAATGTTGTATATGTTGTTTAACAGACATAGTAAACATAACCTACCTGCCTTGGTAGAGCCAAAGATCTGTGCTTAGTCTTCAGTGAAAAGCACCCACAACAAGGACCCTGTGGCCCTTTAAACACTAAGCTTAACTGTAACCTAAAACTAACCTTTCCCAAAGTGAAAATAACCCAATGTATGCATACCTTCCTTCCTACCTACCTTCCTACCTACCTTCGCTTCCTTTTTACCAACAGAAAGAAAAGGGGGTAACTAGCGCAAAACACAGTGTGATCATGAATACTGAAAGCCCTCTGTATAAACACATGCATACATGCACAACATATAATAATTCAGTCAATTGACTAAAATAAGTCCATAAGTCCAATGTATGACTAGTGGTGGCAGCTGTCCTCAAAGATAAGCTAACTCTGTGGAATACAAGTAGGAAAGACAAAGCAGGAAGCGCCACCTGAGTGTTGTATTAAAACAATAGTTTAATCACAAGGTTAAAAACACTCACAGGAACAAGAGTACAAACTGGCTAATCTGGTGCGGGGGGGGGCACTCTACTCCATCCCATGGACATAACATATAGACAGGCCTGCCTATTCCAGTGCTCTTCCTGTGTGTATCCTGGCCGCCTTCCCACCTCCGGTGACGTCACATCCGCCCTGCGGCCCATGGTGGTTCTTCCAGCTTCTCTGAGACCATAGAACGCCATCCAGCCTCTCCACAGCACCAGTGCCTTCTGTGTCCTCTGTGCGCATGGTGATGTCCGTGGGATTGAGTAGAGCGCCCCCCTGCACTAGATGAGCCCATTTGTACTTTTGTTCCTGTGAGTGTTTTTAACCTTGTGGTTAAACTGTTGTTTTAATACTACATTCTGGTGGCGCTTCCTGTTTTGTCTTTCCTACTTCCTTTTTACCAGGATCCTCTGTGCCAAAAACTAACTTTCAAGGGCTGAAAGATACCAGTTCCAAAGTTCTGTCTCTTGTAAGTCCTTCATACAGCATAGTGCTAATTTTATTCCCAGCAGTGATTCTGTCCACTGAGTGTCCCCATTTCCCAAACATGTAGGTCGGAGAGACCCAGGATCAGAACTTTGCTGACATGCAGACATACACTGGTATATCTTTCCACAGGCACATGCCTTCTAATTATGGATGCCCCATAGAACCAAGTGCTCAGCCCATTTAAATGTTAGTTAAGGGTGAATTTAGTAGACTTTTTTTACTTAGTGGCAATGTTTTCTGGATGCTATTTGCAGTTCTTTTCTATTGACTGCTCTTCTTATAAGACACAAAGTGATTACTTTGGTAAAAAAAACAATCCTACATGCTACTGGAGGAGGTACATTGAGAGCAAGAAATAATGTGAGATTGTATTCTTTTTCTTCGGTAATTATTCTGATTTTTCCAATCATTTGCACAATTCACCCATAAGTTAATACGCTTAATAAGGCCATATGTGGCCATAAGAAAAGCAACTTATCACATTTTTACACTTAGTTTTGGTGTTTTCTGCTCCAGCTTTGCTGCATTATGGTAAATACAAGCATGATCAAATAATATATCTTGTTGCTTGGCTTTGGTTCTTAAAGCAGATTTAAGACTGCAAAATGCAGACTATATGAAATTTCTGTCCATGCTTTTACAATGCAATCTAATTAATTTAAAGAAGATCTGAACTCTGAAAGTTGTGCCCAAAAAGAAAGGCAGAGGATATATGGGACCAGAGGCATAGCTTAAAGCTTGTGGGCCCCGGTGCAAAAGTTGACCTGGGGCCCCCCCACTACTACCTTCCACCTCGCGCCAAGATACTCCAAGTGGCTAAACAGTTATTTCAGATGTTTATTTACATATTGAGAGTTTAATTGAAAAGAATTGGAGAGGTATGTCAAAATGTGGACAGTTTCTCCAAAATCTTTTGAATACCCTAGAGCAGGGGTAGACAACCTTTGAGAGGTGCAGATCTACCTGAACATGAAAGAGATCATCGGGGTTCAGCACCTTTTTTAAGAAATTATCCAGCAAGCCCTAACTAAACAGTAAGGAAAACTTTAAAAAATGTCACTGTAAAAATATAAATATGTCAATCAGTAGAGCAGAGGACGGTGTCAGAGCAGTGGACGGTGTCAGAGCAGTGGACGGTGTCAGTAGAGCAGTGGATGGTGTCAGTAGAGCAGTGGACAGTGTCAAAGCAGTGGACGGTGTCAGTAGGGCAGTGGATGGTGTCAAAGCAGTGGATGGTGTCCGAGCAGTGGACGGTGTCAGTCAGAGCAGTGGACGGTGTCAGTAGAGCAGTGGACGATGTCAGTCAGAGCAGTGGAAAGTGTCAGTGGAACAGTGGAAAGTGTCAGTGGAACAGTTGAAAGTGTCAGTAGAGCAGTGGACGGTGTCAGTAGAGCAGTGGAAGGTGTCAGTAGGGCAATTGAAGGTGTCAATAGAGCAGTGGATGGTGTTACTAGAGCAGTGGAAGGTGTCAGTAGGGCAGTGGAAGGTGTCAGTAGGGCAGTGGACGGTGTCAGTAGAGCAGTGGCAGGTGTCAGTAGGGCAATGGAACGTGTCAGTAGGGCAGTGGAAGGTGTCAGTAGAGCAGTGGAAGGTGTCAGTAGGGCAGAGTAAAGGGGCAGTAGGGCAGTGGACGGTGTCAGTAGGGCAGTGGACGGTGTCAGTAGGGCAGTGGACGGTGCCAGTAGGGCCATGGGTGGTGTCAGTAGGGCAGTGGACGGTGACAGTAGGGCCGTGGATGGTGTCAGTAGTCAGTACTGATGATGTGACATGTCAGTACTTTCTTGAAGGACTTTTGCTCATTATATATTTAGTTCAAGATGGACTAGTATGTATATGTATTGTGGGGCACTTAGCACTTTTGTTTGGCACATGTCACTTTTCGGCATCTATTTGCACTTATGAATTATATTTGAAACAAAAGTGTTTATTGATAATATTATTATAATTACTATTATTATTTTATATGTAAATTGTATTGTTTACTTGTGCACATTATGCTTATTAGCTTTATGTGATATAGTACCCTGTTTCCCCCAAAATAAGACCTAGCATGATTGGCAGTGATGGCTGCAATATAAGCCCTACCCCCCAAATAAGCCCTACCCTGTTTCCCCGAAAATAAGCCCTACCCTGAAAATAAGACCTACAAGGACTTTAACTAGGGCTTATTTGGGGGGTAGGGCTTATATTGCAGCCATCACCGACAATCACGCTAGGTCTTATTTTCAGGGAAACAGGGTATGTAGTGTGGTATACACCTCTGTACTTATTTGTATATGCACCATATCTCTCTGTGCCGTGATAGGGGCACGTTTAGCACACTTTAGCGCATCATTATTTATTTATTTGTTATTTACACGCAGTACAAGATGTGGTTCATGCATGCGGCTGTGTAGTGCTTATTTTTAGCACTAGGTTCATTGTGGCTCATAGAATTTGTTTTCTTTTATAGGGCAGTGGAAGGTGTCAGTAGGGCAGTGGACGGTGTCAGTAGGGCAGTGGATGGTGTCAGAAGAGCAGTGGCAGGTGTCAGTAGGGCAGTGGAACGTGTCAGTAGGGCAGTGGAAGGTGTCAGTAGAGCAGTGAAAGGTGTCAGTAGAGCAGTGGAAGGTGTCAGTAGGGCAGAGTAAAGGGGCAGTAGGGCAGTGGAAGGTGTCAGACGGTGTCAGTAGGGCAGTGGACGGTGCCAGTAGGGCCATGGATGGTGTCAGTAGAGCAGTGGACGGTGACAGTAGGGCCATGGATGGTGTCAGTAGGGCAGTGAACGGTGTCAGTAGGGTAGTGGACGTGTTAGTAGGGCAGTGGACGGTACCAGTAGGGCCATGAATGGTGTCAGTAGGGCAGTGGACGATGTCAGTAGGGCCGTGGATGGTGTCAGTAGGGCAGTGGACGGTGTCAGTAGGGCTGTGGATGGTGTCAGTAGAGCAGTGGATAGTGTCAGTCAGTAGAGCAGTGGAAGGCGTCAGTAGGGCAGTGGATAAAGAGAATATGATTACTTATGCGCTAACCAATACCAACTAATATGACAAAAAACAGCCAATGGCAGTTGCCAACACTATAATGTGTCCCCACACTTACTAAAAATAAAAACTGTAGCGCTATCCCTAATTCAATAAAACAAAGTGTAAAAATACATAACAAAAAAAGACCTATTGGGTACTAAATCAAAACTCCAGTGCTGCAAGAGGTTCAGATGAATGTACAAATAAGCAAATAATGTAAGGAACATCAATAACAGAGATCAATAATACTCTACTGGATATTACAACTAAAAACACCAGTGCTGCACATAATTAAAAATGTGCAAACAAAACAGAATAAATAGATAAAAAGGAAAAATACCATATATACAGATCAAATTCATCAATGACGTTCAATTGAATGTGCAAATAAATAAGACATAAAAATCAATAGTACCCTGCTGGATATTGCAACCAAAAGCACCAGTGCTGCAAATATTAAAAATTGTGCAAACAAAACAAGATAATTCCACATGCAGATAAAGTTCATTAATGCGGTAGCAATATCCAAATAAGATGACCCTGCTGGGTATTGCAACCAAATGCACTAGTGCTGTAAGAAATCAAAATATGTGCAAATATGGCGAATAGGTAAACCAAATAAATTTCATAGGATAATAAAGTTCATCAATAAAGTGTCCCTTTTTGTGTTTCACATCCCATATAAATGTGTCCAAGTAAATAAATAAATCAAACAGATCCCAGCGGTGATAGACGTGCATATATGAAGAAATCCTTTAAGTGATGGTGTGATCACTCCGTGTGTGCTAACAGCTCACCTCACATCAAGACCCTTCATTTTTTACAGCACTGGTGCTTTTGGTTGCAATATCCAGTAGGGTACTATTGATTTTTATGTTTTATATATTTATTTGTCATTTGGACATTCACCTGAACTTTATTGATGCATTTGATCTGTATATATGTTTTTTTTTCTTTTTTTATCTATTTATTCCGCTTTGTTTGCACCTTTTTATTTATGCGCAGCACTGGTGATTTTAGTTGTAATATCCAGTAGGGTATTATTGATCTCTGTTATTGATGTTCCTTATGTTATTTGCTTATTTGTACATTCATCTGAACCTCTTGCAGCACAGAATTAGGGAAAGGCACACAGTCACTACAAGTCCCAGCATGTCCAGGACTCGCCCCTCCCCATGCTGAGTTTCTGTCACTTCCTTACATATGGGATGTTCCCAGTACAGGGGGGAGTTCAGAGAAGTCTCAGTCCCCCTCAATGTATAGAAGCCCCACGGCCTTGTCAGTGTCCTGGACTCTAGAGTGCTCGAAATTCCTCCACATACCCCCCTCTTCCCCCCTGCATCTGACCTCTTGATGAACTTGCTTGCAGTATCTCCATCTCCTAATGGCTCCAGCTTAAAAGCTTGTATCTCCAGCCGGGCCCCGCCATGACTGAGGACAGGTGGGGGGGGCAAGAGAGATGAGGATAGTGAGGAGAGATAAGCACGCTGGACTTGCAGTGAGAGCTGTAAGGGGTAGAGGGGGCGGAACCAGATCACAGAGCAGCAGGGAGTATACCGTGGAGGTACCGGGGTGGAGATTTTTGCAGGGCCTCGCCACTATTTCTTCAGCTGTGGTCCTCAGGCCCGCACCTGCACCCCTGGACCCGGCCTGAAGACAAACAGTGGCGACACCAGCTCGCTTCCTCACGCCAGCCTTGGTCCACAGGTGTATAGACAGACCATGGTAGTATATGGACAGGCCAGGGTGATATATGGACAGGCCAGGGTGGTATATGGACAGGCCAGGGTGGTATATGGACAGGCCAGGGTGGTATATGGACAGGCCAGGGTAGTATATGGACAGGCCAGGGTGGTATATGGACAGGCCAGGGTGGTATATGGACAGGCCAGGGTAGTATATGGACAGGCCAGGGTGGTATATAGACAGGCCAGTATGATATATAGACAGGGTCACAGGGTGGTATATAGCCAGGGTCACAGGGTGGTATATAGATAGGCCAGGGTGGTATATAGCCAAGGTGGTATATGGACAGGCCACGGTGGTATATAGACAGACCAGGGTGGTATGTAGACAGGCCAGGGTCACAGGGTGGTATATGGACATGCCAGGGTCACAGGGTGGTATATAGATAGGCCAGGGTGGTATATGGACAGGCCAGGGTGGTATATAGACAGACCAGGTTGGTATATAGACAGGCCAAGGTCACAGGGTGGTATATGGACAGGCCAGGGTGGTATATAGCCAGGGTCACAGGGTGGTATTTAGCCAGGGTCATAGGGTGGTATATAGACAGGGTCATAGGGTGGAATATGGACAAGCCAGGGTCACAGGGTGGTATATGGACAGGCCAGGGTGGTATATGAACAGGCCAGGGTCACAGGCTGGTATATAGCTAAAGTGGTATATGGAAAGGCTAGGTCCTAGCCTAGTGGGGGAGAGAATGAGGGAGAGGAGGTAGAAGAGAGGTGTAAAGAAAAGAGGGGGGTAGAGAGAGAAAAATAAAGGGGGAGGGGGAAGAAGGTGCAGAGCACAAAGTGGTGGGAACAGAGAGGGGGGTTGTTCTGGGGATGGAAGTCACACTCACCAATTACTGTATGTCTCCCCCATTCAGTCTGGTGTCCCTCAAGGCTGTAGCAGCAATTGTTTTGAAAAGTGCCGCTCAACTGTTTACAAAACTCCTCTCGCAGCACAGAGCAAGTGCATGGCATGCATGTGGATGGAGAGTGGGCGGGGTTGGGCGGGCACAAATGGAAGGCGGAGTATCAGATTGGAGAAGCAGCAGAGTGAGGGCGGGGGTTAGGAGGACAGTGGAGACAGAACACAGCCCAACTCCTGTGTAAGCTTTCTCCGCTCTCACTGTGTTACTGTGACGGTATACTCTCCATCTCCACACTACAAGTCATGGTGCCTGGGGGAGAAGATGCTCCTCCCGCAGCTACCCACACAGACTTCGCCCCCTGCTCCGCCCACGCTTGTTTATCCTTATCCCCGCCCATCTCATCCACTGACTTGTCACCCTGCATACCGCAATAGAGCGCCAATCTGCTCTATGCGGCGGGGGGTGTAATAGCAGGGAGCGGTGCAGAATCACTTTGTCAGCAAGGATTTTACCGCCCCTCCCATCCTGCCACCCTAGGCGGCTGCCTGTCCTGCCTAATGTTTACGCCAGCCCTGATACCACGTGCACTGATAATTTTTAGGAGGAATTCAAGACAAAAGGTACATTTTTAAGGGTACCGCTCAGACATAATTAACATCTCTATAGGTTCCTTTTAACACTATGAACCTTCACTTTTTGAATTTAGTTCCACTTTAAGATGCCATCTTTTGGCAAAACACCTAAGAAAACACTAAAGCAACATGTAAAACAAAAAGTCCCCTCTCCCACATCCAGTTCTGCAACATGTGATCCATTAGCGGTATTCCAATAGAAAAGTGTCTTATTTTTTATAACACATATGCAAGCTTTCTTGCTACAAAAAACAAACTCAGATGCAAAAAGGAAGAAATTCATCAAGGCTCACTAAAAACTAAGATATTTTGATTATTTTTCAATTTAGCTAATTATTTAATGTGCCATTCTACAATTGAAATAATTATTTTTTTGTGTAAGATACATATAATATATAGGGAACCAAATTTCTGCCGCAGGAGTATGCCTATTCTAAATTTGGTACTGCTGGGCTGTAGTCAGTCTGGATTGCTAGTCCCTTCTACAAGTTTTTCCCTTGTTGTTGAGTTCAGCATAGCTCCCAACTGTCCCTGATTTTGAGAGACTGTCCCTGATTTGGAACAATACAACATAACAAAATATTACAGCGCAACCATGCAAAAAAGAGATTTACCTCCAGCAAGGCTTATTTAAAACACCTAGACATTTTCATAAAACATTATCAAAAAATATGGGGATCTGGTCACACCATATTGCTATATGGTGCTTAAGCCCACTTACAAAGTACCCCATGATTAGTGGGTCCTACACTATCCATAGATTGGGAGATCCTGCTTCTCTGAATCATGGGAGCAATACACTCTTCTATATGGGAGAACTTTGAGGTCTCCACCCATGACACAGGTGGACACTAATGAGAGTTACTTGATGAGGGAGTGGGGTGCTCCTCACCCAAAAGGATTTGATCAGAATCCATACAATAGAATACATACAATACAATAATCCTCATCATTTGTCCCTCATTTTGGTTTGATCTACCTGTATATACAGTGCCTTGCAAAAGTATTCACCCCCTTGGCTTTTTACCTATTTTGTTACATTACAGCCTTTAGTTCAATGTTTTTTTTAATCTGAATTATATGTGATGGATCAGAACACAATAGTCTAAGTTGGTGAAGTAAAATTAGAAAAATATATGCATTTTTCAGAAATAAAAAAATGATAATTGGCATGTGCGTATGTATTCACCCCCTTTGTTATGATACCCATAAGAAGCACCGGTGCAACCAATTACCTTCAGAAGTCACATAATTAGTGAAATGATGTCCACCTGTGTGCAATCTAAGTGTCACATGATCTGTCATTACATATACACACCTTTTTGAAAGGCCCCAGAGGCTGCAACACCTAAGCAAGAGGCACCACTAACCAAAAACGCAAGAGGTACCACTAACCAAACACTGTCATGAAGACCAAGGAACTCTCCAAACAAGTAAGGGACAATGTTGTTGAGAAGTAAAAGTCAGGGTTAGGTTATAAAAAAAATATCCACATCTTTGATGATCCCTAGGAGCACCATCAAATCTATCATAACCAAATGGAAAGAACATGGCACAACAGCAAACCTGCCAAGAGAGGGCCGCACACCAAAACTCACGGACCGGGCAAGGAGGGTCTTATTCAGAGAGGCAGGTAAACCTGGAGGAGCTGCAGAGTTGCACAGCAGAAACTGGAGTATCTGTACATAGGACAACAATAAGCTGTACACTTGGAATCGATAGGGAATAAGTACAGCGCTGCTCTGATGGTGTTATAAAGATGGTTACACAATAAGCAGCTAACACACCTCTAAGACACAGGTAGAAGTAAATTAACAAAAAATATATATAGTGTAGCGCTGTGTGTGTAAATGGTAAAGGGTATAAAAACAGTGGGTTAGGCTCGAGCCATCTCTTAATGGCCAGCAAATAGACAGAAAATACTTCAAAATTAAATAAAAGTGACTCAATACAATCAAAAGTGCACTATATGTTATAAAATGACATGTAAATTATAATAATTACAACAAACCAGTGATTAATGGTGAACAAGAACAAATTATATATAGATAAAAGTTCAGCCAAAAGAGTCCATAAATATTAGAAAATGTGTTCCTGATAAAAATCAAAAACCACCACCGAAAGGTCTCTGAGGGTCAACTGGTGAAAACAACGATGGAAAGCTTCTGGTAGATGAAAAGGTAGAGCACCAAAATGAAATGAGACGTCTAAATATAAGACAGGACCATCACCAGAGTATCTGAGGAGGCTTACCGGAAGCAGGGGACTTGAAAAGACATACGTCTTACAAGTCTCAGAAAGCTTAATGAGCCGCCAGGGCTGGCAAGATGGATCATCGGGTGTCCACAACTTCAAATGGGGGGAAAGGAAAATCCTTGCACAGCTTCAACCGTCCAAACGTTTCAACAGGCCAACCGGATGTTTTTAAAAACCCCTGGTCTGTGTATCAGACCAGAGGTTTTTAAAAACATCCGGTTGGCCTGTTGAAACGTTTGGACGGTTGAAGCTGTGCAAGGATTTTCCTTTCCCCCCCATTTGAAGTTGTGGACACCCGATGATCCATCTTGCCAGCCCTGGCGGCTCATTAAGCTTTCTGAGACTTGTAAGACGTATGTCTTTTCAAGTCCCCTGCTTCCGGTAAGCCTCCTCAGATACTCTGGTGATGGTCCTGACTTATATTTAGACGTCTCATTTCATTTTGGTGCTCTACCTTTTCATCTACCAGAAGCTTTCCATCGTTGTTTTCACCAGTTGACCCTCAGAGACCTTTCGGTGGTGGTTTTTGATTTTTATCAGGAACACATTTTCTAATATTTATGGACTCTTTTGGCTGAACTTTTATCTATATATAATTTGTTCTTGTTCACCATTAATCACTGGTTTGTTGTAATTATTATAATTTACATGTCATTTTATAACATATAGTGCACTTTTGATTGTATTGAGTCCCTTTTATTTAATTTTGAAGTATTTTCTGTCTATTTGCTGGCCATTAAGAGATGGCTCGAGCCTAACCCACTGTTTTTATACCCTTTACCATTTACACACACAGCGCTACACTATATATATTTTTTGTTAATAAGCTGTACGCTCCATAGAGTTGGGCTTTATGGCAGAGTGGCCAGAAGAAAGCCATTACTTTCAACATAAAACAAAATGGCATGTTTTGAGTTTTCGAAAAGGCATGTGGGAGACTCCCAAAATGTATGGAGGAAGGTGCTCTGGTTTGATGAGACTAAACTTTTTGGCCATCAAAGAAAAAAATGTCTGGCGTAAACCCAATACATTACATCACCCAAAGAACACCATCCCCACAGTGAAACATGGTGGTGGCAGCATCATGCTGTGGGGATCTTTTTCAGCAGTCGGGACTGGGAAACTGGTCAGAGTTGAGGGAAAGATGGATGTGCTAAATACAGGGATATTCTTGAGCAAAACCTGTACCACTCTGTGTGTGATTTGAGGCCAGGACGGAGGTTTATCTTCCAGCAGGACAATGACCCCCAAACACACTGCTAAAGCAACAGTTGAGTGGTTTAATTGGAAACATGTAAATGTGTTGGAATGGCCTAGTCAAAGCCCAGACCTCAATCCAATAGAAAATCTGTGGTCAGACTTAAAGATTGCTGTTCACAAGCGCAAACCATCCAACTTGAAGGAGCTGGAGCAGTTTTGCAAGGGGGAATGGGCAAAAATCTCAGTGGTAAGATGTGTCAAGCTCATAGAGACTTATCCAAAGCGACTTGGAGCTGTGATAGCCGCAAAAGCTGGTTCTACAAAGTATTAACTTTAGAGGGTGAATAGTTATGCACATTGACTTTTTCTGTTATTTTGTCTTATTTGTTGTTTGCTTCACAACAATAAAACAAAAAACACCTTCAAAGTTGTGGGCATGTTCTGTAAATTAAATGATGCAAATCCTCAAACAATCTATGTTAATTCCAGGTTGTGAGGCAACAAAACACGAAAAATGCCAAGGGGCGTGAATACTTTTGCAAGGCACTGTAGTTATATACCTTTCATCCAAGTTCTAAATTGCTGCATTTGTAAATGCCAAAAGCCAGCATAAAGGAAAAATAGTTGTAAAAATAGCACCTGTGAGTTTAACTTATTCTTTTTGTATATTGCTCCTTTAAGGGGTCATGGCAGGGGTTTGTGTGCTATGCCTACATACGTTTGCTAATAGGGGTCCCTCGTTCCCATCTCAAAAAGTTGGGCGGTATGGTTCAGGTTATTGTTTCCTTCTGCCTGCTGCTGGGGAGTTTCACTTGCAATAGTGTGGGAAGATCCAGTAGCCTGGGTTATAAATATTTATATCTCCCTGGCCATCCACTAGGATGTTTATTGCCAGTTGTGCATGCAGGGGAAGTATATAAGTATTTGGAGGCTCAGCCTGGGAATGCTGTTTGCTTAAAGTGATTGTAAAGCTACGTTTTTTTTTTTTTTTTCAATAACAAACATATCATACTTACCTCCACTGTGCAGTTCGTTTTGCACAGAGTGGCCCCAATCCTCGACTTCTGGCCCCCCCCGGATGCATTAAGGTGAAAAAACATGAGGGTTTACAACCCTTTAACTTTCCTATGTTCCTATGACCTCCCAGGCCTGCTGGCACATGTGCTTGAGAAAAGTAGGCCCAAGGCTTGAGCCTGAAGCCTGTACTGAAGTCTTACCTGGGAGCAGTGATGCTAAATCTGGAATAGGAGCACCAGGGATGAACTTCTGCTACAGCAGGAATGTCTGGAGAAGCTGGGTACAAGCTGAGACTTTGCAGGAACTCTTGTGGTGCGTCAAGTAAATTAAATGCCGCTACTGCTTTACAGTCAGGAGAATACAGAGTACTGGTCTGGTCTGACTTATAGGTCCTTTTTTCTGTTTTATCTGTAACTAGGTTTTTGGAGTTTGCGTATTGTTCTTTTGGGTGTCCTGTGCACCAACCCAGTCTCCATGGATCCTGTTCACCTGAATAAGCTCTATTTTTTTTTTTTTCTTAAATGACTGGCACCCATCTCTTAATTTTGTCCCTACAATTCAAGAATCCAACCCTAAGGTGAAACATCAGCACAATTGACATCTGGGGGTACCTAATAGCCTCTAGAGGGTAAGGGGGGGGTCTACAAATATAACTTTTGTTTTATATAGCACTAAAGTAACAGGCATTTTTGGGGGGTTATTAAATATTGAAAGAATTACTGTACAATGCCTTGTTTTCAAACAGGGATTCTAGTTTCTAACACTTTGTTTTCTATCAACATAGGCATACTCAATAAAGCACCATCTCTTTCAGAATGGAATTTGATACATTTATGAATACCAGTAAGTAGAAAATACTTGATTTGGCAAAGTCCTAGGCAATATTTAAGTAGCGTTTTAACAGATGTTGCAAAATGCAACGCAAGGCTTGAATGAGAGAAAGGAAGAGGAAAAACCACAGCCTGGCAGTAAAGCTATGTTGCCAGTGGTACACAACTGCTCTTCACAGTCTATCCAGCTGATTTCAGAAGGACAATGTTAGCCCAGTCTTTGGAGACATGACGTATTCACAGAACTACAGCTAAAGTGACACTGGTTGACTGACTTTGACAGGACCTGTTGAGTATCATTAAGTCTGTTGAACATCAAGGGGGTTGTATATTATGCTCAGAACATTTATGCAATTCTGAGTGAATACCACTTATGTTTGCTTTTGTGCACCAGTTAAAACCAACAAGAGTTTTTCTGTTTTAGGAAAATCTGTTTTGACATACTTTCCAATAAAACCAATTAATTGTACTTTCTTTTTATAGCCTCGATATTTTCCTTCTCCTTACCTTCCAGGAAGCATACAATACAAAAACCTTATAATTTGTACCGTTACCATTTTAATGATCTGAAACATTGATCATTAAGCTGCATGGCGTGACATTGCATTGCGTCCTAAAGAGAAAAAAAGGCTGCTTTTACCAAATATTTAATCATAACAGAGCACTAGAACCTCTGTGATTTACATCCATTATTAGATGGCTTAATCTACTATGTGATTAAACACTCTAGATGCGACTACTCTCTGGTGTGTTGCCTGTGGGCTAGGTTCCCACATGGAGCTCTAGCACCTGTTTTGGAGGTTACCTAGAATGCCAAATATGTAATAAAGTGTATTGGGAACAGTGACATTTAATCCCAGAACAAATTAAAAACGTTAGGATCCACAGATCCCCAGAACATTGCCAAACCAACCCTATGAATCCCAGCTTTAAAAAGGCAGACCACCTCTGGGCTAGAACATGCAACCTTATCCCCATGTCTGTATTAGTGTTTCTGTTATTTAGCTCCATGTTGGGAATGTAAACCAAATGCTTTACAAAGTCATGCTCCAGCAATCCATTGTTTTCCAAAAAAACTATATTTTTTCTGATCTAAATATATTCTCAAGAGCTACACTATGTGCTACATTCCCACAGGATTCATAAAAAAAGAAATATAGCAAAGAGATGGGATTTTAACGTGCAAATCTCAGGAAAGGACCTCCCTTAAAGCATAAAAACTACATTTTATTGAATATAAATGTTAAAAGTAATATAAAAAGAGCATTACTGTGTCAAAACCCACATACAGTAACATTTATCAGACATCATATCACATCCAATCGTTGCTCATAAATGGGTTGTATATTAGAGCCTTTCAATTTGAGAGTGTAAGGCTTGAAATCTAGACATAACATATTAATCCGGATGTGAGTTCTCAAAACATTTCGCAGTAAAGCTTCATCAGGAGTGGTTGTAGTGCTGATAATATAAAAGGTACACACAAATTAGCACGTAACATTAAGAATACAAATACTCATGCAAAGCAAAACTGCATTACTACTTACAGCTGATGCAAGGGGCAGCAGCATGTCAATATGGGAGAGAGCCCCCCAAAAATCCCATCTCTTTGCTATATTTCTTTTTTACTGATATTTGTCTATTTTTGTAAATACCAAAAGAAGCCAAAAGCAAAGTACATATACCTATAAATAAAAAGACAAAGAACATGTTCTACAAAGGCTTTTTATCTCTGATATGTGCAGGAAAGCATCCAAGTGGGCATGAACTAATAATAGGATCTGTCATAAACCAGTGTGACCAGAAATGTGTGCACTGCAATAGGGAAGACCAAAATGCATGTAAAGTGATAATAGTAAGATTTATTAAAATGATAAGTCATAAACAATAAAGCAAACCAGCAAACCATCACGGTGGCACACAATAATAACTCTCTAAACCAAATGTGAATACAGGAGTAAGAAATAATCATAAAAGTAATCAAGTCAGGCTCATACACAAGAGATCAATCAGATAGAACAGGGAGCAGGACGGGACAGGGAGATGATAACAGAAGGAAGGGATAAGTCTGCAAGACAGGGGTCCAGGGATGGATGCAGGGTTCAGGAATACAGGACACAAGGTACAGGTACAGGATTCAGGAATACAGGTCACAAAGTACAGGTTTCAGGAATACAGGTCAGGGCTCAAGGAAAATACCAAGGCAAATGTGTAAGCATCTGCCGGGTATATATACACACCTCCTGCAATCAGTCCCAGGTGACGCCTGATTGCAGGAGATGATGTCGGCTCCATATTGGCAGGAGACACCCGCTGGTGGACACCAGTACTGAGGCCCAAAGGTCTGACAGCATCACCAGCAGGTGAAACCTTTCCTGACAGTTCCCCCCCTCGGAGCGACCTCCGGGCTAGTTGCAGCTTTAAAAAGTCTATGGCATGAAGCCGGGCAACAGGCAGAGGCACATTGAGCTGCGCAGTGGGCAGAGGCACATCAAGCTGGGCCGCGGGCAGAGGCACATCAAGCTGGGCAGCGGGCAGAGGCACATCAAGCTGGACATCGGGCATCGGATCATCCGACTGGAGAGCAGGCATCTGAACATCAGGCCGGGCTGCGGGCACTGGAACAGCAGGCCAGACAACGGGCACTGGAGCATCAGGCCAAAAAGCAGTCACTGGAATGTCATGCTGAGCGTCAGGAACTGGATCCTCAAGCCGGACATCGGACATCAGATCATCAGACTTGACCGCAGGGACTGGAACATCAGACCAGGCAGCGGGCACTGGAACATTGGGCCGGGCATCAGGAACTGGATCATCAAGCATAGGATCATCAGACTGGAGAGCAGGAACTGGAACATCAGGCTGAGCAGCGGGCACTGGAACATCAGGCCAGGCATCAGGAACTTGATTATCAAGCCGGACATCGGGCATTGGATCATCAGGCTGGACAACGGGCACAGGAACATCAGACCGGGCATCAGTAACTGGATCATCGTGCTGGGCATAAGGCATTGGGTCATCAGACTGGACCGCAGACACTGAAACATCAGGCTGGGCAGTGGGCACTGGAGTGACAGGCTGAACAGCGAGCATTGGAACAAAAGGCTGGGCAGCGGCAGCAGCGAGCTGGGCATCAGGAACCGATTCAGCAAGCACCATATCAGCAGGCTGGGTGATGGGCACCGGCTCAGCAGGCCAGGTAATGGGCACCGGCTCAACAGGCTGGGTAATGGGCACTGGCTCAACAGACTGGGCAACGGGCACCGACTCCGCAGAATGGGTGACGGGCACCAGCTCAGAAGACTGGGAAACGGGCACCGGCACATCAGGCTGGGAAATGGGCACCGGCACATCAGGCTGGACCATGGGCACCAGAACTTCAGTCTGTACCGTGGGCACTGGAAATTTAGTCTGGGCCGTGGGCACCGGAACATCAGGTAGGGCCGCGGGCACCAGAACATCAGGCTGGACCATAGGCAATGGAACATCTGGCTGGATCATGGGCAACAAAACATCTGGCTGGACCGTGAGCAACAGAACATCAGGCTGGACTGTGGGCAGTGGAACATTAGGCTGAACCGTGGGCACTGGAACATGGGCATGGAACATCAGGCTGGAACATGGGCATGGAACATCAGGCTGAACAGCAAATACTGGAGCATCAGGCCAGACAGCAGGCAGAAGGTTGGCAGAGTTAGGTGGGTCATCAGGTTCGGGACCATCAGAGGCTAGCCTGACCCCATTGGCAATCATGGAGGCAGGTTGCAGTGGATCAGCTGGAGTGGAGGCAGACTGGAGCAGATTGGCTGGCATTGAGGCAGACTGAAGCAGATCAATTGGCATGGAGGCAGACTGGAGCAGATCAGCTAGCATGGAGGTAGACTGGAGCAGATCGGCTGGCATGGAGGCAGACTGGAGCAGATCGGCTGGCGTGGAGGCCGGCTGGAGGAGATCGGCTGGTGTTGAGGCAGGCTGGAGCAGATCGGCTGGCATGGAGGCAGGCTGGAGCAGATCAGCTGTCGTGAAGGCAGGCTGGGGCAGATCAACAGGTGTGGAAGCAGGCTGGAACAGATTGGCTGGTGTGAAAGCAGGTTGGAGCAGATCGGCTGGTGTGGAGGCAGGCTGGAGCAGATCAGCTGGTATAGAAGCATGCTGGAGCAGATCAGCTAGCATCGAGGTAGACTGGAGCAGATCGGCTGGCATGGAGGCAGACTGGAGCAGATCGGCTGGCGTGGAGGCAGGCTGGAGGAGATCGGCTGGTGTTGAGGCAGGCTGGAGCAGATCGGCTGGCATGGAGGCAGACTGGAGCAGATCGGCTGGTGTGGAAGCAGGCTGGAGCAAATCGACTGGCGTGGAAACAGGCTGGAGCTGATTGGCTGGTGTGGAAGCAGGCTGGAGCAGATCAGCTGGTGTGGAGGCAGGCTGGAGCAGATCGGCTGGTGTGGAGGCAGGCTTGAGCAGATCGGCTGGCATGGAGGAAGGGTGGAGCAGATCGGCTGGCATAGAGGCAGGCTGGAGCAGATCAGCTGGCATGGAGGCAGGCTGGAGCAGATCGGCTGATGTGAAGGAAGGCTGGGGCAGATCAGCAGATGTGGAAGCAGGCTGTAACAAATCGGCTGGTGTGAAAGTAGGTTGGAGCAGATCGGCTGGTGTGGAGGCAGGCTGGAGCAGATCAGCTGGTATGGAAGCATGCTGGAGCAGATCGGCTGGCATGGAAGCAGACTGAAGCAGATCGGCTGGCATAGAGGCAGACTGGAGCAGATCGGCTGGTGTGGAAGCAGGCTGGAGCAGATCAACTGGCGTGGAAGCAGGCTGGAGTTGATTGGCTGGTGTGGAAGCAGGCTGGAGCAGATCGGCTGGTGTGGAAGCAGGCTGGAGCATATTGAATGGCGTGGAAGCAGGCTGGAGCTGATTGGCTGGTGTGGAAGCAGGCTGGAGAAGATCAACTGGCGTGGAAGCAGTGCAACATTAGGCTGAACCATGGGCACTGGAACATGGGCACCAGAACATCAGGCTGGAACATGGGCACCGGAACATCAGGCTGAACAGCAAATACTGGAGCATCAGGTCAGACAGCAGGCAGAAGGTTGGCAGGGTTAGGTTCAGGACCATCAGAGGCTAGCCTGACCCCACTGGCAATCATGGAGGCAGGTTGGAGTGGATCAGCTGGAGTGGAGGCAGACTGGAGCAGATCGGCTGGCATGGAGGCAGACTGGAGCCGATCAGTTGGCATGGAGGCAGACTGGAGCAGATCAGCTGGCATGGAGGTAGACTGGAGCAGATCGGCTGGCATGGAGGCAGACTGGTGCAGATCGGCTGGCATGGAGGCAGGCTGGAGCAGATCGGCTGGTGTGGAGGCAGGCTGGAGCAGATCAGCTGGCATGGAGGCAGGCATGGAGCAGATCGGCTGGCGTGAAGGCAGGCTGGGGCAGATCAACAGGTGTGGAAGCAGGCTGGAACAGATCAGCTGGTGTGAAAGCAGGTTGGAGCAGATCGGCTGGTGTGGTGGCAGGCTGGAGCAGATCAGCTGGTATGGAAGCATGCTGGAGCAGATCGGATGGCATGGAAGCAGACTGGAGCAGATCAGCTGGTGTAGAGGCAGGCTGGAGCAGATCGGCTGGTGTGGAGGCAGGCTGGAGCAGATCAGCTGGTATAGAAGCATGCTGGAGCAGATTGGCTGGCATGGAAGCTGACTGGAGCAGATTGGCTGGCATAGAGGCAAGCTGGAGCAGATCGGCTGGTGTGGAAGCAGGCTGGAGCAAATCGACTGGCGTGGAAGCAGGCTGGAGCTGATTGGCTGGTGTGGAAGCAGGCTGGAGCAGATCAGCTGGTGTGGAGGCAGGCTGGAGCAGATCGGCTGGTGTGGAGGCAGGCTTGAGCAGATCGGCTGGCATGGAGGAAGGCTGGAGCAGATCGGCTGGCATAGAGGCAGGCTGGAGCAGATCAGCTGGCATGGAGGCAGGCTGGAGCAGATCGACTGCTGTGAAGGAAGGCTGGGGCAGATCAGCAGATGTGGAAGCAGGCTGGAACAAATCGGATGGTGTGAAAGTAGGTTGGAGCAGATCGGCTGGTGTGGAGGCAGGCTGGAGCAGATCAGCTGGTATGGAAGCATGCTGGAGCAGATCGGCTGGCATGGAAGCAGACTGAAGCTGATCGGCTGGCATAGAGGCAGACTGGAGCAGATCGGCTGGTGTGGAAGCAGGCTGGAGCAGATCAACTGGCGTGGAAGCAGGCTGGAGTTGATTGGCTGGTGTGGAAGCAGGCTGGAGCAGATCGGCTGGTGTGGAAGCAGGCTGGAGCAGATTGAATGGCGTGGAAGCAGGCTGGAGCTGATTGGCTGGTGTGGAAGCAGGCTGGAGAAGATCAACTGGCGTGGAAGCAGTGGAACATTAGGCTGAACCATGGGCACTGGAACATGGGCACCAGAACATCAGGCTGGAACATGGGCACCAGAACATCAGGCTGAACAGCAAATACTGGAGCATCAGGTCAGACAGCAGGCAGAAGGTTGGCAGGGTTAGGTTCAGGACCATCAGAGGCTAGCCTGACCCCACTGGCAATCATGGAGGCAGGTTGGAGTGGATCAGCTGGAGTGGAGGCAGACTGGAGCAGATCGGCTGGCATGGAGGCAGACTGGAGCCGATCAGTTGGCATGGAGGCAGACTGGAGCAGATCAGCTGGCATGGAGGGAGACTGGAGCAGATCGGCTGGCATGGAGGCAGACTGGTGCAGATCGGCTGGCATGGAGGCAGGCTGGAGCAGATTGGCTGGTGTGGAGGCAGGCTGGAGCAGATCAGCTGGCATGGAGGCAGGCATGGAGCAGATCGGCTGGCATGAAGGCAGGCTGGGGCAGATCAGCAGTTGTGTAAGCAGGCTGGAACAGATCAGCTGGTGTGAAAGCAGGTTGGAGCAGATCGGCTGATGTGGAGGCAGGCTGGAGCAGATCAGCTGGTATGGAAGCATGCTGGAGCAGATCGGATGGCATGGAAGCAGACTGGAGCAGATCAGCTGGCGTAGAGGCAGGCTGGAGCAGATCGGCTAGTGTGGAAACAGGCTGGAGCAGATTGACTGGCGTGGAAGCAGGCTGGAGCTGATTGGCTGGTGTGGAAGCAGGCTGGAGCAGATCGGCTGGCATGGAGGCAGGCTGGAGCAGATCGGCTGGTGTGGAGGCAGGCTGGAGCAGATCAGCTGGCATGGAGGCAGGCTGGAGCAGATCAGCTGGCATAGAGGCAGGATGGAGCAGATCGGCTGGTGTGGAAGCACGCTGGAGCAGATCAACTGGCGTGGAAGCAAGCTGGAGCTGATTGGCTGGTGTGGAAGCAGGCTGGAGCAGATCGGCTGGTGTGAAAGCAGGCTGGAGCAGATTGAATGGCATGGAAGCAGGCTGGAGCTGATTGGCTGGTGTGGAAGCAGGCTGGAGAAGATCGACTGGTGTGGAAGCAGGCTGGAGCAGATTGACTGGTGTGGAAGCAGGCTGGAGCATATCGGCTGGTGTTGAAGCAAGCTGAAGCAGATCAGTTGGTGTGGAAGGAGACTGGATCAGATCAGTTGGTGTGGAAGCAGGCTGAAGCAGATTGGCTGGTGTGGAGGCAGGCTGGGATAATGGCAGGATTGTATGGGTTGGGAAAAACTTCAGTTTCTTCTTTGGTTTAGCCACTGAAGTTCTGTAGGTGACTGCAGGGCTGTAAGTAAGGGATGCAGCTGATTGAAGAGAAGGGCTGGAATATGGTAAGCAGTGGGCAGGGGGAATTTTTGTGGGATTGGTGCAGACAGCAGAGAAGAGGCAGATGGATTAAAGGCAGGAAAGGTGCAGCAATCAGAAACAGGGTACTGATACTTAGTTGGTACTGTGGCTGGGTATATTAGGCTGAGACTGGGGTTGCTATGGGTGATGGAGAGAGAGACATTTGAGCAGGCAGGTGTCTGGGTTGTTGCAAGCTGACTGAGGCTAAGTGCCATATATCTAAACCATACTTGTATTAATGGCTGAACAAAATTCAGTTTACATGCTGCCCGTCTGACAAGAGACTGCACTGCGTTAACACACTCACACTCCTCTAGCACCTGTTGGGAATATGCTGAAAAGTGCTCAAAGAAATATGCTGAGTCATCCTCCAAAAGCCACACTAATGATTCTACCTGAGCCATACTGAAGGGGGGAGAAAAGTCATCACTGCCTTTAGGAATACTGGACAAAGCTAGCTTAAACAGCATACTGCCCTGATTAACTAAAGAATGAGAAAGACGGATACACTCTAAAAGTTGATCCCTGGCCCACTCCTTCAATATTTGACAGCAATAATTATTATCCTCCATCATCAGTGAAGAAAGATAGACAACAACTTCCAAATATATTTTAGCAAAAAACAACAGAACCAAGATGGCTCCTGGAAGACCAAAATGCATGTAAAGTAATAATAGTAAGATTTATTAAAAGGATAAGTCATAAACAATAAAGCAAACCAGCAAACAACCACGGTGACACACAATAATAACTCTCTAAACCAAACGTGAATACAGAGTAAGAAATAATCATAAACGTAATCAAGCCAGGAACATACACAAGAGATCAAGCAGATAGAACAAGGAGCAGGACGGGACAGAGAGAGGACCACAGGAGGAAGGGATAAGTCTGCAAGACAAGGGTCCAGGGATGGATGCAGGGTTCAGGACCACAGGACACAAGGTACAGGTACAGGTTTCAGGAATACAGCTCACAAGGTACAGGATTCAGGAATACAGATCAAGGCTCAAGGAAAATACCAAGGCAAATGTGTGAGTGTATATATACACACCTCCCGCAATCAGTCTCAGGTGACGCCTGATTGCAGGAGATGATGTCGGCTCCAGACTGCTGGGAGACACCCACTGGTGGAC
The DNA here is from genome assembly GCF_042186555.1 of Aquarana catesbeiana. Taxonomy (NCBI): domain Eukaryota; kingdom Metazoa; phylum Chordata; class Amphibia; order Anura; family Ranidae; genus Aquarana; species Aquarana catesbeiana. Next base: position 656,187,681 of record NC_133325.1, read on the forward strand.
ACCAGTACTGCGGCCCAAAGATCTGACAGCACCACCAGCAGGGGAAACTGACAGGATCACTAAAATATAAACCACCCATCACTGAAAACAACACAGCCTCAGATTTATCTGTTTATGAAATATTGGTATTCCATCTAACATGAGAGCATGACAAAGATATAAAACCCGAAAGTGTTATTTGTTAAAGCATAAAACAATAAGGACAAGCAACAGAGACAAAGCAGAGCTCTTAAAGGAAACACACCCTGGATAAATGACTGGAATCCAAACATGAGTGTTCTAGCTCCAAACGTGTCCTCCAACTACTGGTTGCAAGCAAGTAGTAAGAAGAGCCAGAAACTTCAGGAATCCTCTTTCAGCCGAAATGCGTTAGCCTGTATTGTCTTTCCTGTATCTACAATAAAGTCTTTACAGAGGATTTCTGGAGTTACCGGCTCTACGTAAAACAATAGGACTCTCATTACTAAATATATTTGAGTTAATTCCATCTGTCCTCCCACAGTACAAGATGCCTAGAGGTGGATGCTTACTATAATACTCTAAATTAATAGATCCATAAAAAAGTGGCATTTGGATTCACTGGCAGAGGTCATTTATGAATGAATGCCTTCCATTTGGTCCCTAACTAAAAAGTTAGTTTCAGGGGAATTTTCAAACATTTCCCAATTTAGATGTATACTACCAGATACCTGGTTGTAGGCCGAGGTGACAAGAGGGCTTCTATCTGTCTTCTATCACTGTATCCTTCCTTAAATATGGTGTTCGGGGGCCATTTCTGCTATTAGGCATGCACACGCGGGCACCAGCACTCCTTGGCATGCATGCAATGCGTCTACACACATTTCTACACAAACAGCCTCATTTATGTAGGATATTGGCAGACTTGCTATGCCTGTCTCTTTGCACATATGCAACTCTGTTTTGGACAGAAGCATACAATGTTTACACTGAAATGCTAAAAGTATTATTTTTTTTTAGATACATCCCAGGAAATTACTGCCAGAATTGTAAATAGTTCCTTGTTTTGTCATATTTTAATATTCAAGTACTCTATGTTGTCATGTCATTACACTATACATAATACTATCACATAAAGTGTGATAACATTGCTGCAAAATGCATAACAACTTCATTGGGTTCTCTGGGTTTACTATATTTATTTATAAAGCAGAAAAAAAATAGTATATCGCCTTTGATTGTGGGGGTGAAGATATAAAGAAATTATTTAGCTGAATGGCAGGCTTTCAAGTGATAAGTATTAGTTAACCATATACAGTGTATATCAGCTTGAATTATGGATATTCTTAAGAGAACGCTGCAGGTTCAAGGGTTGCTCCTCATTCTGATCCAGTCTTCACTATCTCATGAGTCATTGACCTAGAGCAAGCATTTAGCTTCATTCTTGCATGCTGATTCCAAGGCAGTGTCTTCCTAGATAATAAAGTGAGAATGACAGTTGCAGAATCTGCAAAAAAAGAGCCATCAATGTTTGCTACCATATTTCTATCCTCAAAAGTTTTCTTTAGGTTAAGGATGTAGTTCTAGCCTATCACGTCCCTATCATATTTGGTGTTACTACATTATATGCATATTGGTTTTGCAGAAACTTCAGATTACAGGTTAGCCCATCACAGAAACTAGCTCTAGCCTTTGTTCATGTAGCACCCTTTAGTTGTGCTAGGTGTTAGTGTAGGCAAATTTCTTTAGCTCGGAGCTAAGCCTGAGGTGTGAATCTGGTTCCGGGTTCAGTAACTCAGGGCTGAATGACTCATCCTAGCAGCCTCACCTGTGCCTCCTCCTTCTGAGACATTGTGGGTGGAGGTTAGGAGGAGCTGCTTGACATATTTATGAAGGCCTCAGCAAATACCCAGTAAAGGGCTGGCAGGGGGCAGACATCCTCATAAATAGGCATGAATCATGCCAGCAAAGGGAAGTCGGGTGGAAGATGGAGATAGAGTGCTGAGGAGGCCCACAAGGGTGGACCCCAGTCTGGGGGGGTGACCTTGGGTTGGGGCTCAGGTGCTGGAAGGATCCTGCCATAATACATGGAGGAAGCTCTTCCTGGAGGCACGGGAGCAAGGAGAAAGGACAGCAGGAGCAGATCAGCACTACAGGGAAATCTCCTGAGAGTCAGCCGGGTGGGCTGGTAAGTGTCAGTCTGGAGGACTTTGGTGGAGAAGTTAACCTGGAGGGCTAGTAAAGGAGCAGCTTCAGCCAGGTGTGTTGGCAGTGCCTGAAGAGGTGGTGCTGGGATCATTAACCACAGGAGGAGGAGTACTAGCTAGACACGGTAATCTTTTTGCTACACAACCAAGGGGCCTTGGGTTCCTGTCTGTAATGAACCATTGCCTTTAATCTGTGCGACTGTCAGATCTTCATACAGTGATCCAGTTGGGTTCTGCAAGCAAGTGTGCACTGGAAAATAAAGTGGAGCTGTATACAGAGTCTGTATATAGAAAGAACGTCCCTGAAGTTCTGCTAAAGTTAAGTGGGCATCCCATAACTGCCCATCCCTATCCAAGTTATAACCCTCTAATAAAAAAATAAAACAAAGTCACGGACTGTTCTCTGTCTCAAGAGAAATTTGGTGTGCCTGGCTGTGCAGTGAGGGGGGATCCCAGTTTAACCACGGCTCCTTGGAGGGATGTGCTACATTCATCTCCATTGCATGCAGGATCAGTAGTTTACAGAACAAAGTTAAAGTGTTACTAAACCCAGGACCCTGCATTCACTATATCTGGTCTCCCGCAGTACACAGAACATGGAAATGCAATTATTTTAGTAAATATAAACTGATAAATATATTTTCTCACCAGCAGTTAGAGCAATCTTGTGACAAACCAGTGCCTAGTTAAAGCTTGTAGGAGGAGTTTTCATTCTCCCCTGATTGACCTGATTAGCCTTGTGCTGATTACATGCACTCCCCCCCCCTCAAAAAAAAAAACTCTCTAGCAATACACACAAAACTGAGCATGTGCAGAGTGCCCCCAAGGCTCCGTTCTATCAGGAGATGGTTTGGAGACTGTGGAAGAAGGGGAAGATCAGATAAGGCAGGATCAAACAGCCTTTTTACACAATGCAGAGGATTAACACCTTAGGTTCCACAGTGAGTATAACAAGCATGCTTTACTGCATTTTATTGTTGTGGATTTAGTAACACTTTAAGTTTGTTTTGCTGGTAAAAAACTGGGGTCTTGTAGAAATAAAAAGACTACACCACATCCCAGAAAATATATGTCAAACAAAACAATTTATAGCGGAACCCTCTCAACAAATCACACAACAAATAGGTTAAAAAAGTTTCTTTATTACTATCGATAGTCCAATACTCATATAATTTTTTTTTTTAAATGGCAAAAAATAGCATTAAGTATAAGCCATTGTCACACCCTTATCACCAGCACTAGAAATATGCCTGTAGTAACGGCAGCAAGATACATAGCATAACAGTTCCAAACAGTGTATGGTATCAGCATCTGCATAGAGGGTGGATGTTAGGCAGGATGACGGTGCAAGAGGCACTTAGAAGAAGACCTATGTCACTGCATTGGAGGCTGAAGGGAAGCAGAGCAGACAGCAGTGTCCTTAATCTGTCCCTCCTCGAATGGGAGCCTTAAAGCTAAATCACTGTCCCTGAGAAGTATGGTACCTTTCCCTATTTTAGCCACTCATAAATGTGGCCCAAATACAGCAGGGCACTGGTATTTGTTAGCATTGCCCACACTAAGGATAGCTGACAAGGTCACCTAGTGTTGCAGCGTTCAATCAGACTACTGCTCCCTTGGTGACACCTATGGAGTCTGCACTGTTCCTCTCATCTTCCATTCCCTCTGTACAGTGGCCAAGAGCACAGCACCACCTACAGAGAGGGTAAACTGCACCTATCTATATGTAGATATCTTACCTGCCCAATGCCACTGGAAGGTGGAAATCATTGAAGTAGACAATGCTACCCCAGTGATCTGCACCTGCTTCTGGGTCCTGTGCTGAGTGTGTGGCCCGTTGCATTTTAAGAACAAGGGGGTCAGCTGCTCAGCACTGATACTATTCAGAGAATACTTTACATTTTCTAAATATATGTGAAGTGTTCTCGGATTGGAGGAGGTGAAGTGGGGCAGTTTTGTCACCTTCTGCAACATGGCATAAAACAGTTGGAGGTCTCCAAGTTCAGGTACCAGCTACAACTTAGCATAGCACAATCCAGCAGGAAGTATTCTGGAGTGAGGTTGGGGTAGAGAGTGTGTGAACATAATCAAGGGGTATTATCATGAATGCTGCTGCCAGATTCATCTACCCTATTAATCGTTCAGTGTCCACTCTTCTCTGCCAATCCCTCCACTGGCTTCTGAATACAATTCAAAATATTAACGACAACATACAAAACCATCCATAACTTTGCCCCCAGCTACATCACAAAGCTCATATCAAAAAATCAACCAAACCATCCTCTTTGCTCCTCCTAAGACCTGCTGCTCTAGAACAGTTAACATCTCTGCAGATACACATTGTGCACTACTGCATGCAACAGCTTGGATGCACTTAACACTAAAGGGAACTATACACGCCCTCCTTATCTTTACACCCAAACCACAATTTAAAAACCACCAGTTTTCAGCCCAGCTATCCAGTCAAAGTCTTAACAATAACATACCTCATCCTGAATGCTTTCATTACATACAACTCTGTGATTGTTTTTTCTTTTTTTGTTGCTCTGTAATGGACTAATCAACACTGCTTAAATATGTTATGATCCAGCCCAGTGCTCCATGCTTATCTCATTTTTTTATAGTGAAATTACTTCTGACAGTTGTCTAACAAAATTCAAACATTGTACTGCCTGGGAGAAGGAGCCATTTCCACAGAGGAGGGCATATGGGAGGATGTTTAGATTTAAAGAACAGTAAAGTGTCTAGATCAGTTTCCATCAATTAAACTGCCTTGAAAGTAATGTTTAAATAGTGATTTTATCCAGAAAGGAAGAATCAATCTGATCCATCAAGTTCTACTAATTACTTCCAGAACTGAACTAAGGTTCATTTATTTTTGGTAGAGGTGTCCTGTCATCGAGTAGTTTTGGAAGCAGGTTCTGCACTTGTGAATTTTCCCTATTGATCTGTTGAGGCTGAATTCCAAGTATGGATATTTTTGCATAGTTAGGATGTTGATACAGCTTGGACCAATGTAAGTATGTATTTGTCATATCTGTGGGAACCCCGTGGAAGCTTAAATCACTGTAGTAGGCACCACTATTACAGTGATCTCCACTAACTTCCGGGTCTATTTTCACAATGAATGCAATTCTCTGGTTTGATGAGGTGCAGAGGCAGGATGCTGATGTCACAATTTCCACCTCATCCAACCAGAAAATGCCTTGTATTCATTGAGAAAACACAAGGCATTCTGTGAATGGTGCTGCAAGTGGTCAGGCTTAGGTCTCTTTTAGGGTTGCTCCTCCTACTGATACCTTTTTATTGAAACAATTCCCTATGAATCCCATGTAAACATCCTCCCAAATTTTGCTTTAGTATGAAAACAGCATTCCGTTTTCTGGAAAAGGGTACTGCCCCACTTTCATCAGTTTATCATTATTTTGCTGTTTGCTTACACCTAGTGGCCACCCGAACTTGTTTACTAACGTGATATTGATTTCACCCTCTGTCTACCCCTCTTGTTTAGTGATAGTTAGTTCAGTCCTAGACCTAGCTAGACCTTGCCCATTTCTTTCATGCTCCATCAATCAGTGTTAGTTATTTGAGGAGACAGGGCTCAGGAAAGTCATTGACCTCTTACACTTCAAAATATTGGAAAAACATCCTCTGTACTGAAATTAGCTGAGGGAAAATTGCACTGGATTCACCTTCTGAGTTTTATTGCAGATTTAAGTTGCCTGTGGATAGTGCCAAGTCAGCAGGAGTCCATACCGCCCGTACAGACAGCGGCATTTGAAACAGAACAGGTACATTTATACTTAGTAAGCAAGATGTTTTTTTGCACCCCTTTAACACAGTGACTGCATAAATAAATGGCATTAAACTCATGAAATCATAACATCTTGGCAGAGCCTTTACACGAGCATCTATATATATATATATATATATATATATATATATATATATATATATATATATATATATATATATATATATATATATATATATATATACATGTATATATACAGTATCTCACAAAAGTGAGTACACCCCTCACATTTTTTGTAAATGTTTTATTATATCTTCATATATATATATATATATATATATATATATATATATATATATATATATATATATATATATATATATATATATATATATATATATATATATATATATATATATATATATATCTATATCTCTATATATCTCTTCTATATTCATTTGACAACACTGAAGAAATTACACTTTGCTACAATGTAAAGTAGTGAGTGTACAGCTTGTATAACAGTGTAAATTTGCTGTCCCCTCAAAATAACTCAACACACAGCCATTAATGTCAACAAATGGCAACAAAAGAGAGTACACCCCTAAGTGAAAATGTCCAAACTGGGCCCAAAGTGTCAATATTTTGTGCGGCCACCATTATTTTCCAACACTGCCGTAACCCTCTTGGGCATGGAGTTCACAGGTTGCCACTGGAGTCCTCTTCCACTTCTCCCATGGTTGCCAACCGCCAGTAAATTTACTGACAGTTTGTAAAAATCAGTGATTTTTTAACAACTGCCAGTAAATGTTAGGGGCTGTGTTGACTTTTTAAGTGTAAATCAAGCAAATTACTTTGTTATAGGTATTGTCAGTGTTCCCATATCATGTTTATACTGTTCAAATATTCACTGTGTTAGTTTTCAATAGGAGTTCTGTAATTTCTCAGTATGCCAATAAAAAATGTTGCGGGAGGATGGTAACCCTGACTCCTCCATGATGACATCACAGAGCTGGTGGATGTTAGAGACCTTGCGCTCCTCCACCTTTGAGGATGCCCCACAGATGCTCAATAGGGTTTAGGATCCAGTAATCCATGTCCTCAGTTTGCTTGTCTTCAGCAAACTGTTTGCGGGCTTTCTTATTCATCATCTTTAGAAGAGGCTTCCTTCTGGGATGACAGCCATGCAGACCAATTTGATGCAGTGTGCGGCGTATAGTCTGAGCACTGACAGGCTGACTCCCCACCCCTTCAACCTCTGCAGCAACGCTGGCAGCACTCATACGTCTATTTCCCAAAGACAACCTCTGGATATGGCGCTGAGCACGTGCACTCAACTTCTTTGGTCGACCATGGCGAGGCCTGTTCTGAGTGGAACCTGTCCTGTTAAACCTCTGTATGGTCTTGGACACCATGCTGCAGCTCAGTTTCAGGGTGTTGGCAATCTTATTAAAGCCTAGGCCATCTTTATGTAGAGCAACAATTCTTTTTTTCAGATCCTCAGAGAGTTCTTTGCTATGAGGTGCCATGTTGAACTTCCAGTAACCAGTATGAGAGAGTGAGAACAATAACACCAAATTTAACAAACCTGCTCCCTATTCACGCCTGAGACCTTGTAACACTAACAAGTCACTGTGTGTGTATATATATATATATATATATATATATATATATATATATATATATATATATATATATATATATATATATATATATATATATATATATATATTATATACACAGTATCTCACAAAAGTGAGTACACCCCTCACATTTTTGTAAATATTTTATTATATCTTTTCATGTGACAACACTGAAGAAATTACACTTTGCTACAATGTAAAGTAATGAGTGTACAGCTTGCATAACAGTGTAGATTTGCTGTCCCCTCAAAATAACTCAACACACAGCCATTAAATGTCTATTGTTGTGTTGAGTTATTTTGAGGGGACAACAAATTTACACTGTTATACAAGCTGTACACTCACTACTTTACATTGTAGCAAAGTGTAATTTCCTCAGTGTTACCACATGAAAAGATATAATAAAATATTTACAAAAATGTGAGGGGTGTACTCACTTTTGTGAGATACTGTATATACAGTGCTCAGCATAAATTATTACACCCCTTTTAAATAGTAAGATTGTAATCAATATATCTCAATGAACACAAGAACAATTTCCGAAATTTTGACAAAACTGAGTTTTATAGAAAATTTGTTTAGCTCAACACATAAATGTAAGATTAATAATATAACTTAGATTACCAAATCTTTAGTTTTACTTAAATTAGTTGATGTGAAAATTAATACACTCCACATCAAAAACTACCACATCTAGTATTTTGCAGGACCTCCATGTTTTGTAAGGACAGCATATGAGCACAGTAGCACTCACAATATTGTACACAGCAATTTATTTGTATTTCATTATTGATGTTGTCACTTAATAAGTCTTTTATAGTGATTTATACATAAGGATATAACAGCGCAACACATTTTTATTTTATTTATGGGATGAACAATTTGGTGACATATTGCAACATCTATCTTTTTCTATTCTTCAAGAATGACCTCTTTTAGAGTCTGTATGCTGGATGGAGAGTGATGCTCATCTTGTCTCTTCAGAATTCCCCATTGGGTTCAGATCAGAAGACATACAGCCCCTAAATCACTTTCACCTTGTTTTTCTTCAGAAATGCAACAGTGGCCTTAGATTTGTGTTTTGGATCATTGTCATGTTGGAAAAGTGCACGACGACCAAGAGCACTCATGCAGCCCCACAGAAGGACACTGCCACCGCCATGTTTCGCTGTAGGCACCATGCATTTTTCTTTGTACTTCTCACCTTTGCAACGCTATACAGTTTTGAAGCCATCAGTTCCAAAAACATTTATCTTGGTCTCATCACTCCAGAGTACAGAGTCCCAGTAGTCTTCTTGTTTTTCAGCACGGGCCCTGGCAAGTTCTGGGCACTCATTTTTGTGAATGGGCTTTAAGAGAGGATTCCTTCGTGGCTGACACCCATGCATTCCATTCCTCTGCAGTGTACGCCGTATTGTGTCACGGGAAACAATCACCCCAGTTTGGATTCTACTTCTTTAGCTAACTGCAGTGAACTTGCATGGCGATTTTCTTCAACCCTTCTCATCTGAAGACACTCCTGTCAAGGTGCTAACTTCCGTGGACAACCTGGATGTCTCTGTGAGATGGCTGCAGTTCCAGCTTCGTAAATTTTTGTATCACTTTTGCTACAGTATTCTGACTGATAAGTAAAGCTTTGCTGATCTTCTGGTAGACTTCACCTTTCTTGTGTAAAGAAATGATTTTCTTTCTCAGGCCTTGTGACATTTCCCTTCCATGTGGTGCCATTGCTGACAGCATGAAATGGGAAGGGGTTTTCTTTGTTAAGTAACGTTTTTTTATAATCAACTGTCTGCTGGACATCTGTTTAATGAATAATTAGACTCGCTTGTTGTTTGATTCTTGTAATTAGGATTTTGTTTAGCTTTGCTCCTTATGCCTCATACACACTATTTGACTTTCCGACAACAAAACCGTGGAATTTTGTCCGAAGGGCGTTGTCTCAAACTTGTCTTGAATACACACAGTCACACAATTGTTAGCCAACAATTACGAATGTAGTGACGTACTACGTGTGGTTTTTCAGCTCTTTAGCGCCAACCTTTGGGCTCCTTCTGCTAATTTTGTGTCAGTAGAAGTTTGGTGAGTGTTGATTCGCGCTTTTCATTTCGCACTTTTCATTTTGCACTTTTCAGTTTGCGCTTTTCAGTTAGTTTCTGAAAGGCCGTTCGTCAACCAGATATGTTGCGGAATCGGAGGAGATAACGTGTTATTTATTATTGGCCTTGGAGCTATTGCTTTGACATTATTTTTTTGGTTGAATAATGATTTAATTTGGTACATTTTCTATATTTTTGGATGCAAAGAATGCACTTTTTGGTTAAGTTCTATTGGCAGATAGCATGTCTAATTTTATTTGTTTTCTTTTTTTAATGCACAATAAAAAAATGTGTAGAATAATACTTGGCTATGTGTTTTACTTCAAATGACTTCGTCCTTGCTTCCAAGCATTCGTGTTTGTACTTTGGACTTTTGTCTGACGGACTTGTGTACAACAGACATTTGTCCACAGAAAATGTTAAAACCTGTCATCCAATAGTTGTCCGCAGAAAATCCGACAACAATTGTCATCACACATTTCCCGTTGGAAAATCCGATCGTGTGTACGAGGCTTAATATTTTCAATGGTGTGTATTCATTTTTGCAACATGGTCTTGAATGAATTTGTTAAGAAAAATACTATTGTGTGTGCAAATTAACAAATCTTGGTTGCAATCAATGGCCCGCATTTGTGGGAGTATTTTGTAGTATAGTGTCCCATAGAAAATGTTGATTCTGAAAGGAAAGTAAAGGTTTTCTGACAAATCTGTTGAGGTGTACAACAGTATACTGTATATTGAGATATATAAAACATAAAAGCTGCGGCTTTAGACTCTGTTCTCATTAACAATATATGTGTGGTATGTAATTATGTTTCCTCTTATTTAATAGAACTGCAAAAAATTATATTAAAATGCATGCAGCCACATAAATAAAACTGTTATTAAGTAGTATTTTTCACAGATGTATGCCTGCTTCCATACAGATGGCTTAGTTAAAATGAATAGGTTGGTGGCGGTCTCATTTAAGTTTACTTAAGAAAGTCCTGAGAATTCACCTTTATTTAAACATAGCATATTAAATGCCATTACATGGCACCAAACCAAGTACTTTTCAAGAACACTTGTGGATCTACAAGGTTTGGGAGAGGGAGTCTGCTTTAAATTATAGGACTGACCCCGAAAGTCAACCTGTAACAAACCTAGGTGATTTCAACTGAGCATAAATTAGAAAATGGATAAACGGAGGTTACCTTCGGTGAAAACTGTATGTAGGAGCAATCAATAAATACAGAGATACAGTGGGGACAGAAAGTATTCAGACCCCCTTAAATGTTTCACTCTTTGTTATATTGCAGCCATTTGCTAAAATCATTTAAGTTAATTTTTTTCCTCATTAATGTACGCACAGCACCTCATATTGACAGAAAAACACAGAATTGTTGAAATTTTTTTAGATTTATTAAAAAAGAAAAACTGAAATATCACATGGTCCTAAGTATTCAGACCCTTTGCTGTGACACTCATATATTTAACTCAGGTGCTGTCCATTTCTTCTGATCATCCTTGAGATGGTTCTACACCTTCATTTGAGTCTAGCTGTGTTTGATTATACTGATTGGACTTGATTAGGAAAGCCGCACACCTGTCTATATAAGACCTTACAGCTCACAGTGCATGTCAGAGCAAATGAGAATCATGAGGTCAAAGGAACTGCCCGAAGAGCTCAGAGACAGAATTGTGGCAAGGCACAGATCTGGCCAAGGTTACAAAAAATTTTCTGCTGCACTTAAGGTTCCTAAGAGCACAGTGGCCTCCATAATCCTTGAATGGAAGACGTTTGGGGTGATCAGAACCCTTCCTAGAGCTGGCCGTCCGGCCAAACTGAGCTATCGGGGGAGAAGAGCCTTGGTGAGAGAGGAAAAGAAGAACCCAAAGATCACTGTGGCTGAGCTCCAGAGATGCAGTCGGGAGATGGGAGAAAGTGTCCTTTGCATACGATTTCAGCCTGTATCTGTGAATCTACTGATAATTTCAGTATGCAGATTTCACTGCAGCTAAACATATTATTGTCTCAAAGGTCTGCATTTATCAAGGACCCAGTATAGCTAGTACTAGTTGGTATAGTAATAGCAGTTAGTGACATTGTTCTGTACCACTTATATCTATTTTTTCTGTGTTGTATTGCCTTTAATGTTTGCTGGCGTCTGGTGGTGGTTTTGGGTCATTACAATGTATTTACATACCTGAATTGGTATCTCCATCTGCCCTCACCTCCTATTTAGTGCTAGTTAGTTTAGTCCTAGCTAGACCTTTCCCGTTTCTTCCATGCTCCTTTAGTCAGCGTTAGTACTAACAGAGACAGGACTTAGGAAAGTCATTGTCTTCTTACATTTCTAAATACTGGAAAATCATTTATTTATTTCAGGTACTTATATAGAACCGTCAATTAACGCAGCACTTTACATATACATTGTACATTCACATCAGTTCCTACCCTCAAGGAGCTTACACTCTAAGGTCCCTAACTCACATTCATACATACTAGGGACAATTTAGACAGGATCCAAGTAACCTACCAGCATGTCTTTGGAGTGTGGGAGGAAACCGGAGTACCCGGAGGAAACCCACACAGGCACAGGGAGAGCATGCAAACTCCAGGCAGGTAGTGTCGTGATTGGGATTCGAACCAGCAACCCTTCTTACTGCTAGGTGAAAGTGCTATCCACTACACCATCCCATCATCTGTACTGCAATTATCTGAAGTAAAATTGCATTGGATTGAACCTTTGTGAGTTAAAGTGGAAGTAAATTTAACTAAAGAAAAAAAAAATCTTCTCCCTGCAAGGTTAATTCATAATGTGCTAGTATGCATTGCATACTAGCACATTATAAAATACTTACCTTGAAGCAAAGCCTTCCAGCGGTGCACTTTCACCGCTGACAGGGCTTCCATCTTCACCCAGTCTTCCTTCCTGGTTCACAGGCTCCGGTCCTTTGAATGGCTGAGCTACGATAACATCATCCCGCTCATGACATGTGCACGAGAGTCACTGTTTTCAGCACAGGGCTCTGAAGGAATGGCATTTGCCGTTCCTTCAGAGCCCTGTGCCGTATACAGGGACTCCCGCGCATGCGCTGGTGATGTCACTGGCTGCAGAGAGACACTAAATACCTCCTAAACGGTGCACATTTAGTAGATATTCGTTGTACTTATAGGTAAGCTTTATGATAAGCTTACCTGTAGATAGAATTGTTGAATGGAACTTTACTACTACTTTAAGCTGCCTTTGGATGGTGGAAGTTCAGCAGGTGACAATACAGTCTGGGCAAACTGCATCTACGGAGGTATGTCACTTTATGAAGAATTAGAAAAATCGGAATCGCGCTGAAAAGGACTCGTGACCATACATATGATCACCAATCCACAATATTCCTAAAATATGTGAACTGAGCAATTTAAGCAAAAATATAAAAGTGATGACAAAGTGACAGTCCTTAAAATGTACATTGCTTAATGGGAAATAATGACAATAATAAACAAAAGTCCAAGTGCATAAAGTGAATATAAATCACCCATGTGATAGCAAAAAGTCCATGTGAACTATAATTCCTGCTGTATATAGACAAGAGTGCTTGATCCACCACCGTAGGTAAACAATGGCCGCTACAGAGGATCAGAGTAAGCTGTTTAGAGGGATGATAATCCGGATCACAACCATTGAGCCAGGAGCCTTGGAATATGATGGCACATCAAAGACCTCAATGCCGTAATGGCGGTATTCAAACTGACAGGTAATGGGACACCAACCCGCAGCAGAGTGGATATAATCATGAAAAATAGAAAGGCTCCAATAGTGTAAAACCGTTGACTTTTATTAAAATATGTAAAAAAAAAGGGAGCACTCACATGCTGATAGTATAAAGTAAGCGCCTGAAAGAGTCTGGAGCGCCGGACGGAAGCTCACAGACAACCCATCCTACTGGTAACCGCAGCAGCGATGAGAGGTGACGCGAACACATTGCTCCGCCCTACGCGGCGTTTCGTAATAGAGTTACGTCGTCCAGGGGCTCCTGGACTGTGAGCTTCCGGCCGGCGCTCCAGACTCTTTCAGGCGCTTACTGTCACTATCAGCATGTGAGTGCATTCTTTTTTATTTACATATTTTAATAAAAGTCAACGGTTTTACACTATTGGAGCCTTTCTATTTTCCATGATTATATCCACTCTGCTGCGGGTTGGTGTCCCATTACCTGTCAGTTTGAATACCGCCATTACGGCATTGAGGTCTTTGATGTGCCATCATATTCCAAAGCTCCTGGCTCAATGGGTGTGATCCGGATTATCATCCCTCTAAACAGCTTACTCTGATCCTCTGTAGTGGGGGATCATGAGTTTCTGGTAAGCGGCCATTGTTTACCTACAGAGGTGGATCAAGCACTCTTGTCTATATACAGCAGGAATTATATACTTTATGCACTTGGACTTTTGTTTATTATTGTCACTATTTCCCATTAAGCAATGTACATTTGATGGACTGTCACTTTGTCATCACTTATATATTTTTGCTTAAATTGCTCAATTCACATGCATGGTCACAAGTCCTTTTCAGCGCGATTCCGATTTTTCTAATTCTATTTTCACTGTGTTTATGTTGTGTAGCGCTGATAGGTTAATCTTGTGGGTTACTTGTTAGAGGAAGTTAGATTTGCCTCTGTTCCAGCTTGGCTGAGTTGCATGTAGTTCCACATTGTGCCGGTGGGTGTTGTTGTCACTATCGGCTGGTGTTGGAAAAGCAACGTGTGGAAGCGTATGAGTGCTCCTCTGTCCCGGAGACAACTCGGTGGAGGTGGTCCTCCAAGTTGCATTCTGGGAGAGGGTATTTATGGAACAGACGCCATGTTTAGGGGTTCGTTTTCAGCTACTTGCTGGCCCTCCTGGCCGACAGGTATGCGTTAAGAGTACCACCTCGTGGTCCTCCGTTCCGGAGGCCCACGTCGCTGCGGCGTGTGGGTGGGCCCAGAAGTCCGTCTAGGGCCTACCACAGCAGCAGAGGAACGGTCCTGAGCTGTCTGTCCTGAGTTAAGAAGCTGGACAACCGAGGAGATCCCAGGGGAGGACCCGTCATGGAAGGATCATGCAGAGTGCTGATCTGGAGAGGGGCCTGGTGACTCGGTTGGAGGACGTATCCTGAAGTAATCTTACTGCATAGTACTGCCGGGTTGGCTTAAAGGTTCAAGTACTGTGTCTGACATTCATTGCAAACCAATACATCCTGTGGCAGAGGATTGTACGGGTTTTATTCCAAACAAGTCTGTGGCAGGGACTTTTGTTCGTGCTATGTACTGGCTGCTAGGCAAGTGAGAGAGGCCTATCCAGGCGAGCAAAGATTGGGTCCCACAAGGGGGAGCGCATGCAACCATTCAACCGCATGTGTTCAATTCGAGAGAATGTTCTAAAGAATACTAAGGAAAGGTATTTGAGCTTCCCTGCAACTTTCCTTCTGCCTCTTTCCTGCTACTTCCTTTATTATTTGCTCATTAAAGCATTGAAAAATCTACTCAAGCGTTAGTGTCTACATCGTCCAGAGGTAAACTCAACGGAACCCTAGACCCGGTGGCGGTGAAACAGAGGTATCAAGAGTGAAGGTAACAGCCCACTTTAAACCAGCAGCTCCACCGAGAGTTAGTACTACAGTTGCATAAAGGAATTGCAGCTCACTCACTTATAATTTTTTGTACACTTCACCTAAGCGCAGTTTTTTTCCCCCCTTTTTTCCATTCACTTTATGAAGAGCCATTTGAAACAGAACACACATTGAACTGGACTTGTTTTGTATTTTTTTTATGGTATGTTCAGTTTGAGGTGCCCATGTTTGTGGAAGGTTATTGCTGAATGCTTCAAATGTTACTGTATTGTTGAAGGCCTAATCTGATTCTTTATGTGTGATTCTCTCAGTATGTGCATTGATATGAGATGGTGGAAACTAGAATCCACATAGTCATAACAACAATGTGTAAGGATTTTTATTATTAGTAGTAACATTATGACAGTTCTGCAGTACTGTACAGTAAGCAGACAAATATGCATTAACCGCTTACCTACCAGCCGCCGTCATTATACTGAAGCAGGTCGGCACGATCCCGCGAGCTGTTGTAGCTGTACGTTGGCTACTTTAAGCGCCAGAGGTGCACGCACGCGCCCGCTGCACTGCGGGGGTGCCAATGCTCGTGGCTGACGGTCACGATCACCGTCGGCCATGAGCAATCATGAGCACGAGAGGCAGAACAAGGACGTGTGTGTGTAAATACACAAATCCCTGTTCTGTTCTGTAAAGAGAGACAGATCATGAGTTCCTAATAGCTAGGAATCACTATCTGTCATTTCTTCTAGGTCAGTCCCCTCCCCCCCCACAGTTAGAAACACACACAGGGAACACAATTAACCCCTTGATCGCCCCCCTTGTGTTAACCCCTTCCCTGCCAGTGACATTTTTACAGTAATTAGTGCATTTTTATAGCACTGATCCCTGTATAAATGCCAATGGTCCCAAAAATGACAGGGGCAAGGCGCAGACATCATGGCTCTGTCCTGAGTGGCTCTGTCACAAGTGATGCGCAGTTTCACCGACGCAGTTATCAATTCTGATCATGTCTTCTCTGCTCTTTTACAGGTAATTGTCTCCTATCCATCTGTACATCTCTACTGAACTGACTTTGCTGTTACATTTTTGGTAATTGTCTCCTATCCATCTGTACGTCTCTACTGAACTGACTTTGCTGTTACATTTTTGGTAATTGTCTCCTATCCATCTGTACGTCTCTACTGAACTGACTTTGCTGTTACATTTTTGGTAATTGTCTCCTATCCATCTGTACGTCTCTACTGAGCTGACTTTGCTGTTACATTTTTGGTAATTGTCTCCTATCCATCTGTACATCTCTACTGAACTGACTTTGCTGTTACATTTTTGGTAATTGTCTCCTATCCATCTGTACATCTCTACTGAACTGACTTTTTCTGTTACATTTTTGGTAATTGTCTCCTGCTGCCATATCTTTAAACCTCTATATTTAATGCAAGCTCTATAACAAACACACTGCAATAGCAATATTACTGGTGATTGATTCTCAACTCCATGTGGCTTGAGTGATCAAGAAAGGTAATTAGCTTTACGACCCTAGCCTGTGTCTGTAGCTGGTCTGGTACTGGCCATCTCCTCCCCATATTCAGGTGTCTCACATCAGACCCAATAATGACCAACTGAGAAATGCATCCCTGCTTAGTCTCCCTATAAATTTATGGCAGCTTATGGGGTGGCGCAGACAGGGGCAAGGCGCAGACATCATGGATCTGTCCTGAGTGGCTCTGTCACGAGTGATGCGCAGTTTCACCGACCTAGTTTAACGAAAGCAGGATAACTAAAGCTGGATGAACAACAACAAGAGCTCTGCTCCACTCTGCAAGACGACAAGCAAACCAGATTTTGACATTTATTTTAGATTAAGTTAGTTTCCCACTCTCTATTCACTAACATGCTCCTTATTCTCTTCCTTCTCACATTGGTGTCTTCTATCCTCAAGTTATCTTTACTCTACCCCTCCTCTCTTCCCTGCAGCATGCACATATCACCCTCACTCCTACCCTCTCCCTACTATGGCACCCACCCATCATCTCCTGCATTTGCTGCACCCACATGCTGACATAAACACCAGGGCCACTAGACATGTGCGCTCATGCACATCCCACTCCCACCTTGCCTTCCTCGCCCGCCTCCTTCTCCTAGTCTCAGGTGACATTTCTCCTAATCCTGGTCCGCCATTTTCCAAATGTAAGCCACACATCCAATACCCCTCCCTCTCTGGCAACCACCGCAATCCACTCAGTTTAATTTCTATCCCCCTGCTTCCTCAAAGCAGCCCACCAATCTCATGCGCCCCTTGGAACGCTCACTCCATCTATAACAAGCTAACATCTGTACATGACCTCTTCATCTCTCATGGCTTTAACATACTCGCCATAACAGAAACCTGGCTTCAAAATTTTGACTCAGCTTCTCCTGCTGCCCTCTCCCATAGTGGTCTCCATTGGACTCACTCCCCCAGACCCAACAGACAGAAAGGAGGTGGAGTTGGCTTCCTTCTATCCCCACAAAGCACCTTCCAAGTCCTTCTTGTCCCTCCCTCTCTATCCCTCTTCTTTCGAGATGCACTGTATTCGTCTGTTTTCTCCCATTTCTCTGATTGCAGCAATTTATCGGCCTCCAGAACTGGTATCGCGCTTTCTTGATAACTTTGCTGCCTGGCTACCCTACTTTCTATCCTCTGAAATACCCACCATTATTCTTGGTGACTTTAACATTCCTGTCAATGTTAACAGCCCAACTACAGCTAAACTTCTCGACTTAACCTCATCTTTTGACCTAACCCAATGGACACATACTTCCACTCACTCCAATGGTAATACCCTTGACCTTGTATTCTCCCATCTCTGCAACCCTCTCTCTCCCATCTCTGCAACCCTGGCAACCTCACCAACACCCCCTTTCCTCTCTCTGATCACAACCTCATTACTTTCACTGTATCCTTGCCTCCAACCACCCATCCCTCAAAGCAGCAAACAATTACTTGTAGAAACGCTTGCCACTTTAACCCTTCTCTTCTCTATTCTGCTACTGACCACCTATATGACATAATCTCTCCCCTGTCCTGTCCTGACCTGGCCACCTCTGTCTACAACAGTTCACTCTCATCATCACTAGATGCACTTGCTCCTCTAACCACATGCAGAATCAGGCCCCTGGCCAACTGACAACACTAGAAATCTCAATAGACATTGCCGTGCTCTTGAACGACTGTGGCGTAAAACCAAAGGTCTGCAAGACTTCACCCTATATAAATCTGCCCTTCTAAAATACAATTCATGCCTCCATGCTGCCAAACAAGCCTACTTTGTCTCTCTTATTAATTCCTTGTCATCCAGTCCCCGTCAGCTCTTCTCAACCTTTAACTCTCTGCTTCGTCCCCCACCCCCTCTACCCACTAACTCACTCACTGCCCAAGAGATTGCCAATCACTTCAAAGACAAGATCGATGCAATTCGTGAGGACATCTCCACTGTTCGTACGTCTTCCCCACCCAACATACCTTGCCTAGCAGCACATTCAACATTCTCCTCTTTTGAATTGGCTACTACTGAAGAGGTTACAAAACTTTTCTCGGATGCCCACCTAACCAATTGTCCCTTGGATCCTGTTCCCTCACAACTACTATGGTCACCCTCTTCTTTTATCCTATGCTCCCTCACCCACATCTTCAATCTTTCCCTCTCTAGTGGCATCCTCCCCTCCCCTCTAAAACATGCGCAGATCACTCCCATTCTTAAAAAGCCCTCACTGGACCTGAACAACTTAAGACCCATCTCATTGCTCCCATTCACCTCTAAACTTCTAGAACGCTTAGTCTACAACCATCTTAGCTCCTACCACAGTGAAAATAACCTTCTTGACCCCTTACAGTCTGGCTTTCGCTCGCAGCACTCCATGGAAACTGCCTTACTAAAACTCACTAACGATTTACTAACTGCTAAAACCAACAGCCAGTACTCCATACTCCTATTACTTGACCTCTCTGCGGCCTTTGATACTGTTGACCACCCGCTCCTTCTCAATAAACTACATTCCCTTGGCCTCCGAGATTCTGCTCTATCCTGGTTCTCTGCCTATTTATCACAGCGCTCCTTCAGTGTCACCTACAACTCTGTCTGCTCCTCTCCATTGCCCCTTTCTGTGGGGGTCCGCCAAGGCTCTGTTCTTGGACCCCTTCTCTTCTCTATCTACACCTACTCCCTTGGTCACTTAATAACCGCCCACGGCTTCCAATACCACTTATACGCTGATGACACCCAAATCTATCTGTCTACTCACCTCACTCCTTCAGTCTCCTCTCGCATTACTAACTGACATATCAGCATGGATGTCGCACCACTTCCTTAAACTAATTCTCTCTAAAATTGAGCTATTAATATTAACCCTCGCCCGTGCCCCCTCCATGACTTTTCATCAAAATCAACAATGCAACCATCAGGCCCTCCCCTCACGCCAGGGTACTAGGTGTAATCCTAGACTCTGACTTGTCATTTCAGCCTCAAATCCAATCGTTGTCAAAAGTTTGTAGAATTCACCTCCGTAACATGTCTAAAATTCACCCCTTTTTAACAAATGAAACCACCAAGCTCCTCATTCACTCCCTTGTTATCTCTCGCCTTGAATATTGCAACTCCCTTCTCATTGGCTTACCTCTCCATAGGCTATCCCCTCTTCAGTCTATCATGAATGCTGCTGCCAGACTTATCCACCTCACCAACCACTCAGTGTCTGCCAACCCTCTACTCCAATCCCTACACTGGCTCCCAATCACCCAGCGAATTAAATTCAAAATACTAACCACAACATACAAAGCCATTCACAACTCTGCCCCGAGCTACATCACCAATCTTGTCTCCAAATATCACCCAAATCGACCTCTCCACTCTTCTCAAGACCTACTGCTTTCAAGCTCTCTCATCTCCTCCTCCCATGCTCGCCTCCAGGATTTCTCCAGAGCCTATCCCATCCTCTGGAACTTGCTACCTCCATCTCTCCAGCTATCCCCTACTCTTGCTACCTTCAGGCGATCCCTGAAAACTCATCTCTTCAGGAAAGCCTATCACGTCTCCAATTAATCTCCTACCACTTCCAAAAGTTCATTCCCCACAGTTACAACCTTTTGTACCATCTGCCCTACCCTATTAGATTGTAAGTTTCTCTGAGCAGGGCCCTCTTAATCCTCTTGTATTTTATTGTATTATAACTTTATTGTCTCCCTTTTATATTGTAAAGCACTGCGTAAACTGTTGGTGCTATATAAATCCTGTATAATAATAATAATAATAATAATAATAAATGTGTCAAAAGTGTCTGATGTGTCCGCCATAATGTCGCAGTCCCAATAAAATCGCAGATCGCCACCATTACTAGTAAAAAAAAAATAATAATAAAAATGCTATAAATCTATCCCCTATTTTGTAGACGCTATAACTTTTGCTCAAACCAATCAATATACGCTTATTGTGATTTTTATTACCAAAAATATGTAGAAGAATATATATCGGCCTAAATTGAGAAAAAAAATTCGCTTTTTTAAAAAAAATGGGGATATTTATTATAGCAAAAAGTACAAAATATTGTGTTTTTTTCAAAATTGTCGCTGTTTTTTTGTTTATAGCTCAAAAAATAAAAACCGCAGAGATGATCAAATACCACCAAAAAAAGCTCTATTTGTGGGAAAAAAAGAACGTCAATTTTCAATTTTGTGGGGGGGGGGCAGCGCCGCACGATCACGCAATTGTCAGTTAAAGCGACACAGTGCTGAATCGCAAAAAATGGCCTGGTCATTCAGCCACCAAATCTCCGGGAGCTGAAGTGGTTAAATATACAGTTAATATAACACAATACAGAGCCTAAGGTTCTTAAGGAAACACTTAGAATTTTTCCAAGTACTTGGAAACCAAGCTGTTCCTTGATTTGTAACAGGTAGCTTATTAGGGTTCATGGGAGCACTGAGACTTGTTTGCTTTTATCTTAAAACAGGAGTGCTGAAACAAGCTGGCTGTTAGGGGAAATTACTGCCAAGCTTATTCATTTTGTTGACTAGCTAGGGAGCACCAACCTTAGTAACCAATCTGTCTGGGGTCTAGCTGGTTTCACACTAGACCTCAGATTTTACACAGCCCTCAACTCTTCAATTAAAGTTAGTGAGATGAGAGATGTGAACAAAAAAACTGAACAGCCCCTTATGGAATATATGGAAGGGCTCTGCACGCAAGAGATTACAGCTTGTTAGAGTACAGGGGAGGAATAAAGAAGGTATAACTGCTGAGAGGTGAACCAGCCACATGGGCTCCTAGAGCCTTGTTAGAGCCACCATTAAAGGTTCTGAGGATGCAGGCTCTTGCAATTTGATGCCTGCATTTTCTTCTTATACTTGAACTCGACCCAAATTGTTTTTGTAGGTAAGATAGGTATGAGATTTCTCTTCTCTTTTGGAAGAGAAGTAATGGATGAATTAAAGAAATTAGTTATGCTACGTGTATTGGTTTGCCATGCTGTTGTAATGCCTACCGGCATCATGATATTATTGCAGTGTGGTTGTGACGGCTGCTGAGCACAGCTGGAGCAGGGAGAGCAAGCTCTTGCACATGCACAACTTGAACAGCCAGGAGCAGCTACTAGGGGGTGCATTATTCTAATGTTCAGCCTGTCCTGCAAATAATAAGTGGGGGATAAGTGGTCAGCAGTTTTGGGAACTCCCCCCCCCCCCCCAACAGCTACATCTGTAATTTGAGGAACTTAACAATGTACAAAACGAGTTGTATGTACTATTCATTGATATAGAATTGCATAGGGAGATTTTTGAAAAATGTACCTGAAGGTAAGTTTACATTTTAGGTCAGGGTCAGGAAGCGGGAAGGGACTTAAAAAAGGAGGGGAGTACTGTTACTGGTTTTCATGGTGCCAGCATGGCAGAATATGTATGATGCCATGGATTGGTGCCAGAAAAGGAAAATTACAGTTAGTATTTGACACAATTTTCCATTTTCCTGGCACCAACATGGCAGCATACTAACCGCATGTATGCTGCCAAGGATTGATGCCAGGAAAGGAACATCATAGTAAGTATTTGATATCATTTTCTGTTTTCAATGAGAAGGCTGGGATTGTACATCAAGCAAAGAAAATGTCAAACAATAAAATCCTTCCAGGCTGCCTTCTCAGTGCAGAGGCAAAACAAAGCACCACCCGGCCCCAGGTCCACTCCCAGCAAGCTCTCATACAGATAAGTTATTCTGTCTAGTCAATCTTTTCATTTGCACTAGTCTGCCTTGCTACATAGCCTGGGGTTCCTGTGGTTTGTGATCACTTATCGGACAATAAATGGGAATCATCAATTGCTGTTTCAGTGTGTAATGAGCAGGCACATTATACAGGAATGTGCTATGCTATACATTGTGGCAGAGATGTGGGAATAAAACGATTTGCTATACAGAATTACAAATCTGTTGCTAGATTAAACAATTCAGCTCTTTGCCTGGAGCTGTGCTTCAAATCCCCTACAGCACTCTAAAATGATTTGCTTTACCTTTACTTACCCACAGAGCCAATTGCTAACATGAATACAGAAGAAGCAACAGCGCCACCAGCCAGTCCTTCAGGAAATCTTTTTGCCTTAATGAGAAAAAGTCACTTGACCAAAATTGCTGTCACTTCGTCACTTGTGAACTTGAGAAAGGGTGGGGACGAGCAAAATAGTCGTTCTATTTTTTCCATGTGTTTAATAAAAGAAGGAGCAAGAGTACCTGTGATTCTTCCCCTCATTTTGGAATTATATAAACTGAAATACAAGAAGGTTACAAAACAGAGAGCATGTTCTATTAAAGAATAATTCACAGATATGTCTGTGTTCAGATCCTAAATGGCTTACATATATACAACATGGTACAATATATGAGATTTTAAAGGAATGTAACCACATTTTTAACACTGAAAGTTAACTCCTTGCACACTACCATATACCCTTATATATTCCTAGCAAACATTTGCTTAAAAAACAGGGATTCGTAGTTTGTATACTATATATTGCTGTACATGTTCAAGCTGGCCAAGTGCATCATAGTGATCCCACTCTGGCCAGTACATACCCTACTTTTCAGATTGACAAATTCTTACTCGCTAATAGCATACTCTAAGACATTGGGGGTTATTTACCAAAGGCAAATTCACTTTGCACTACAATTGCAAACTACAAGTGCAAAGTGTACTTGAAATTGTACTTGGAAGTGCAGTCGCTGTGAATCTAAGGGGTAGATCTGACATGAGGGGAAGCTCTGCTGATTTTATCATCCAATCATGTGCAAGCTAAAATGCTGTTTTTTATTTTCCTTGCATGTCCCCCCCGGATCTACAGCAACTGCACTTCCAAGTGCACTTTGCACTTGTAGTTTGCACTTGTAGTGCACAGTGGATTTGCCTTCAGTAAATAACCCCCAATGTTTCTCAACTCCAGTCCTCAAGTACAGGTCATGTTTTCAGGATTTCCCTCAGATGAAACGGCTATGGTAATTACTAAGGCAGTGAAACTGATCAAATCACCTGTACAAAATAATGGGAAGCCTGAAAACATGACCTGTTGGGGGTACTTGAGGACTGGAGTTGAGAAACATTGCACTAAGAGCATGGACATAAAGTGCCAATATGGAGCAAACAGACACAGCTGGAGGACAGTTACAGACCAAGGTCCAGAGATGCACATCCACTATGGGAAAACACACACACACATATATATATATATATATATATATATATATATATATATATATATATATATATATATATACTGCATATATTTACAGCTTTGCCTGGTAAAGAATTGTGACCAAGGTCCACTGATGCACATTCGCAATGGGAAAATACACATACATATACTGTATATTTACTGCTTTACCTGGTAAAGGATTGTGATTTTTAAAGCGGAGTTCCACCCAAAAATGGAACTTCTGCTTTTCGGAATCCCCCCCCCCCTCCGGTGTCACATTTGGCACCTTTCAGGGGGAGGGGGGACCAGATACCTGTCTAATACACGTATTTTGCTCCCACTTACGGGCATAGATAGAAGAGCCACCCGCGGGTATCTATGCCATTTCCGGCGCCTTCCCGGTCCCCCGCGCTGTCTTCTGGGAGACACACAGGTCCCAGAAGACAGCAGAGACCAGTGGGATTGCGCAGCGCGAGTCGCGCATGCGCAGTATGGAACCAGGAGGTGAAGCCGCAAGGCTTCACTTCCTGATTCCCTTACCGAAGATGGGACGGGTCGGCTTTGGGTGCCGACATCGCGGACACCCTGGACAGGTAAGTGTCCTTATTTTAAAAGTCAGCAGCTGCAGTATTTGTAGCTGCTGACTTAAAAAAAAAATTAGGCGGAACTCCGCTTTAATCTGACACACTGCAGAGTCATCAGAATATATGAAGAAGAGCATCAAACCAGTGATATGAATGCAAACTCCAAATCTGCCTATTAGGTTCCTTATATACAAGCTGTGTCATTTACTGCCCACTTGAAAAGCGATCCACTTTTCAAAGAGTGGTAATAAGAGGTTAGCAGGCATTCTGGAGGCGATACTTTCACCTACTGATGCCTGTTTTTTCTTTTCTTTTTTTTGTGCTGAATGACAATTTTTCATTGCAGGACCACACCGCAAATGAAAACTAAGCGCTGCTCACAATCACTTACAAGGGAGAGTATGACAGCTGGAGCCAAGCGGCACCATGTCTACTTGTGGGTGGTAAAACCATGGATCAACCGCCTGTTTTTAATGCCCTCAGCGGCCCACGTGAAAGGAACCTTTAAGCTTTAAAACTAAAAGGAGCATTTCAGGGGTTACATACTACCCCCCCCCCCCCCCCCCCGACTCTTCATAACGGTTTTTCAGTATTAAAAGAAGGATCTAGACTCAGAAAGAAAGGCAGACTGGAGATGTGGATGCAGCAAAGCTTTGTTTGGGACACAGCACCCCACACTCACCATCTTCCATTAACCTGCATAGTCTGGAAGATTAATCTACTACTACTTCCATGGTTTGGATTTACTGCTTCCTAAATCATCTCTCTGCTCATTTAACATGTGTAATGATGGTGCTGCTTCATTGTCCAGTAAACAGACTGGAGGTGGAGAAGTGAGATAGAAAGCTCAAAGGAATAAAGTAAGTGTGTCCCATGCCTGGGTGTGCAGTGTGACAGATGTATGTAATTCTTAAGACTGGCTCAGCTAAATTACCAATGGAGGTCAACCTTTAAGAACATGTAAACCCAACATTTCTTATTCCTGATATGTGGCTGCTGTACCATGTACTTGTATAAAAAAAAGGACCCTGTTCTCTTTTTAATGCTTCCTTTGTATAAAATCTCTGGTGTTCCTGCCAGTCCCTTCTGCTCTCTTATTAAAAACTGACCATACCAGTCATGAGAGCACAGCATGGTCAGATCTCTAGCTGTGTTGTGAACGTAGCCTGCTCTCCTCCAATGATCAGACCTGTGCTGACAAGCCTCCCTCCCCCTTGCACAGCCATTCACTGGGAAAATCAGTGTCCTTCTGTTTCTCCACCCCCACCTCTCTGAGCTCCTTATGCAGCTAAAAACAGAGATGTGGGGGGTTATTTACCAAAGGCAAATCCACTTTGCACTACAAGTGCACTGCAAGTGCACTTGGAAGTGCAGTCGCTGTAAATCTCAGGGGTAGATCTCAAATGAGGGGAAGCTCTGCTGGTTTTATCATCCAATCATGTGCGAGCTAAAATGCTGTTTTTTATTTTCCTCGCATGTCGTCCTCGGATCTACAGCGACTGCACTTCCAAGTGCACTTTGCACCTGTAGGTTGCACTTGTAGTGCAAAGTGGATTTGCCTTTAGTAAATAACCCCCAAAGTCCTCTAACAGACTTGATTCAGTGTCCATGATGATCGCTTCAATAAAACACAAATTGCAATTAGCGCTTTCTATACATGGAAAATGGATGCAGAGGTGGGGGGGTTTTTTCTTAATGTTTTACAAATGTGTAATTCTTGTTCATGGGCTGATTTTTTCATCCAATCATGTGCAAGCTAAAATACAGTTTTTTATCTTCCTTGCATGTCCCCTTTGGATTTACAGCGACTACACTTTCAAGTGCACTTGTAGTGCAAATCAGATTTTCCTTTCATAAATAACCTCCTTTGTGATAACATACAGAAAAGGGGAAAAAAGGATATTTACAATGTGTTTTATATGTATACACAAATGTTTTGCCTTTCATTTCTATTCTAAACTGAATGGATTGTTTTACAAGGTAAGGGTGTACATATATTTGAATGTGTTACTAAACCCACAACAGTAAAATAAGTCTGTATATGCAATAAAGCATGCTTGTTATACCAACTGTGGAACCTACAGGATAATGCTGCATATTGTGTAAAAAGGCTGTTTGATCCTGTCTTCTATGATCCTCCCCTTCTTTTACTGTCCCCAATCAATCTGCTGATAGTACAGAGCCTTGGAGGCACTCTGCACATGCTCAGCTTGGTGTGTATTGCTAGAGAGTTTTTTGGGATTTTTTGGGAGGGTGCATGTAATCAGCACAGGGCGAGTCAGCACTTTCCAGACAAAGGATCAGGGGTCCTGCAGCCTCATAGGACAGTCAGAGAAGAATGAAAACTCATCTTACAAGCTTTAACCATTGCTTGGCCGGACACTGATGTTTTGTGTGTATTGCTAGAGAGTTTTTTTGGGGGGGGAGAGTGCATGTGATCAGCATGGGGCTAATCAGGACAATCAGGGGAGAATGAAAACTCCTCCTACAAGCTTTAACCAGGCACTGATAGAAGTCACAAGACTGTTCTAACTGCTGATGAGAAAAGATATTTAGCCGTTTATATTTACAAAATAATTTCATTTCCATGTTCTGTGTACTGTGGGAGACCAGATATAGTGAATGCAGGGTCCTGGGTTTAGTAACACTTTAAGTCTGTAGTTGTTGAACAAGCACCTAAATGCAATACTTTTTCTGTAGCCACCCTGGCTGTATAATTATGTCAGATTTCTTAGAGCCCTTGCACACTGGGGCGGTTTGCAGGCGCTATTGCGCTAATAATAGCGCCTGCAAACCGCCCCGAAAGTGCCGCTGCTTTCATTCCAGTGTGAAAGCCCCGAGGGCTTGCACACTGGAGCGATGCGCTGGCAGGACGGTAAAAAAAGTCCTGCCAGCAGCATCTTCGGAGCGGTGAAGGAGCGGTGTGTATACCGCTCCTTTACCGCTCCTGCCCATTGAAATCAATGGGACGGCACGGCTATACCGCCGGCAAAGCGCCTCTGCAGAGGCGCTTTGCGGTGGTATTTAACCCTTTCTCGGCCGCTAGCGGGGGGTAAAACCGCCCCGCTAGCAGCCGCATACCGATGGTAAAACGCCGCTAATAATAGCGGCGTTTTACCGCCGACGCCGCCCCCCGCCCCAGTGTGCAAGGGCTCTTAAAGCGGTACATTGTTTTGCATAGAAATCTGGCGTTTTATATTGTAGGCCTGTAATTCTTAGCAATAACACACTTAAATCTGTCCAAACCAGAGTCTAGTAGATATCCCGGGTATGATAAAGTCTGAAACTAAATATCATAAATTATAATATAATAAATAACTATAAATAATTATAAAAAATAATAATATAATAATAATAAAATTAATTTCCCCATGATTCACTCTCAATTCTGCAAGTGTTGTAATTTACTATCGCTGTTTTCTAAAACCGCTTTTGACATAAAGGGACACTTTTTGGTTGCTATGGACAATCTTAAGTTTCCAGGCAGAAAGAACGGTATATATAATATAAAACTGCATGCAGGGCACTGGACAAAGCACTAGGGAAATGATTTCATACAGTAATTTAATCTGTAAGATTACAGTGTACTGTATGTGTTATGAATTTTCTATTTTTTTAATTTGCCGCTGGGCTCCGCCCCCGTGCGTCACGACGCTTGCAGGGAACGGAGCCCGGCTCACAGAGGCATCAGGCTGGAGGACGGAGCCCGCGGACATAGCGGGGGGACATTGCAGGATCCTGGGGACAAGGTAAGTACACTGCACCAGGATCCTGAGATGTAATCCCGGGTGTGGCTCGGGGTTACCGCTAATGGTACTGAAATTTAACCCCAAAACCGCCAGGGAGGTTAATGGCTTAAATAGGACAATAATGGCTTTCTGTTAGCACTTTGTGCCACTGCACATATTTTGTGAAGGAACATGTCACTTTAAAGTGAGAAAAGACTTTGCACTTTGCATCATCTGGGCCTTGTAGCTGCCATGTGTGTTGCTATGGCAATAGCAAGCCTCTGATTTGTATTCAAGGCCCCGTGATGGGAAGAGTAGGTCACATATTCCTCTTTCATCCAGCCATAAATCTGCTCATAACTCATATGTAACATTACAAGACTAAGCATTTTATCCCACATATGGCCGCCTAAGCTAGACATATAAAACAATTTGAAACATAACGGAGCTGTTGAACTTGTGTGATAATGGGATGTTGAATATTATGAGGTTCTTGCAATCCAGCATTCCCTTTTGCCTGTATTATTAGAGACAAGCAGAGTTGGCAATATACCATGTCCGTCTAATACGGTACATTAAACCCATGAACAAGAATTACACATTTGTAAAACATTAAGGAAAAAAAAAAAAAAAACCTATGCATCCATTTTCCATGTATAGAAAGCACTAATTGCATTTTGTGTTTTATTGAAAGTGATCATCATGGCTACTGAATCAAGTCTGTTAGAGGACTTTGGGGGTTATTTACTAAAGGCAAATCCACTTTGCACTACAAGTGCAAACTACAGGTGCAAAGTGCACTTGGAAGTGCAGTCGCTGTAGATACGAGGGGGACATGCAAGGAAAATAAAAAACAGCATTTTAGCTTGCACATGATTGGATAATGAAATCAGCAGAGCTTCCCCTCATTTCAGATCTACCCCTCAGATTTACAGCGACTGCACTTCCAAGTGCACTTTGCACTTGTAGTCTGCACTTGTAGTGCAAAGTGGATTTGCCTTTTCGTAAATAACCCCCTTTGTACCTGATCTCATCTAACTGCTTGAAGTCATTATCAATAACCTGCACAACATGTAACAGGTCTTGGAGACATTTTTTAATTTAAAGGCCCAAATTTCATTTTACAGTAGGAAAGTCCTATAACTTGGAACGTCAGTGCCGAGATTTATAGTTTCACAACTTGATATTCTCAGATCATGAAAGTGAAGGGTTTTCTTTTCCCATAACCGCAGACGTTCATACATGCTGGAAACAATCTGCTTAACACACAGTCTTCTCATCTTTCCCCCCGAGCACGTCTTGCACCTGCACTCCAAAGTAACGGGATGAGTTCATTGATAAAACTGGATGCCTTTTTGCCCAGGCACAGAGCTAACAAATGAACTTGATAAATCCTCTGTGAAGCCAGTGGAGGGACAGACAGACAAACAGAGAATGAGAGAGACAGATAAACACAGAAAGGAGAATTCTACACCCCCCTCTCCCTGGCTCGGCTCCCATGTCTATTTCAGCCAGAATTGCAGAACGTCAGCCAAGAAAAATGAGAAAAAAAAAAAAAAAGAAAAAGGAAAAAAGGAAACAAAA
The DNA here is from genome assembly GCF_042186555.1 of Aquarana catesbeiana. Lineage (NCBI taxonomy): Eukaryota > Metazoa > Chordata > Amphibia > Anura > Ranidae > Aquarana > Aquarana catesbeiana. The sequence goes on from NC_133325.1 coordinate 656,217,530, forward strand.
CAAAATAAAATATTCCCCCTCCTCTCCCAATATCAAGGGGGGGTGGGGGGGTGGGATGGGGTTGTTGGCACTGTTAGAATGACGTCGTGTCTCTTGCTGCCCCTCCCTCATTGGGGATGTGAGCTGAGCGGCGGGATAAAACCCAGCATGTGTGAGGGGACGGGGGCATTGTGAGACATGGAGAGCATACGGCCTGCCGCTCCACTGCGGAGCATCGTCCTGCTGCTCGCCTTCTGCCAAATTACTCTGCAAGGAGGTGAGTTGCTTTGCACTGCAGTGCACTTTATTCTAATTCTCTACATATCCACCTAATGCTCTGCATTTCACTTTCTTATGCACACTAAGCTTTTCCTTGAGTTATACCTAAAAGTACGTTTTGCTAATATGCAGGACATGTCTAGCATTGACTTATCAGACACTAAACACGATTTCTAACATTGCTCAGGTTATTCTTCCATATGCAAACACCTGTTACACATATTCTTTATTTTCCATAGAAATGCATATTAAAGGTTGAAACCTGCACAGGTTTATAAGACAGTAATAACCCAAAGCAAAGAATCAGAATTCATTAAACCGTAGACATGGTTGCTCCTAGAACACACTGTAGAATAGATAAGTACAAATCCTAGGTGAAATGACATATACATGACCCATAGCAACCACCAAGTCATCTTTTACTGAACTCACTACAGTAAACTGAAATCTGACAGGTAGCTTGTAAGCTAATGGGCTTTGCACATATAGGTATAAGTCTTTGCGTTACCTTTCTAAATGAGGGGTATGATCAGCATCACTAAGCAGCAGAAAAATCTTCTAGCCTATAAATATTCTATTCTACAAATATTCTATTAGCATTCTTAGTGCAATCTAACACATCATACCTTATATAAATTATGGGGGTTATTTACAAAAGGCAAATCCACTTTGCTCTACAAGTGCAAACTACAAGTGCAAAGTGCACTTGAAATTGCACTGAAAGTGCAGTCGCTGTAGATCCGAGGGGGACATGCAAGGAAAATAAAAAAACAACATTTTATCTTGCACATGATTGGGTAATAAAATCAGCAGAGCTTCCCCTCATTTCAGATCTACCCCTCAGATTTACAACGACTGCACTTCCAAGTGCACTTTCAGTGCAATTTCAAGTGCACTTTGCACTTGCAGTTTGCACTTGTAGTGCAAAGTGGATTTGCCTTTCGTAAATAACCCCCCCATGTCCTGGCCCCTGCGGAATGCTATGACATGTTCCAACCAGCCCTGCAGGTAATCCCCACTCTACTTAGAAGCATCCTGCTCGCTCACATTGGTCCTCCCGATATCCTCCTGTGTCTCCCACTTTAGCTACTCATGCACACAACAGGATCTTACAACTGAGGACAGGGGATAAGCCAGAGCTTGACTCTTGGAGTAACTAATGTTTTTATCAACACATGTGAAAACACTCAGTTTACACATGAAATTGATATTCCCAAGCAGTGTAAAGAATCCTAAACATTACGGGGCCCTGTGAACAGAACACAGTACCTGTGTGAGATGAAAGGCTTGCAGTCAGATATACTTGCAGACACACAGCAGGTACATTTCTGGCTTTTAACCTCTGGACCTATTAACTGTCAGAGGCTTAGACATAGAAAGTAACTATAAATGAAATGTGGCCAGTTATTTGCAAAGCCAACTAGGTAACACCAAGCTAATCAAGAAAAGTGTCAACAGATGTTTTAGTTGTATTCTTTATGTAGCTGTGCCTATATACTAAACCCATGCCCATTAATGAATGGCATGTCCAAGCGTGGTGTAACACTCCATATGTGCTTATAAACTTTTATAATGATATAAAAACTATTCTGTAACACCCAACTGGTATCACCAAGCTGATCAAGAAAAGTGTCAATAGATGTCTTAGTTTTATCTTTTCCATAATTGTGATTATCTACTACACACTTGCCAATAATGACCAGTATGTCGATGCATGATGTGAAAACCTATATGAGCTTATACACCTTTCCAATGATATACAGACAGTATTCTGTAACACCCACTAGGTAACACCAAATTAATGAAGAAAAGTGTTCATTGATGATTTAATTTTATCCTTTCCATAAATGTGACTTTCTATGGCACCCTTGCCAGTTAATAATCGGGATGTCCATGCATGGTGTGACAACCTCTATGAGCTTATACACCTTTCTAGTGACATACAGACAGTATTCTATGACACCCAATAGGTAACACCAAACTAATCAAGAAAGGTTTCACAAATGTCTTAGTTTTATCCTTCACATAATTGTGACTATCTACTGCACCCTTGCCAATGAGCTTATACACCTTTCTAGTGATATACAGACAAGCTTCTGTAACACCCAACAGGTAACACCAATCTGATCAAGAAAGGTGTCAACAGACACTTTAGTTTCATCCTTTACCTAATTTGTGATTTTCTACTACACAATTTCGAATTTTGATGACTGGTATGTCCATGCATAAAGTGACAACCTATATGAGCCTATACATTTTGTAATGATATACAGACAGTATTGTGTAGCACCTTAGGTTACGCTAAGCTGATCAAGAAATGTGCTTCAGTTTTATGTTTTATGTCGTTTTTGACATCTAACACAGACACTCACCAATTAATGACAGGTATGTTCATGCATGGTGTGACAACCTATATGAGCTTATACACCTTTCTAAACTATATGCAGACAGCATTCTGTATCACCCAATATGTAACACCAAACTGATCAAGAAAAGTGTCAACAGATGTTTCAATTTGATCTTTTAAGGTGTTTTTGACTATCTAACAAACCTTTGCCAATTATTGACTGGTATGTCCATGTATGGTGTGACAACCTGTGTGAGCTTATACAACTTTCTAAATGATATGCAGACAGTATTCTGTAACACCGAATAGGTAACACCAAGCTGATCAAGAAAAGTCTTCACAGATGTCCTAGTTTTATCCCTTCCATAATTGTGACTATCTACTGCACCCTTGCCAATTAATGACTGGTATGTCCATGCATTGTGTGACAACCTATATAAGCTTATACACTTTTTTAAATGATATGCAGACAGTATTCTGTAACACCAAATAGGTAACACCAAGCTAATGAAGAAAAGTGTTCACAGATGTCTTAGCTTTATCCCTTCCATAATTGTGACTACCTACTGCACCCTTTCCAGTTAATGACTGGTAAGTCCATGCATGATGGGACAACCTACAGTATATGGGCTTATACACCTTTCTGTGATATACATGCAGTATTCCATAACACCAAGCTGATCAGGAAAAAAATCACAAATGTCTTAGTTTTATCCTTTCCATAATTGTGACTATCTCCTGCACCCTTGCCAATGAATGACTGGTATGTCTACACATGGTTTGACAACCTATATAATAATGATATATAGAAAGCAATGATAGATAGATAATAATGATTGATTTACGACACAACAAATAGAAACTATTCCTCAGTACACAAACAACTCAAAAATTCACATACTTGTAAATCTGAATCACCATCATTTCTTCTTGATATTTTAGTCTTGTCCATAAAACAGATTAAATGTACATGAGAAACCAAAAGTTTAGACTTTAGTAGAAAAACATACAGATTACACATACCTGTTACCTCTAGCACTGCACATCTTCTTGGATACCAGTTTAAAATAAGAGAATTCTATATTTTACGTCCAAAAAACACATCTGATGAATCAGGAATGTTGGCAATTCACTTAGCAGAGTTTAGGCACAGCATTAAGTCAGTTGATAAAGTTGTACAATGAGTTGAATGCTATAGCACGCATAGAGGGCTGGATCTAGTCACTAGAGGAAGCAAGTGTATGAATCACTGCCAAGTTTACATGGATAGAAAGTGCATTTGAAAGTGAATTTCACAGTGATTTACAATGTATGTCTTGTTTATTGGACAAAGCTGTGCAGGCTGGAGGGGTTGAAATGTACATTTCACACTAATTAAGGATGATGTCATTTCATAGATATGTATTTCTTACATGTAAACATATTTCACACTACAGGGAAGTCTTGTGCACAGACCACTTAAAGAGGAATTCTAAATATTTCAAATAAACGTGTTATATAACACAGGCACGTTTAACCTTTGCAGTTTTTTTTTTAAATCCTATTTTGTTTTATGATATATGATGCCTCTGACTTCTAGTTTAAGAAATTGATGTAAGCACATGAGATACGGTCATATGGGTGCAAACAACCATTATGATAAGCTTATAACATGCTTTATTGTAGAGCAGACAGACCATGAAAGCTGATTTTTGATTGCTATGGGTTGCTGTGGGTTAGTTCAATGCGATGGGGTTGATTTACTAAAGGGAAATATGCTGTTCACTTTGCAAAGGAATCTTCCCTTAGCTTAGTGAATGAGGTTCTGGGTGAAGCTCTGCTGACTTCCATCATCGAATCATGTGCAAACAGTTTTTTATATTTTTTCTTGAATAGGATTGGGTATTCTTTGCAAAGTGGATTTTCACCACATTCATGCTGAGAAAAATTCCCCTGCACAGTGAAAATTTCTTTGCAAAGTGGCTACTCCCTTACAAAGTGAACAGCCAATTTGCTTTAACCACTTGCCTACAGGACACTCTTACCCCCTTCTTGCCCAGGCCAATTTTCAGCTTTCAGCACACATGCATCGCTGTACCCAAATTAATTTTTTATCATTTTTTTCCCACAAATAGAGCTTTCTTTCGGTGGTATTTAATCACCGCTGTTTTGTTTTGTTTTTTTCGCTAAAAAACAAAACAAAAATAGACCGAAAATTTTCTTAGTTTCTGTCAGAAAATGTTGTAAATCAGTACATTTTTCTCCTTCACCGATGTGCGCTGATGAGGCTGCACTGATGGGCACTGATAGGCTGCACTGATGGGGGGGCACTGATCGGTACTGATGAGACAGCACTGAAGGGCACTAATGAGTTGGCACTGATGAGGAGGCACTAATATGCAGCACTGATGGGCACTGATAGGCGACACTGATATATGCAGCACTGATAGGCGGCACTGATGCGTACTGATAGGTGGCACTGATGGGCACTCATAGGCGGCACTTATGGACAATGATGGATGGCACGGATAGGTGGCACTGATGGGCACTGATGGGCGGCACTAATGGGTACTGATGGCTGGCACTGATGGACACTGATGGGCAGTACGGATGAGCAGGCACTGATGGGCACTGAAGGGCAGTACTGACTTGCATCACTGATGGGTACAGTTGGGGCTGCACTGATAATCATTGCCCTGATTATCTACCCTGATTATCTGTACAGGTCTCTCCTGGGAGGAGATGCCGCTGATCAGCTTTCTTCTCTCTCCTCACACACTGTCAGTGTGAGGCGAGGAGAGCCGATTACCAGCACTTCTGTGCTTACATGTGATTGGCTGTAATTGGACACAGCCGATCAAATGGGTAAAGTGCCGGGTCATTGGCTCTTTACCGAGATTGGTCATATGACATTGGGCCCAGAACGAGAGGGGACATTTGTCTATACGGAGGGCAGGGAGGTGGTTAAAGTGATATTAAAGGCAAGCTTAAAAAAATAAATAAATAATGTCATACTTACTGTAATGGTTTTGCACAGAGCAGCCCTGATCCTCCTCTTCTCAGGTTCCCCGCTGGCGCTTCTGGCCCCTCCCTCCTGCCAAGTGCCCCCAGAGCAAACAACTTGCTATGGGGGCACCAAAACAGCCTCACTCCTGAGCCTCTGGTCTGCGTGCCCATTCAGACACAGAGCCGCAGTTTGGCCCTGCCCCCACCCTCTCTTCTCATTGCCTCATTGGCTGTGATTGACAGGCAATGGCTCCCGCTGCTGTCTCAGCCAATTAGAAGGGAGAGTCTTGGAGATCCAAGGCTCTTGTGCACATTGCTGGATGACGCTGCTGCACACAGAAGGTTTAAACCTTGAGTCTTTAGAACCATTTTATGTGAATCAAACCCAAAGTGTTTCAAGTCACATCAAACTACTGTACAGACTGGGCTGTAATGAATATGTGCATTCTGTACTTAACAGTGTGTAAACTAGATACATGTGCAAAGGCACAGGAAAAGTGCAATTCAAGTCAAACTCTAACTAAGACTAAATCTATACCCACCCCCAATCTAAGACTATTCTATCTACCCTGTAAAAGAAAAGATATCTGTACTTACCTTTTCTGAAGCCACTCTGATCACATGATTGGGTCCCAGCACCAGAGGAAAGGCGACGACAACGGCTGCAGAGTCTGGATGATGATGTCACCCATAGGCTGACTATGGGGCAGCGGTTGTCTGCTGTCCCGCCCCTACACTGAAGCTGGTGCTGGAAGCTGATCATGTGACAGGACCGGAGCTCTTCAGAGTAGGTAAGTATACACATCTTTTCTTTTACAGGATATATGGGACAGTCTTAGAATGGAAGTCAGAGTAGATTTCATCTTAGTTAGAATTTGACTGGAATTACACTTTAATCCATTTGTTTTTTCCATCCACCTAATCCAGTGCATTGACTTAGCCTTTCCCACCAGCAAAAATCAAATGTTTTAAATTAAGCATTAACCATATAAACATTTCCCTTTTGTTAGGTTTTCAGCAAAGTGTTTGCGTACAAAGAGCATGATAATTACTGAATTGCTTATCTTTGGTAATCTTTAATAATGAGAAAGCTTAACATTATATAAATGTATAGTCACTGTTTTGCTTGGACACGCTATTGGCTGCTTTTTAAAAATGTGTAAACTGTCATCATTTTTTCTAGAACTATCCAGCTAGCAGTAAAAAGGAAATACTGTATATGTGTATATATATATATATATATATATTACACACACATGTATATATATACCTACTGTTTTTGTATATTCTTTTGTATACCATGCCAATGTGTATTTAGGCTTACCTTTCATGGCAGAATTTTTTATGTTACGATAAAGCTTTATTCACTTGTGCAGCTAGCGGGCAGTAAAACCAGGCAGCTGAGCTGTGTTTTTACCTACCCCAACTGCCCACTTGAACAAGGGCTTGTAGCTGCTCAGGGCTGTACACATGCTGCGGCAGCAAGTGATGCTAACCCACTTGATGCATTGCTGCCACCAAATACAACCAGTGCAAGTCTATGGGGCTGCGCCGTAACTGTCCCACAACTACGTGCCATGCATGTGATTGCAGCACAGTGATGCATCTTTTACAGAGTTAAATAAGGAATTGAGAATGCAACATATCCTCTGAGAAGTGATGCATCATGGATCACTTTTCAGAGGGACGGCAAGGGCTGCTGCACGTGTGAACAAACTCTAACTGCCTTTCTTCTAAATATTCCAAACATTCTGCCTTGCTGTCATGATGATCCTCTGCCTTGACCAGTTTCTGAGTCACTGACTAAAGACAAACATTCAGCAAGTGAAGTCAGAATACTTTTTTCAGGATAGTGACTTGAGGACAGTCCTGAAGCAACTGGATCAAACCAACAGCCAGGCAATTAGCATTTTCTGAAAGAGAAGTTAAAAAATTCTCCTAAGGCAGTATTCCTTTCTTCTGTTTCTCGTTAGTTATTACATATGTGAATGGACATATTTACTCATTTAAGGCATGTAAAGTCTATGGGGTGATTTACTAATGGCAACAAGTTGTTCACTTTGCAAGGGAATTAGCGCTGTGTAAGGGAATGTTTCCTTTGATTTAGTGATTGTGGTGAAAATGTATGTGTAAGAAACATAAAAAAACTGTGTTTACCTACACATGATTGGATGATGGAAGTTAGCAGAAGGGGAGCAGCCTATTTGCCTTTAGTAAATCAATCCTTATGATTCTAGCCAAGTAATGATGCTTGGTGATTGTGTTTTACTCTCCCTCCTCAATTCACATCTGTAAGGCAGCTCATGTACTCAAAACAATGTTAAAACATATATGCCAGTCTCTTTTATTAGCAGTCCTTCAGCAAGGATGCTAACTGCATTGGTTTGACAAATAGAAATATATTATAACTTCTACTAAACTAATGATGTACACAGAATGATATTAGGGCCTGTTCATAGCAGAACGTGGTGCAGGAAACCCCCGTTGTGCATTTCCCGCACTGCATTAAAAACACACTGCAGTTGCGATCTGCAGTGGGTGTAAATTTTAGGTTACCAACACCCTAAATGCAGGTTGCAAATGTAGTGCATTTGCCTACCCTGGATCGCATGGTACAGAAGTACCATGTAATGCAGTTGCAGTGAATTTCTAAAAGTAGTGCATACACTACTTTTGGTGGGGTGCAGTGCGATTTGAGCCCATTCAAAATGAATGGGCTCAAATGGCAACACACTGAGTCATATGTAAATCACACAGGAACGGACACTGGGTTCCTGTTTGATTTCCGGTGTGAACCGGCCCTTATTTAATAAATAATAATGCCCATGATATCATAGTCACAATGCATGATCCATGCATAGACCTAAATCAGGGGTGCCCAACCATTTAAAGAGCGAGGGCCATTTAAGAAACTTGGTGACCAGTCGCGGGCCACAATGAGCAGAGCGGGCAGATGACAGGTCCGTGTCTGCTCTGCATACTGCAAAGCGGACACGGACACAGCCCACTCTACTCTATGGGCCTTCCAATCCTATCCCAGACGGAAGGGGATGGATCCCCTTCTATTTTTTTTTTTTCTAGTGGATCGAATTGGAGGTAGGCAGGTGTAAATGGACACAGGTCCATAGAGGTGAACGGAGGGTCCAATTGGGTCGGACTGAGCGTGTGAAAGTGGCCTAAGGCTGTTTTCACATTGATCTGCTGAGGTTTACCCACACCGTGGGTGCAGTGCACTGTACCTGCGGCTTTCCTGCAGATTAGCTGCACTTTGCCATAAACTTTTATTATATCCTGCAGGTGTGGTGCACTTTCAGAAAGCACACCAAACCCGCAGGTAAAAACAGAAGTATCTGACTCAGTGTGGGTAACCCGCGAGTACACTGTGCTGCACCTGAGGATCAGTTTGAAAGCAGCCCAGTAACCAATGCAGAACAGATATGCCCATATATACACTGTGATTTTAGTAATAACCTTTAATAACAGTCTTCTATTCAGTTATATCACCGGCTGTTGCTGTCTCAGGCAGAGTACATTTGGTATCACTCTGCCTGTGACAGGAGCCGACACTAAACAGGAAGCATTGGCTTATGTGGCTCTGCTCTGCAGCCGCTTGCTTCCTCTACTGCCCGCTTCATTCACAAGACTGATACTCTGGGATAGAGGGTCTGGAACCCGAGATCTGGGCTTGCCAACCAGCCACCCCAGAGCAGGAGTTTGCAGGCCTCATCAGAGGGCTCCGCGGGCCACATGTGGCCCCCCCCGACTCAAAGTGATACTAAAGTTTCTTTTTTTTTTTCTTTAAAAATAACAAACATGTCCTACTGAGCAGCCCAGATCCTCCTTTTCTCAAGTCCCTCTTCGGTGCTCCTGGCCCTTCCCTCCTGTTGCGTACCCCCACAGCAAGCAGCTTGCTATGGGGGGCACTTGAGCCGAGACACAGCTATGTTTGTCCATTCAGATATAGAGCGGTGTCCCCTCTCTCTCCTCATTGGCTAACTGACTTTGATTGACAGCAGCGGGAGCCAATGGCACAGCTGCTGTGTCTCAGCCAATCAGAAGGGAGAGTCCTGGACAGCCAAGTCACTCGTTAACATTGCTGGAATGAGATGGGGCTGGTGTAAGTATTAGGGTGCTGAGGGGGCTGCTGTACACTGAAGGTTTTTTATCTTAATGCATAGAATACAATAAGATAGAAAAAAACCTTTTGCCTTTACTGTTTTTTTTAACCGCTATGTCCTATAGAACAGAGTAATGTTTAAAGTTAACTTCCGCTTTGCCTATGTGCATTTGAACTTGGTCGCCCTGTTGTGAGAGTGGGACAGGTAGTCCTGTGTAAGCTACAAGTCACAACCTGGAGCTTACACAGGGCTCTTCACTCCCATGTGACAGTACTGGGTGCCTGAGAAGCCAATCACCATGCACCAGTTCTAGCACATGGGAGAAAGGAGAGTAAGTCAAATGCTTCCCCATACCCGGAAGTACTTGTCTCTCATACTCAAGGATTTTTGTGAAAGTTAGGTAAATTAGTTGACCAGTATGGTGGCCTGAATTTATGGGAGGAGCCTGGGGGGGTATTTAAGCAGCCCACTCACCTGTGTTCCTTGTCGGTTCCAGTGCATGATACCCTCCCTCCCATCCCCTGTACAGGGCACTTCCTTCACATCCCTCTTCTTACAATCAAACATTACTTATCTTGGGTATGTCCCCTTTTGGGTGTACCGACCAGCTGACCAGGGCACACCTCAGGTCTATGTTATCTTGTGAGCCTTGTGGCGTCTTTATGTGGTTTCACGTCTATCTCGGTTGGAGGGCTCTTACCATGAATATGTGCTACTGGAGGGGCCATCATTGAACTGAACCGGTTGAACTGGCCAAGTACATATTCTCTTTAAGCTATAGACCAAGGATATGTTCACACAAGCCTCAATTTGTGTTTTTCATACCTGCCAAGTCTGAAAGAGTATACTGACCCAAACAGCTCAGTACACATTTCCATGGTCAATGGGTGTTGCATAGCCCTGACTGAAATGTTATATGCAATGTTCTGATCAGACTATCCGATAGCTAACAGACTAAACAAAGTTTAAAAAAATGGGTACTGAATGTTGTTCTGTGGTAACATAACCTTATTCAATGCCTGATAAGTGTTCATTACACAGACTTTTTTAGGAATTGATGTTCTTTGTAACTGTTTACTATACAGTATCAAATCTAGTTTATGTAAACTTGTTATATGACAGTGACCGATGTCCACAATAAAGATCATGATCAGAGAAAGAGCTTACTCGGTGATAGTATACTGCACTAGTGTATTTTTGGCATTCTCAGGGAGCATTAAAAGTGACAGGTCCTCCATAGAATTTACTGTACACCTGACAATTTGAGGAGGTAGGGTCCGCACCCAAGGCTACATTTCACAAACTGCACAACCCTGTTGTATACTAAAAAGGTTGTAAATTGGACACCACTGATAAAGAAAATAAAGTCATTTTCAAAGGTCATCATAACAATTCAAATTGACAGCTTTTAGAGTGCTGAAATGTCAAATCTAGTTGTCCGCTGTCACTAAAATATATATGTCACTGTTGCTCTATGCACTTTCTTTTTAAATAATCAAGCCTCTATTATAGGTTACCTTATCCTATTGTTTGGATATCAAAGTGGAAGTAATGTGGAAAGTAATGCCCGTGACAAACCAAAGTACAGCACGCTCTATATAAAATGACTTTCACTGCCCATGCTTTAGGCTATATCTGCTGAACTTGTTCTAGTAAGGGAATCACAATCTAAGTTATTGTAAGATTTCAGTGAACGCCAAGCTCAAAGAGCACTATACAAGAGATCTGTTTCTGCAGAAATTCCAGATGTTTTCTGTCAAGGGAAGGAAAAGCTTTAACTCACAAGTGAAAGCTGACACATTCCCATCTGACACGAAGGCAAAGGCTTTAGCTGTTAACGCCTTCTTGCCAGTGAAGACCTTCATACCTATGGAGATCAGTGTCGTTGCCTCAATTACTCAGTTACCCCTGCTAGATGTTTAAAAATCACCTCTCCTGAAAAATTGTTCATTACTTTAATGTAGCGAAACAAAATCTGCCTAGTTATGACCGTACAAATGTTTCTACTTAGACTATTGAGCTATTTTTTTAAAATTTCTGGCAAAATCTGAGTTAATAAAGCAATAGTGTCCGCCAAGCATGGGGTTGATTACAAAAGCCACAATCCTCTAGGTACCTCACTTGTGGATGAAGTTAAGCAATGATATGCACTATGGGTTAGTCAAGGGGACATGCATAATGTTAACTAAGCCCTGTTAAGCAGATGTGTCCACTCTGGACAGGCTCATGCCTCTCTCCTATAATTGACTTCTCTTTATTTAGATTTTCTGCATACTTGATGTTTGCAGATTATTACCCTGTTCCAAGTCCTCTCAGATAAGTGAGATCAATGCAGAAAGAAACACTTTGTACGTTTGTAAACCTCCGGCATGGAAGATGAGTCCAGATTTGTTTTTAGAGTATGTACTTATGTGTCGGTGTAAAGTTTTTGCAAATAGCAACATAAAAACAATAACAGATGTTCTGCCATAGATCTGATGCAATCTCTCCACAGTTGTTTACAATTTCAGGATCACTCGTTATTCTGCGGTTATATGATTAAGGCAGACATGATGGAATAAGGGCATTGTGCTTGCAAGTGAATTTTATTCAATATTTCCAAAAACTTTTTTTTTTTTTTCATACAGATGTAATGCCGACCTCTATGCACAATTACAAAATGTTCCATAAATGTGACAAACTATGCAAAAAATGAAATGCAATGCCTTGTCATTGTTACACATAAATTATACAGCCAAAAGGTTGTGGACATCTGATCATCACCCATACCTACAGTATATGGGCAAAAGTATGCAAACACCTTCCAAATTATTGAGTTTAGCTGGTTCCAGTAAAGGTTACTGATAATTTAAGGGAACTGTGTGCTTCCAACTTTATGGCAAGAGTTTAGGAAAGACCATTTTCTTTTCTAGCATAATTGTTCCCCTGTGCATAATGCTAGACATAGTTTGAAGAGTTGGGTGCAAAGGAACTGCAGTTGCCTGCAGAAAGCCTTGACCTCAGCTTTATTGAACTCCAATTGTGAGCCAGGTCTTCTTGTCCAACATCAGTACCTGTCCTTACAAATGCTGTTCTGGCTAAATGGCACACATTTCCACAGAAACACTCAACAATATTGTACAAAGCCTTCCCAGAAAATGTGAAGGCTGTAATAGGGAAAGGGAAAGGGAAGGGGGACAATTTGGAATGTGATTTCCAACAAACGTATGGTGTGATGGTCAGGTGTGCACAACCTTTTGGCCATACAGGCAGTCCCCGGGTTACATACACAAAAGATAGGTTCTATAGGTTTGTTCTCAAGTTGAAGTTAAGTTGGAACAGGTAATTTTTTTAGGTGTAACTCCAGCCAAAAAAATATTTTTAAGTTTTGGCTAGCATAGGGAAGGGTTAACTGGCCATGCAGTGATGTGGAATTGCTGACAGGTCCGCTGGACAGTATGTGGTGGCATGCTATGAGCAGCAAGATGGCCGCCCCATGGTTTCCAGGACCAGCGTGGCGTCACACTCTGCCTCCATTCCTAGGTACATGTCATATGTAAGTTGGATATTTGTACCTTGGGGACTGCCTGTATAGTATACATTGTATTAGAAATAGTGTCCTTAGAATTCACCATCTTCTCCCTGTGTGCTAAATGCTGTGGTACACTTATCACACTGAGCTGTGATACTGTAGGTGTATCACACAGACAGTTGTGAGATAGAGCATGCTGGGATGATTCTGCTGTGACAAGCAACATTAACAAAGTTAAACGAGCTAATCTAAACTAAGCTAAACAAGCTAATTTAAGTTCTCATGCATAATTATCAATATATACTGTGTACCAGGTAAGATGATGGTAACTTTATATGGACCTGTAGGAAGAAGATTTTATATTTTAAAAAAAGCATTAGCGCCTGTATTGATGGTCATTGGGCTTGTGTCAATGGAACCAGTTTGACATTGGTTTGAGATGCTTCTGAGATCACTCAGACCTCACTGACAAGTGCATTTCACCAGCAGTTGGTCTCCTTCTGACCTGCATTTGACTTGCTTCAAGTGGGTTTTACAATCATATAGACTTATATGGGAATGCCAAACCCCCCTGACATGAGCAAAAGCCTGGTGAACTCAGGCCCTTAAAAACTTTACTAAGCAAGTTTGTTTGATCCAAAATGGCCATATAACATAATTTCTGCTCTTAACTGTTACGCCTTCCAGTTACTGTGTGTGTATACACAGGTCACTCTTATCTGGTGCATGAGTACAGCACCTTCGCCCACTTATCATATCACTGCTAAGTAAATCTGAACCAGGTAAAAAAAGCACACTTCCCATTTTGCACTGCCAGCTGTTTAGATCCTGCATCATTAGGGCTATCAGTCAGCACAGGGGAGTGGATGCTTGGTACACACACATATTTGTACAAGTTTAAAAAAAAAATTGGACCAGAGTTCTTTAAGAATTATGTAACACATAGTTCATTATAATTAATGCTGTGCCTGTGCAGAGCTTGTGTTATTTTGTGTACTATAAGTGACAGGCCACCTTTAACAAAATAAATTATACCGAGACAATGCAAACCAAATAGCAGCATTGTATATCAAAATACAAGTGAAGTCTAGGCAAATTCCCTGACATATCAAATATGCTGCCCAGATTTTGCTTTTTATTAATGTCCTAGACTCCCTGGCGACTATTTATTATAAAGTTCTTTAGCTAGAAAACTGTTCTGGTAATGTACCAGAATTATTAAAATTATCCTCACTGAAATCAGTGCAATTTTATACTTTGACATGTTTGGTCCATGCTTGCACTAGATTTGGATCCAGCAGAATTTGATACATGATACTTTTCCCAGTTGTACTTTTAAAAGGTTTTAGGCCATTCCTTTCCAGGAGATAGAATATGTCTTGGCAACGTGTTGCCTATTTTCTTTTTTCTTGCTTTAAAAAAAAAAAAAAAAAGACAAATACTTTTTAAATAAAAATACAATTTAAAGAAGAAATAATGTATACAGAAAACTAGGGCTGCTAAGCAAATTACCCTGATTTCCATATGCTTGAACCTTCACTGGTAACTCCCATAATTATCAAATCCTAACACCTTTCATAGCTGTTTTTATTTACTTGGGTGTCACATATTTCCCTATAGGGTTGCATGAGGAATTTTGTATTGGTACATGTAAGAGCTACAGTGTGGTAGGTAGGTTCATAAAGCTGACTGCAAATAGTGGCCTGGGGTATGCAGAAGAGAATGAAGAGTGTACTCATAACCCATATTCCCTAGCTCCCCTTACTGGACTTTGAAGTGAAAATTAGCTTTTTCTAATACAATTCTTAACACCCCTATACAGTCTTAGTGGATTCCTTATATATTAGGTGGGACCCAACATGTGGCACTGTATATCCTGGAATTGTAGAATTAAACAGAGAAAAGGGGAAGGAGAACTGATTAACAGTCTTGGAATGGGAACAGCGTGAATAAAATTTAAACTCGTTATATTTATATTTTTTGTAGTCTTGCACTCTGATTATAGGAATCAAACTGGCTCATTCATTTGTTTGGTAACAGTTTCATCTAGCTTCCTTGAACTTGGGAAAAGTTAGCAGCCCTACTATGGGTTGGAGATGCTGGATGCACTTTTGCTAGTGATCTCTTTGTATACATGATACACCGTAGGGTCTTCTCATGTGAGCCTGAAGGCATTCTTACTCAAGCACCATTACGTTCCTCAATTTGCAACACAAATTTTGGTGGTGAAACTACTCATTGGCTTTTTTTTATTATGGGCAATCTAGCAATGAAATTTGCATGCTGCATTTTTAGCTTTTCTGCCCATGACATACACTAAATTGTCAAAAGTATTGGGATGCCTACCTTTACATGCACATGAACTTTTTTTGGCATCCCAGTCTTAGTCCAATATTGACTTGGCCCACCCTTTGCAGCTATCCTCCACCCCAAACTCACTCATCCATGTCTTTATGTACCTTGCTTTGTACAGTCACGTTGTAACAGGAAGGGGCCATCCCCAAACTGTTCCCACAAAGTTGGAACCATGAAATTGTCCAAAATGTCTTAGTATGCTGATGCCTGAAGAGTTCTCTTCACTGGAATTAAGGGGCCAAGCCCAACCCCTGAAAAACAACCCCACACCATAATCCCCCCTCCACCAAATTATTTTGAGGGGTGGCCCAATACTTTTGGCAATATAGTGTGGATGAGTGAGTTTGGGGTGGAGGGACTTGACTGGCCTGCACAGAGTCCTGACCTCAACCTGATAGAACACGTTTGGGATGAATTAGAGTGGAGACTGCAAGCCACGCCTTCTCGTCCAACTTCAGTGCCTGACCTCACAAATGCGCTTCTGGAAGAATGGTAAAACATTCCCGTAGACACACTCCTAAACCTTGTGCACAGCCTTCCCAGAAGAGTTGAAGCTGTTATAGCTGCAAATGGTGGGCCGACTCAATATTGAACCCTACGGTCTAAGACTGGGATGCCATTAAAGTTCATGTGCGTGTAAAGGCAGGTATCCCAATACTTTTTACAATATAGTGTATGTATCCTCTAGACACTGAATGACAGTCTCCTAATCTGTTTTCTGTTGGATCAAGTGACAATATAATACGAATGGAGCACCAACACCACCAGCTGATGTACATTGGAAGAAGTAGACATGGTGTCCTTCCCCCTCTCTCCCCAATAAACTGGCACAAGAAGTATATTCAGCATGCCTTAGCCCCATAGTATGGGGCCTAGAACTGCCAATACAATGATTTAAACAAGTAGCAAAAGCAAGGGGCAGGCACATTCAGATAAACAGAACGTATATTTAGTTCGGGACCCGTATTATCCTTTACCATTAAAATAACTGCTTTTGAGATGAAAATTAGAAAGATGAGGGATAGGGCCTAATACATTTTCTATTGGGTTCCATTACACATAGTTATGGCAATCACCAATGTGTAATATAAATTACAATTCTAAGAAGTTTGTGCCTCCTCACTATGGAAATTAAAAAGATGAGGGGTAGGGACTAATGATTTTTCTATTGGGACCCATCATACATAGTTATGGCAATCACTAATGTGTAATATAAATGACGTTTCTAACAACAGTATGTGGCCCTTCACAATGGCCCAAGGGGAATAGTTTAACTACTGAAGTCCATATAAGATATAAGAATGTTTTCAATGGGCTAACCGTAAGAATAACTGCTGCATACAAAAAAAAAATCCTCACATGTGTTCTGACATCTGATTACACATGCATGCATATGAAAATAGTTCTTTGATAAAGATGAGTGTCATTATAGGCATGTCCAAAATCAGCAGAATAGTATCATGGGTCCTAGGGCTGATATCATCATCTGGCTAGGTTTTATAGCTCTTACACATTACCCATGTTATCAGTTAGCTAATACTTTCACTGTGTAAAGGAAATAATTGTTATTACTACTTTCTAGGACATTTTTAGATCCCTTTCTGTCCGTATCTTCAATTTAATTTATTTCTTTGACTGCCAAGTCTGTGGCAGCATTAAACCTTCCAGACATTTCCTTTCCTTGTACATAATACCAACATAAAAGGACATGCAAGAAAATGTGCTATGGTAACTGGAATTACTTCAACCTTCTGTAACCATTAGACCTGCTGACATTTTCACCACGTTTAGGTGCTAATATAATGTGTATGCCATTGATCAGAGTAACAGGGCATTTCATTATAACAAGAAGGGAAATTCTCTGGCAAATATGTAATAAAATTGTGAAATATATATTTATAAACTAAACCTAAATAAGAGTTGTAACAAGATGTTTTAAATGCATTAGCAATGACGCACACATAATTTAATGACTCGTTGATGTATGATGCTGTGTGGCAGCAGTGACATCGCAACATCACTGTGTGAGGATAGTCTGTATACATGGAAGGCTTGCATTAATCCACCGCAGTAGCAGTACTAGACCTTGTCAAATAGCAATAGCAGCGGATACGTTTTATAGGTTGTGTTTTTCTAGGTTGTCTTCAACAATTCTGTTACTGTTTTATAAAAAAAAAAGCTTAAACTGCATTTAAAACTTTTTAAAATGGCATCATTTGCTTTTTTTATCTTCTTTTAATGAGTAAACACAGTGGTTCACAAAGGTGTAGTAGATACTTATCCCCCTCTAGAAAATCCAAGCCCTGGCTGTTCATGGTCAGACAGCCTATTCTTCTACCATTTTGGGATTGTGCTATTTCTCATCTGAATTTTACCTGCTCCTCCACTTGATTCCTAATGAATTAAGATAGAGCTGAATACCAAAAGAGACACAACATCTCCAAAAATTGTATTGGCAGCTTCAAACTGTGGATCAGAGAAATAGACGCAAAGAAGTGGGCAGTGTCACTACCCTTATCTTAACTCATATCTACTAATACCATCCTGGTTGTAATGCCCACCAATTCCTACCTTGGTATGAGCAGAGTGATTTTGGCTAAGTTTATTTTCCAAAAAAATTACTGTTTTCATCTTCCCATTGTGCTGCTTAGGCATACTTTGCTTGAAAAAAAAAAAAAAAAATTATATTTATAGGGTTAAAGTTTTGTGAATATATTTAGGATAGTTTGGTTAATTTAATTTAGTGTTCTTTGACGTGGTATTGCTTTCTAATTTTAATAAAGGCTCATTCAAGGTTAGTCAAAGGAAGTTTCTGTAACACTCACAATTTAATGTCAGTGGATTAAAAGCCACCAAAATTACATTGACTCTGAAGCATTGGTCCAAAATGGTAAAATGTCTTCAAAATCTGTTGGGGAAATGTAATCTTTAAATGTTGCTTATCCCATTTCTTACACTATTTAGTTAATCACTCCCACCCATATTATGCTCTAGTGCACTATATTCTAATTATCCAATTTCTTGGGAACAATTTTAAAAGTATAATTTCTGTAATATTGGAAATGATTTGGGATTTTAATAAAGGGATTAAGAAAACCTTAACTGATTAGTGTACATTTGTACAAGGTCAGCTTCATTTCAGCATTGTTTTTCTTCCCTAATTTCATACACATTCAGAAAACAGACACTAATCTTTAAATTCAAGTTCAGAAGAGGTGGAAAGATTTGCCAATTTTCGTCAAATTGCCTACACATGTTCCACTACTCAGTATTTGACTATTTATACGTGATGATTATCTGGATGTGACTGAACATTTTCTGATACTGGATGTGTCAGTGTAAAGTGAACCATACACAGTGACATTTTACCGCTGAAATGTAAAAAAAAAAAAAAACAATCACAAAACTGTTAATCCCAATAACAATTGTTGAGTGCCCATGTTTAATACAAAATCCTTTATTTTCCAATTATGTTGAAAGGATTTCTCCATTTTCTCAAAAAAAAAAGTTAACCCCATTTTGGCTGGACATTTAGCCACTAGAATTACTTTGAACAAACACACACATTTCACAAAGTCTGTTCTTGGCCATTAGGTAAAGCCTACATCAACATTTGACAAATACCATGAGCCAGATAACCTAACCAATGCGCCAAAAATGTAACAACTCAAAACAACATAAAACCCTTTTATGTTCTATTCAAGTGAAGAACATCTTCATCCAATTGCACTCAAAATGGCTTGATACTGAATTCTACTTGAATTTGTACATGACCATCTGACATTACCCAATCAGTTATTAGATCTGTTGCAATTCTACTATATATGGCCATCTTCAATTATGTTACCTTCAATTTATTAACAGCTTGCAATACAAGTTTGATCATTCATCGAGATGGTCAAAATAACCCATGAAAGCAGGATGTTTATTGAAACTTGAGTGTCCATGTGTATATAATATTGAAAAGAATATACATTCTCTTTAAACATACAAATTTCTCTCTCTTTTTGCATGTTTCTTAACATGCTGTAGACTTTCATTCATTATTCATTTAGCAGTGGTGTCCAAACTTCATTAAGTCTAGGTTTACAATAACGATTACCGTAAGCCTTTATTAGCCTCCATTGACTTAATTTATGAAACTCCATTGGTTAACATTTATTCCTATATTTTTACTAACATATGATTTAAGATCACTTTGTTTTAATCACCTCTTTCCTTTTCTTGCTGCCGCCTACCCTGAGCTTCCACTAATTCTCAATTAACTTTTGTTACATTTCACTCACTCTCTTTCCTGTGTTTCTGTTTCTACTCTACTTGCATCCAGATTATGGTTAATAATCCTCTCCAATCTATCTATCTTTTCTCTGTAGACAACTGAAAAGTCATGAGAGTTCACCAAAACTCACTCTGGTAGTATCTTTTTATAGGATTGATTTACAAACAATAAAAAATATCTTAGACTCTTTCATCTTTTGGTTTGGTTCCATTTTCTATACGTCTGTACTTTCAGCCACACAACCTGTCTGTCTGTTCTACTATGTCCCCTACCATGAACACCTGGGACCTGGGTTGCCGTTATTCCCATTCTTTCTGCATCTGTTGTTACTGACTGCCGTACCGGATGGAGCCATCCTGTTTGTCTCTGTTTACCTGATATTCCACTGCATTTTAAAACCCAAGCACCTAAAAAGGCATTTAACATGAACTTACATCCTCAGTATTAGCCAGGACTAGCTTAACTCTCTGACCTTCCAAATGAACCCAGTTAACTACCTTTGCATCCTGATTTCTTAATCTCCACTCACAGTTTCACTGACCCCAGCCAGTGCCTGCTCAGTGAGTAATAAATCCCTCCCACATTTTTACTGCCAAAAGTATTATTAGGGTTGAGGTCAGGGCTATATACAAGCCACTTGAATATCTCCGTGCAAAACGAATTAAACCATTGGGGTTGGTTTGCAAGGAAATTGTTCCTTAGCTTAGTGAATGCAGTGAAAACTCACTTTATGAAAAATACCCAATCACTTGCAAGAAAAAAAGTTTATTTTTTAGGTTTTTTTTTTTGCTTAGATGGTGGAAGTCAGCAGAGCTTTACATCATTCTCCAAGCTATGGAAAAATTCTCTTCCAAAGGGATCAGCCTATTTTCCTTTAGTATATCAACCCAGTAGAACAGTCATCCTGGAACTAAAAACTGACTTTCCAAACTGCTGCCACAAGCTTTGAAACACACAATTGTCTAAAATGTATTTGTACTGTATGTGGTAGCACTAACAGTACTCTTCACTGGAAACACTTGAACTCAATAATTTGGAAGATTGTCCACATACCTTGACCACATAGTGCATTCCGCTCCAATTTAATGGTTAAACTGCCCTTTTACAGACATATTAAGATTGATTTGTTCAGCAGACATGGTACAGAAATTTGTAGAGATCCATTTGTATATATTTGTCAGTGTAGTACCTGTTTTAGTTCAATTGTGTTAGTTTCATTGTGTTCCATCATTACCATCAAAGCATAAAGAACATATTAAATGAGGACACGAAAGTTGACTAAAGTATTTGTTTAAATCCTTCAGTCTGAAGAGGCTTGTTAAGTAACTCTATATTTAGAAAGTCTGGCCAGACATTTCTATTAAATAATTTTCCTTGGACAGTCATTGTGAGGCATTTTTTAAACCTAATTTATTATTTGAAAGTAAATAGACTCAAGTTTAGTCTACATGGCTTTCTTAACCATATAAAATTAAATAGCTTCAAACAATTACATAGATGAGCAAATTAATTTTTTTTTAGATTATTAAAGGTACACTTCAACCTAAATTGAAAATTAGCCATTGAGATATATGCATGGAGCATAATCTACCAGCTCGCATTCCAGTTTCTCATCCAGACACTAGTGTAATGCAACTGTCTAAGCCTTCGTTTGTATTCTGGTGAGCAAGAAATATCCCTGTTTGTGATGTAGGGACACCCAACTTTATGCTTTTAACATGTAGAAGAATATCAGTATCAGAATGTCTCTCACAGCCTACATTAACAACCTGCTATAGAAGTTTGAATGCGTCCGGTGATGCTGGAAGCAAGTTAAACATGCAAAGGCTTTATGAAATATACTACTCTTATTCTCCCATTGACCCTGTCAGGTTGTCTTTGTGTGCTGGGATAGTAGCCCACTGGTTTGTTTCACTTGTCGCTTGGACTTGCTCTTTAAAAGTGTTACTAAACTTAATGTAGTTTAATAAAGGAAACCTAAGGAAATACTAAGGCAGTATGGAAGATGCAACTACTGGCCTTCTGAAAAAAATAGTTGCCCAGATTTCAATCTAATCCAAGTTCATCAGAGTTCTCACTGCATTCTGATCTTCCCGGTCTGCTTACTTGTCAGTGACCTAGAGAGTAAAAGCCAGAGACTCCCAAGCAAGTAGCATTTTTAGAAGGAAGCCAACGATGGGAGCCCTCATATGTCTTTAAAGGCTTCTTTTAACAAAAAAACAAAATAAAAATCTACAACAAAAAATTGCAACAACACAAAACTGTGTTATAGCAGTTGCAGTGTTTGGCCTTTCAGAGTACAGCCTATTGATTTGAATCATGTCCTGCTTTTCATGTTCTTTAGTCTTTACACATAAAGCAGCTGCTAGTAAAGTTTCTTGAGCTGGCCAGTCACAAAGATGTGAGCCATATGGCGGATTAACAAATATTACCATATATTAACCAATGCTGTATAATAGACAGAATGAGAAGAAGGCCTTGTATGTATAAAGTCCTGGAAGTGCATGACATGTCAAGAAGATTGTCCATGGTTCTCACTGTAAGTTGCAGCTCTGCATCCCTGTTCTACACTGCTGACCTTATGGGGTCCTTTTTTTATTTTCTGGCATAGAGCACATTGGGTTATGGAGTGAGATTCTCTGTCTCCTATGACATTCCTACCCTACTAAGGAAGTATTTTATGTCTTTATGAGTGCAAAGATGTTACAGGGGTTGTGAACTCCTGTCACTGAATCTCCTTATGAGTGTAAATAAAAGTAGAATTTCCATTGGGGATCCTCATAAATATCAACCTGCAGATGAACTCCTAAGAGGTAAAAAGGACCCCTTTATGAAAAGAACAATTTGCCTCGATAAACTGGTGATTTACAGCCACCATTTGCTCATGTGAATTGGCTCCATCTGGTGTAAATACCAGTTCGGGTAAATACATCCATCCATGCCTGTTTATTGCAGCATGATGAGATTCCCCACTGTTTTGTGTAAATGACCATCTTTTATGCATAGCATCCAGTTTAACTCCACAAGATTGAGTAGCACTGGATGATGCAGGTACTTGCAGATTTCTGTTAAGAAAAGCTGACCAATATGGAATACACTGTTGCATACTTAACAGTCTTGGATAGTACTAACGTCCTTTTGTTAGCCTTCCCAAAGCTCATCTGATTCAGAAGTTTGAGCAGACATTCTAAATGAGTTATAATAATAGTAGTGACCTCACATAATCTAAATTAACAGTGGGAATTGGTTAATAAAAAAGTCTTAGCAAATTCAGACAGACTATTCTCTGTACTCAGTTGGGTGTGTTATTGAAAGCTCTTCTGCTGGTTCCTGTCTAATGAAGATTTTGGAATATGAACTGCTGGGACATACTGTTTAAATCCAATTTACCCTTTTAAAAAGGCAAATACTGTAATTCCCATTTGCATGTTTCCCACTTGTTCAATGTTCATGATGGGCTATTTGTGCAATGCTCAGGTCTTCCTTTGAAAATGATATGCTGTATTATTTCACAGGGGATTGGTTAATTGGCATCACCTGGAGTCCACGCTGTTGCCTGTTGTTCATCCTAAGTAGAAAAGCCTGCTTTTAGTTTCAGAAAGTATTATGTATGACAGATAGGGAAAACTGGCCAAGGTCAGTCTCTTAGGAGAAGGATCTGCTTTATTTCCTATCTTCACCGGTATAATCTCTGCCCTCTATGCATTTATTCAATTTAATGGACACTGCGGTATGTCTGTTTTCAGATAAAACTGCTGCAAATCTAAAACCATTGCTCTCCATAAAAAAAGAATATCAGTACACGCTGTCAATTTTCCAAGAGTGGGTCAAAATAAGCACTTTTAATTGTCAACATCTCTATTACAGAATCATCATCCTTCCTAAACCTTGAACCTTAAACAGTAGTGCTGGGCTTATCTGTGCGCTCACACTGGATAACATTGGGAAGCTTGGTGCAAATTTACAATCTCATCATTTAACATTTCTGACCATATCTGGTGTCATAATGGGATTCATGACTGTAACGAACTGAGATAAGTGACTGTTTACCAATGGCAGCCAATCAGCGTCTCCACTCACGCTGTCAGGTCAGGGTAGAAATTGAAAGGAGGTAAATTATTGGTTTCTGTGGATAAAATAAGCATTTTTTTTCATCTGCACATTGGAACACAAGGCTCTAAATTCTTGGGCAAAACGGGAACTTTCCTATGTTTTTTCCCAGACTTTCCCTAAGCTCACACATGCACGTTACGCAATGAACAGCATATTGCAAAATGAAATAGCATAAATACTCACTCATTCCTTATTTTCACCCAACAAAGCCTTTAAACTAGTGACAAAAATGATCTGAAGTGTACTCATTTACAGTTATTTATAATCTTGTAATTTTAGGAGTGCCATGGGGGTTATTTACTAAAACCAGGTTTTATTGCCAAAGCTTAAATGAACAAGCTGAAGTTAGAAGCTGATTGGCTATCATGCACAGCTGCACCAAATTCTGAGTGCACCAGTTTTAGTAAATCTCCCTCCATGTCTCTCTTTTCAGATGGCATCAAAGCAAGTCTGTGTTTTTTTTTAGCAACTTGCATAAAAATCAAAATGAAAATACACATGGTGCCACTTGTAGTATTACTATCCCCGATCTCTGTCTCAGAAATTTTAAGTGAAATACATACCAAATAGAAAAGCCTCATGATATGTACAAAGGCATGGATTCATTTGGCCAGATTTTTTTTTTTAAGTTATAAATTCAAAAAAATCATAAATTCAGAAAAGTAAGTCATGCTAAAATGTCCAATGGACATTCCACACAGATTACATCCACAGGAAGTTTACAGAATTGTTATGCTGATAAAACACAGCATGGCTTTTTTAGACAGATGTGCAATGTCCTGTTGAGTGATGTATTTGACAGCATGTTCTATAGATTTCCTTTATTGCACCAGTTACAGGCATGGAACTGTTTCTTTTATTGGAATGGAGATCTAAATGACCTTGGTTGGTACATTAAATCACTAGTTCTTGTATAAAAGGAATAAAACAGCTGTGTCCCTAATCTGTAAATTGTCAGAACCCTGGACAGCTGCCCTTGAGAGCGCAGCTTAACTTGATCACAGGGGGCATCCAATATTGTCCCCTGTAAATCTTATACATTTCATGATGGAGCTGACTTGTGACACCAGGCAATGGCAGCCATAATACTATTAAAACCCATTTGGTTGTGTGGCAACTAGAGTTAAATATTAATGTCATTCTTTAAAACTCTGACTTTTTAAGTTACAATATGTCTTCTAGGCGATCCTTTGACAAACATTATATAATGTTTTTAAGCATTGTGATTGGCTATTTACCCTACAAAAATTAAGGATGATAAAACTGTGAGGAAATCAATTGGCAGGGTACTACAGGCTTCTCCAAGAGGCCATCAAATCGGGGTCTATAGGTAATAATTACCTGCTGTAAAATGGATAGTAAATTCCCATGCCTACAGCAATCATCCTCAGCTCTGGAAAGGATCAACCATTAAGCTGGAAATTGAATACTCTACTGGAAATTTCCTGGCATTGTGTTTTTTTATACATTTTTGTATCTACCTTCTCCCTTGTCAGTATGTATGTATGTATGTACTCAAAGTGATAATGTATTTGTCACTATATAGCAGGGTGTCCAGGTGATTTGCCACATTGAACTATAATATGTGCTGCAGCACCTATTTAAAAATGCATCAACACTTACAGGTTTCTCTTAGTTCCCCACAAAGAACCACAAATAGAGCCTGCCAGTGAATGCCATCTAATGCATGGCATTGCAATGATGCTGCACTGCTCCTGAATTGAAAGCAGCGTTTCCACCTTAATGTAGGCTGTACCTGCTTGTACTACAGTGGGATGAAAAAAAAGTTACAGGTGGTGAAGCGAAAACAGCAGAAAAAGCTGTTGGGACTTTTGCAGTGCTGTTGTGTTTCTGCATGCTGTGTGTTTTAAATAGCGTATGTTCATTGTAGTCTGTATCCAATATATTAGTTAATGTCTCTCTCTATCTCTCTAAAAGTGAAGCAAATTCTAAATTTTGATTCTCTACCAAAACTTGAACAGAGGAATCTTCGAGTGAAGACATTTGTTGCAGTGATTAATATCTAAGATGGCATTCCCCTCACTTTTGAGAAATTTGCTCTTGGGAAGGGAAATTTGCCCAACTGGACACAGCTGACCAAAAACAAAACTTGACAGGGGTTCTAACTATTTCCTACTCTATCAAAAAAATAAAAAGTTTAAACTTGAACTTCTTTGTGGACCCTCAGCTAGGCATTCATACATCTTGCACTGTTGTACAAGTAAGCAGTTCCAAAATTTGAAAATCACCATTCACCCTTGCTTAGTGGCAGACGCATTTGAGGCTGTTACTTGGATATTTTTTTAAGCATTCCAGAAAAACTAAAAGTTGCCATCCATGCCAGCCATTTCAATGGACCACCTGACTACATTTATAAAGATCCCCTGCTGCATTCTGTTTACTAAACTGCCCTTAGGCCAGTATTGTTGCAGTGCTCCCCCACGGCCGGCGCTCGTACGCTGAGATCTGGCACTAGTGTATCAGATACTGTGTGCTTCAAATTCCTCTCAAGCTGAGATCAACAATTCTGGAATTCTTAATTCCTCTAGGGCGTTAGTAATCAAACACACACCTCTCATGTGGGGTTGTGGTTATTTGTTTTAACCCCATCAGTGCACAGCAACCTGCCAGGCATTCTTGCATTAACTACTACACTGCCAAGAGGCCCATCTAAGTAAAGGTATCTTTTAACTAGAGTACTGCCAGATAAAACTGTACAGTTTTAGCATGCAGTTATGCAAGAGAAAGCCTGGACAGACTTCCAAAATCCTGGGAACAGAAAATGCTGGGGAAGTGGACCAGTAATCATTCATACTTAAGCATCAAGACAGATCTAGATTTACTAAGCCACTAATCACACACTTCCAAGTTGTCTGTATGCTGCTCCAAAGGAATGTATTTCTTAGGCAAGAGAAACATTTTAGAGCTTCTCTCAGTGAAATTAAAGAGATGCAGATAACAGAGGTATGGTTCATTTATTTTTGGTGATATGGCTTCAAGAGGCTTCAGATTGATGACCATTGTGGTTCACCCTTATTTATGGATAACGGGGTAAATTGATTATGTTGTACTTTTAATTAATGTATAAATACCCAAACATAAGTTAAAAAAAAAGAATAAAAGCTTAAATAAAATCTAATTTTGCTACATAATGTATCATCAATCCATATACTTCCTTCGGAGTAATTACTTTCTGCTGCTAGATGTCCTCAGTCTGATAGGCAGTATCTTTCAACCTATTTATTCAGAGCCCAGGCTGTCCTGGATCAATCCAACCCAGCCTGATATTGCACCGTAAAAGAAGAAGATGCACAGTAATGAAGTTATCACTCTGTCCCTTTGCTGTTTTCCCCAATCGGCATGTCTCTTGTCGGCAAATGAACTGATTGGCTCCTTGTGTAACTTTTTACTTTCACACTTCAGTCCTGCTGAACAGAGACTACAAGAGCCTGATACCAGGTCAAAATCAGGTACTAAAGCCCTGTACACATGGGTTGAATGCCGAATGACACTGGCCCATTCAATAAAAAACAGCTAACATTCGGCCTATGTGTAAGGCAGCCAGTTGGACAAGCATGTTGGAAAACCAATAGCCAACCGGCTCACGATCAGCGCTCTCAGCCAAATGCTGAGAGTGCTGATGGGAGTGTTCTGATGGGGGGCTGCCCCCCTGTCAGAACACAACAGCTCAGTGGGGGAGATAGCTATACTAACGTCGGATCGTTAGCACAGCGGCTCCGACCGGAGCTGACAGGTTTTTTTAGTTCAACCCATTGGGTTGAATGGAAAAAGACTTAGTGTGTACCAGGATTTACACTGCTTGCATTCAAAAAAACTATTTATAGTGATGTTTGAATGAATACAGAAATGCATTAATTGGTGTCTTTTATAACTGCCTAAAGTTCAGCTTTACCTTATTTGCACTGTCATTTTCTTTTTTTGTTACCACACAAATCATTCTACTAAACACTTACCAAAACCTTCCTGAATATTAACAGTATCTGTTTCTTGGTAGAATAACATATGGATCATATCTATTTAAATCCCTTACACTGGGCGAACAATTCACCAATAATCCTACTACACGTGAAATAACCTGCAGCAATCTTCTGCCTTTGAGATCTGCTCTGATATCATAAAACCATCTGTAGAAAATGTTGAAGAAGCAATTTTTTGAGGATATTTACTCTGTTGATACTAAAAGTTCTGGAGCAAAAAGGCAATCTTTTATACTGCATCAAGATATGTCTCTATAAAGACTGCCCTGTGCACTAATAGGTATATGCCATAGAACCTAAGGTGCTCAAATGATTTGTTTCCCAGCATGAACATAAAGGGGTTGATTTACTAGAGGCAAATAGACTGTGCACTTTGCAAAGTGCGGGTACTCCAGAGCTTAGTAAATGAGGCAAAGCTTCACTTTGCAAAGAATAGCCATTCACATGCAAGGGAAATGTAAAAAACTGCTTTTTTGCTTGCACATGATTGGATGATGGAAGTCAGCAGAGCTTCTGCTCATTTACTAAGCTCTGGAGCAAGTGCTCTTTCAGAGTGCAACTGCACCTTGCAAAGTGCACAGTATATTTGCCTTTAGTAAATCAACCTCAAAGTGCAATTTGTGAGTATAGTGTAAGTATATAGGATTACAGATATGCTCTCCATTAAAAATGCATGAATAGTCAAAATGATTTTTTCTAGGCTTTGCCAGAATAAGAGAAGATCAGAACATTTGTCCATTTTTTTTATAGCTGCCTCTATTCCCAATGGGTAGATTCACACTTTCTATTTGTCAGAAAGTGGTGAGTAATTCAACATTTTAGCTTTGTCATCAAAGCAGGAGGCGAGGGGAAATCTTCCAAAAGGGAACATTTCTCTAATTTCCTGTTACAACATTTTTAAGTGCTAAACAAAGGAATGAATACTTGCAGATAAATATCTATTACCACCTACGAATGATCCTAATACTTAAATTGACCATGTCTCTATGCCGAGATATTCTACAGCTATAACTATTGTCACTAAAGTGTGCTCTTGGCTGTCCTTGGAGAGGAGGAACTGGTAGATGTCTCTAGTACCAGATTATCCAAGGGAAAACTACAGTAATTGTTCAAACAGTAAGGCGACAAAGAAAGTGATTTGACTTGCACAGTGAATGTGCAGAGAGACAAGGGAGACAGAACATCTCATAAAAGGAAGAATATTTCAACCAAGAGGATTGGTTAGTCAGTGTGGGGGTATTTACTGCCCATATACATGTGATTATTAGCTACTATACAATACTTATAGATAGATATTACAGTTAAAACAGGATAGGAAGAGAGCATGTATCCCAATCTCAGCTTTGCAATCTGTGGCATTTTAAAGTAAATGCGATATGACTTGCATATGAGAAATGAAAATTATTAGTGTCAGAAGAGTCTGAATGATATACAGTGGAACCTTGGATTATGAGCATAATCCGTTCCAGGATATCAAAGCGAGTTTCCTCATAGAAGTCAATGGAAACAAAGATAATTAATTCCGCATTGACTTCTATTGCATGCAATACCGCATGTGACCAGAGGTGGGGGGGTGCCGGAGAGCCTCGGAAATACTCAGGGACAGCTCGGCTAAACTCGGAAAGGCTCGGAAGCACTCAGTATTTCCGAGTGCTTCCGAGTATTTCTGAGTGGTTCCCAGTATTTTTCGAATGGCTCCGAACTGTTCCAAGTGTCACCGGCGCCCCCGCACCTCTGGCCAAATGCGATACTGCACACCACATTAGCTTGAATTCTGCTCATTTTGTGAGACAACACTCACAAACCGAGTCAGAATTTTTTTTTTTAAAGTTGCTCGTCTTTCAAAATGTTTGTTAACTGCGTTACTCGTTAACCAAGGTTTCACTGTATAGTGGGAACATGACAGTCTGGTGGTTTAATGATGACACTGGAGTCACTCATGCATTTTCATCAAAATGGGACATTTATGAAAGTCAAAGGGGGGCATTTATGAGGGTCAAGGGGGAGATTTTATTTACTAAAACTGGTGCACACAGAATCTTGCACAGCTTTAGTTTTAGTAAATCTCTCCCATAGGGCACTTAAGGAACATGGGAACAAAACAATGAATTAAATTGCTCTGAACATCTAGTCTTACAGATACAACTGGCCCTTTGAGTGCAACCATAATGCTGATGCAACCCACAATGAAATTGAGTTTGCCACCCCTGATTTAGTCCTGCCTTATCCCGCTTCCTTCTCCCACCAACATTCTCTTTTTACAATCACTGTGCCATCACATAAACAATAGATGAGAACTGAACTGACAGGAAGATTGTGCATGATGTTATATCAGAAACAGCTTGATTAGCTGTCTCGATTACTAACTAAATAAGCATGCACAACTTCACAGCATCCATGAAAGGAAAACAAACAAAAGCGAATACAAAGGCCCACAAAGCATGAGCAGAGTTTCAAAGCAAATAATCTCTTATTGGGGATGTGTGCTGTTACTCTAACCACATCCACTGCTTGGCTAGCGTTGACTCTGCTTGAACTGTATTAATTATCTGAACACATGGTAAATCAATTTTTCAACTTGAGCAAAACATGTAGTACATATGTTTATTTACATGATGTCTTTATAGGTTTTTATTTAAGTTTTGTGCCTGTGATGGGTAATTGTAAAGGTACCTTCTCGCGTCATTCATTAAATGGTACTCCAACATTTATACCCCATTTCTTTTAAAGGGGAACTGAAATCTTGAAGCTCTAAACCAAAAAAGACAGGCAGAGGACAAAGGACTAGCCACTAGTATTGCCTGCAGCTGATGTTTCCCCATTACTAGCTTGCCATGCCTTGTCCTTCACTATGTTTTAGTTTGGAAGCAGACAACTTGGTAGAGGTTTTGCTTTGTCATGTCAGAGCTTCCAGCAAAGGGAACAGTGAATGGTGCAGTAGCAACATCACCAATTCTCACTCTCAGTTTCCTGAGACTAGCAGTCAGAGGCAGCACTGTTTTAGAGCTCACATTGCAGATAGGCAGGGCCTAGGGCAGAGGTACCCAACCTGAGAAAGATCACACACACAGTCCTGGATTTTGAATTGTATTTTGTATACTCTAATAAAGTTAGTAAAAGGTGAATACAGACAGTTTCTCTGTGGACAGTTCCTCTAGGTGCTAGTACTCAAGTAACAAATGATGTTAATACAGTTGATAATATAACACTCAGTAATGGCACAGTATTGCAAGGTGGCAGTAGCACCAGTGTTAGCCCTTTTTCCACTGGAGGGTTGGCAAACTGCAGTAT
This sequence comes from Aquarana catesbeiana, assembly GCF_042186555.1. NCBI lineage: Eukaryota > Metazoa > Chordata > Amphibia > Anura > Ranidae > Aquarana > Aquarana catesbeiana. The sequence continues at coordinate 656,248,785 of NC_133325.1, forward strand.
ACTGAAATAACACTTTGCGCTGCTCAAGAGAACCCCACTTCACTGGTCCTGATACTGGAATGTCCACTGTGAACAAAAGATGTCCCTGCATTGACCCTACTCTATCAGGCACCTCCACCTGTGATAAACAGGGTCTTTGTCCCTCACCTACCATACCCAAATGGAGCAGGCACCCTATTTTATAGAGTTTCACACCAAGATGGCTGCCAGAGGTCATCAGAAGTTGCAGCCTCCAATCAGACAGCTGCAAGCTCCCTGACAACTACAGTCTCCAAAGGAACAATTTTCCTCTTAAGACTTCTCTCCATCTGTACAGTAGCACAGCGCCACCTTGCTGGATGGAAGCCAAATTGCACCTGCCTACACAGATATACAGCTATGAGCCTCCAGTCATCCTCTCATACCAGAAGGTGCCCTACTATGTTTCAGGAGGGGTTCAAGACTAAAATAATATTTTCATGGTAGTGTTTGGACACAATTAAAGAAGAATTCCAGGTATAGCATTTTTCTACCAATGTAGCTATTCATATACTATACTTGTGGGATCTCAAGCTGGAAATCACTATAGTAGACACCACTGAGCAGCTGCCCTGCTGCAATCCGAACACAAGAGGTTAGCTACTCAGCAGGATCATATTTCAGAGAATGCTTTGCAGAATGTGTAACAAACCAGGGCAAAAAAATTGAATTATTTTTTTATTTTTATATCCCGACTTTATGATTTGGAGAACAATACAATTTTCTAATATATATATATATATATATATATATATATATATATATATATATATATATAGATAGATAGATAGATAGATAGATAGATAGATAGATAGATATTAAAGGGATGACAGGTAATACATCAAATTGAGCTGTATCTGATCATCTGGACTGCATATAACAATATGTTTTAAGTTTTTACGTTTTTTGGGTTTTTTGGAATTATAGAAGTCTGTCTTTATATCCACAGGTGTCCCTGGTGCAGGAGTAGCTGGTGTAGGCGGTCAATATTATCCAGCAGGAGGTGCTGGGGCATATCCAGGTAACAAACTGAAACACTTCAACCTGTAGTAGAACACTGTAGTGTCACAATATTGTCTTCAACGTGTTTAAAATTGCCATAAAGTGACGTGTGAACTGCATTGGGACATTTACCCTTGATATGGCAACAGCTATTTTCAGAAGGCTTCCGTGTATTATAATATTTTGTGTGACAGAACATAGCCTGACATTTTGTTTTTTTAATACAACAAGCACAGAAAAATATTAAAATGGATTTTCTCTCAAAGGCTTTATAGCATGTGTTATGGGGAAAGTGTAATACATCTGCTTTTATCTCTTAGTAAAGAAAAACTTTCCTTACATAACTATTAATATTGGTGTTATGAAGACTGCATTGAATATCTTTATGTCTATCAATGCTGTGTAATGCACAGTTTGCCAATACAATAGAACTCATTTTGACATTTTTATGTTTTTTTCTTTCAAAATCAGGAGCTGGAATTGGAACAGGAGGATTAGGACAAGGAGGAGTTGGAGGACAAGGAGCAGGTTAGTATTTTTATTCAATAAATCATACCAAGATATGTAAAGGAGTACTGGAATCACCATATACCAGCAGCTATCATGAGTGTTTAATGGAATAGAATAAGCATACATTGCTGATATAAAGATGGACTCCTCAACATAAGTCTGTATGGCTATGATAACAGCACATAGTCTTTTTGTCTTCCTTCAGCATCCGTCAAAGCATCCTATATAGTCAAGTATATGAAGTTCATATTGTGCAGAAGAACCTTGTCCCTTCTGTACAGACAGCTGGACAATGAACGAAGAGCTTGGCAGGGTTTTCCCAATACAATTAAAAATGGTAGCAGATGCAAACCCCCAAAGAGATCTTAGTCTCTTAGAATTTTTTAATACAGAATGATACATTACACAAACCTATAAAAAACTAAGCATTTGTATTAAGAGTGATTACCTAACTTAAAGTCTAACTCCAGGCAAGTTCGATTAGTTGTGAATACAATCAGGATATTCTTAAAGATTTGTATCTCTCTTTGACTTCATTGGGGTGATTTTTTCTTGATTTCTGTGTTAGTGGTGCCTCTACAATAAATGGGGTTATGGGCCTCATATGGACAGGAAGGCAGAAACAGCTATGAAAACAAGTTCTAACCCTCACTTGCTCTACTATAAATTTGGTTTATTTCATATTTGGAGAGATTTTTCATCACTTCCTGTCATAAAAGTATCCCCAGTAGAAGCCCACATGGCACTAGAGAGCCTTTAACTCTTTTTTTTGTTCTATCTTTTTTGATCTATTTGGAGTTGGGCTTTAAACCATTAACCACACTTACAAATATCTTGTTATCACAGATTAGGAGCAGGGACCAAATCAGTAACTTTTCCAACTAACTGTGCCCGCAACTTTACCTCAATACTATGATGGTGTGTATGTGTATGCGCATGAAGGGGAGCTCCAAAACCCCTCTGACCCACATCTAGTATACAGGGTCTTCTATGTATCGTTTGTGCCATATGTGTCTTTTGTAGCTGCACAAAAAGTATCCTCGTCCCTGCTTTCAGCTCTGCAAACTTCATGACCCTGCACAGTCTCTGGTCTATTGCCCAAATTATTGATTACACATTATCAAACAAATGAAATTACATTCTTCTTGAGCTTTTACTTTCAGTTGCACACTCCAATAAAAGCTCCTAGTTTTGACTACAACCCCTACATTAATCAATCACAAAATAATTATGTGAAATATATATTTTCCCAGTGACTTTCCCTATTTCGTTATATTTAATTACAATTATTATATATTTGGACCTTGAAGGGCTTTTTATTGATTTTAGCTTTCAGTTGGCATGTGGCAGCTTAAAGTACAAATAATGGCTCCTATATGGCATTCTTAAAAAAGTACCAAATACAGCTACTATGAGATGCTCAATCTTTACAAAGTAAACAAAAAGCCCTTTACCTTTCCTGACTGAACCAAATCCTCATTGGTTTGTGTCTCACACTTTCCCCCTCCCAGACACTGCAGCTCACAGTGGGAAGGTTTCAGCAACAGAGGCAGCGCTGTCATCACAAAAAGCAGTGGACAGGACTAGGTGTGGCCAGGTTCTGATCGATAAGTTACAGGCTTGTTAATGTACATTGACCATGTTGATAGCCATGGCCCCTGCAACAATTTTGCATCCCATTCTAGTGCAGGCAACCACAGTCTTAAGGAGAATGGCAACTCTATTCTGAATTCAGGGGCAGTGCAGCATTGTTGCCACACTGTCACAAGAAAGCTGCGTCATGTGCACTTCTCTGGGAGTTTCAACAGGTAATTATGAAACTTTGCAGGGGGATAAGGAGAAGCTTGTATGTGCAGGTGTACTAATAATTAAGTGCTGCAGCACATTTGTTTTTTAATGGGGGGCCATAGTTCTACTTTAATATAAAGACAGATTATAAGCTCAAAGGGAATTAAAAAATGCTTTATTTGATAACTTTTTAGACAATATATAAAAGGACTAAAGAGAGTGTTAATAATTTAATATTAATTTGCATGGATCTCCCATGTTAACTACACCCATTCTCCATACCCTGTTGCTCTTAGGATGTTCCAAACTACTAACTGACCCTTCATTATGTAAGAATAGTTGAGAAAAAAACTTTACTTTTAAGACTTTTAAACTTTGTTAAAGGGAATATAATCTGACAAACCATGGCGTGCTAGCATATACAATTCATATATGTTTCATATGGTAAATATTAACAAATAATTGTTTTTTTTCACCTAGGAGTATATCCTGGCGGAAAACCCCCCAAACCCGGTAAGTAAAGGTATCTAGATTTCTACTGGGGGTTGTAGGCATGTTGTAAGTGTGTGGTTTTCATCTTAGCTCTCACCATGGTGACGTAATAAACAAGGCATGGTAAACTGTGCTATTACATGTTTCATAGAGAGTACAAGAACCTTTTCATAACATTACAAGTCCAATGTTTAACTCATAGTATATTGATACATTGCTTTATTCCCAAATGTAAGAAACTAGAGAGCTCTGTAATAACTTTCTCTCCGTGTGGAAAGCCAAGCAAAACATAGCTATTTGGACTTCAAATAATAATGAATATGTAATTATCTTAGTATTTTCATTACTGTCAATGAATTAATGGCACAAGGGAACTATAATTACCTTCTTACATTCTAAGTCTCAGGACGTATACTATATCAATTTAATAAGTCAGTTTTAATAAAGATGTTTTTAGTGTTCTTTTTTTAACCCCATATTATTTTTATGACATGACCATAGCCAGAAATACAGAGAAAGCTTGCTTTATTACTTATGCCAATGTCTCCATGTGACAGGTTTTGGAGCCCTTGGAGCAGGAGGAGTTGGAGCTGGTGGCTTTGGAGCTGGTGGTCTTGGTGGCCTAGGAGCTGGTGGTCTTGGTGCTGGTGGCCTAGGAGCTGGTGGACTTGGAGCTGGTGGTCTAGGAGCTGGTGGCATTGGAGCTGGTGGTCTAGGAGCTGGTGGTCTAGGAGCTGGTGGCCTAGGAGCTGGTGGCAAGCCACCAAAACCAGGTTGGTTGTAAAATGAATGACCATACAGCTGCAACACTCAGTTTGATCCTAAAGGCATCAAATAATAATAATAAATATATATATATTATAAATGCAGAACAATTCAGAAAACATGTTGTAGAAAACTATCCACAGTATGTTTAGTGGAAAGGGCAAAATTATATGTACATATTTACACTGTAATTGTTTTCTGGGAAATATTCAAAGCAGCAATTGCATCCATATGTTTCTACTTCATGTTTCTAAGTGAATCAAATCACAAACATTTCAATACAGATCCTCCTTAATAGGATAGGCTCTTCTTAATTAGCAGCACCAGTTGTCATTTCAACATATAATATGGGCATATTAGCCTAATATTTTGTCTAATGCAAAAAGCAAAGTGTATTAAAAAATAGTATACAAATGGCAACCACATTTTATTTTTCCAACTGTCCTAATCTACGTGATTACTATAGCTGTGATTAACTAAACTGTGTTACTTTGTTTTGCATATAATCTCTGTTCTTTTAGTTACCTAACTACATATCCCTTATGGTGGCATAGAGCAATATTTTATTTTAAGCCTGTAAGTTTATGTATTCATATATGTATTATACACCATCTGGCTTCCTATAGTATTATTCTAGTCGAAGCATTGACACAGGGTTGCAAGAAAATCCTGTATCAAATACTGTTTAAATTTTGTGGTTAGCATATAAATATGCAATGTATATTTTTTGCAGCCTTTGGTATATATCAAGTAAATGAAACACATCATAACAATGCATTTAAGCAGCTCAGAGATTTAATAATACTTTAATAAAATAAAGCAATTACACCATTGCCTTTTTCTCCCTCCAGGTTATGGACCAGGAGGCATTGGAACTGGTGCAGGTGGGCTTGGTGAGTAGACTTTCCCTGAGAGGCTCACTTCAGATTGTGCTAGGATATTCAGTTTAAATATCCATAGATCCATAACTATAATAAAGCCAAACTACAGTCAGGTATAAAAGACACACATGATGGCAGCTCTGTACTGATTACAAAAATCTTTACATTTATTTTTTGCTACTCAAGTAAATGCTTGAACTTGACTTGATATCATCCTCTTGCAATCCCCAGTATAGCAGTGCTCAGGCTGGTAGAGGGAGGATTGGGTGTGCTGCATGTAAATTCACTAACATGAAAAAAGCTGATAGAAAAAGAGAGCAGTGTGAGCAGAGAGATGCCCTCATCAGTCTGCTACTGCTCTTTTACTGTCCAATGGATGAGATGGTATCAGCAGTGTTATCATCCTTTTAGCTGTGCTGTCTGGCAGACTGTATAAATCACAGGAATGACTGGATTGAAACATAAATCCTTTGGCAGGTGAAATAGACCCCACATATGAATTTAATTTGTGAATTTTGACATTTGCAATGGAGTTCAGTTATAAATACATGCTTGCATTTTTCTAATGTACAGTGTAGATACTAGTTTTAATTCTATATATAGTGTTTCTTAATAGCTTTTATTTCTTTTTTTTTTATTAATTCATTATGCAAAGGGCTTTATTTCACATATTTACCTGTCTATTCAATAATTTTGTTGTTTATAAGGCTCAAGTGCTCAAGTGCAGATTTACAAACAGGCATGACTTTTGTCCTTCTCTCTCTTCTGTGTTCAAACTAGCTGTATAGAGTTTTAGTTAGAAAGAGTCAGAAAGAAAACAGCTCCTGGTATGCTCTGACTTTAAAAAAACAAAATGTTCAGTGAATCCTGTGCTACTGATAAATATATATACAGTATATGTATATAATTTAAATGAAATTGACATAAACCCATTACAGTTTCTCTTTAAGGCCCCCCACCTTGGTGTAGCAAGTATATTGTGAAATGTGCACAGGAGCCATGGGGTTTCTGGACAGCAATGATAGGCTGACAAGGCCACAGCTAACCACCATTGTTCAGATCTAATCGCACAGCCATTGATTACCTGTGGTTAGAGGCAGATGTTCATCCCTGAGCACAAATAGTTTGCGTCCAGGGACTTCCCTAGCCACACAGGTAAGTCCCCCCTGGGCAATTTCTTCCAAACACTTACAGACAGCTGTGGCCACTGTCAGCCTGTCATTGTGGTGCTGAATTTCAAAAGATGGCAGCACAAAGATAGGCCTGTTTTTTCTGTAAGAGGAAGCACAAGTGTGAATCTGAGTGTATTAAGTATGGTAATTTAATACAGGTAAGAATACTGGTACTCACAAGGATAAACCATCAAAAGGCATTGAGCACTGTAATGCAAGAGTGTCTGTAAGCTGGACATCAGGATAGCCTCTGCAGTATGGCACTCGGCATGACCGCGCCAGTGGGTTCCAATGCTTCCTGGAGTCCTGGAACGTACAGGGAACCAATGATGACATCACTTCCAGGGTGCAATGTGGAGAAAAGGTGACGCTTTTGCAGAGCACACACTCCTTCTTCAGGCCTCAAACGCATCGCTTTCTCTCCACATTGCATCCTGGAAGTGACATCCCTGTGCATTCCAGGACTCCAGGAAAAGTCGGAACCCACTGGCACGGTCCAGCCGAGTGCAATACCGCTGAAGCCATCCTGATCCGATTCAGCTTTACAGATGCTTTTGCATTACAGTGCTCAATGCCTTTTGATGGTTTATCCATGTGAGTACCAGTTTTCTTACCTGTATTAAATTACCATATTTACTACACTCAGATTGGCGCTTGTGCTTCCTCCTCAGTTGTTCCAGAGCTGCTTCTTGCTTCTCACTGAGCTGTCTTCTAAGGTTTACTTATGTATGGACTATTTTTATGCTTCATTTTTATGCTTTTTAATGCCATTTAATGGTAATTTCATTACACCATATTGCTGATGCTGACCTCTAAATTATAATTTTAATTTGTCCTGTGGGCTGACAACAGGCTTGGTGCGTATGCATACACCAATTCTTCATATGTGTTGTTACTGTTTTTTCTGTATTAAATGAAAATAGCTGTCAAACAGCTTCCAACTTCTATAAAACAAAGAATAAAACAACAGCAAATATAAATTAGAAAAATGTAGTCCAGTAACAACAGGTCATGCTGTGTAAAATATATAGGGAGTCCGGTGGATACAAAAGTGGAATCAATGAATACAAAAAAAATAGTAATTAATGCAACTGCTTACTGACCAGCAGTGTACAACCACTGGTGCTTTTCTAGGTGCTCCAGGGTGTCAAAAGGGAGAAACAAAGCCAGCAAAAGGCTCAGGTATGAAGACTATCTGCACATGGGAGCATAATGTGCAGATGACTACTGCAAAATACCTAATGGATGTGAAATATTTCTCTTGAAATTTCTCACTCTTGGCAAATTCTAACCAGATGGTCAAGACAAGATCTCACATCTTTCCCCATACTACATTTATGAAATATGAATGCATATTTCAATACTTACATAGCACAATACTTCACTCCTGATGGCCTTGACCCCTACACAATTTTAATTTCTCCATTGCAATACTTAGTAATGTGCTGTAATAGGTATCATGTAGTTCACCGACCAAAAGTTTTGTGCCAGTCATAATTAAAAGCTGTATGTGGCCCTCAAGATCTGAAGTTGTGCAATCTTAAAATCACTACCCAACTGCTTTGTACTTGAATTCGTCCTAACTTTTCTATGTGTTAATTTTTGTTGATACTGTAAATTGTTCTTTTGCCTATCAGTTTTACATGATAAACCCTAAACTATATGTATATTTAAAAAAAAAATATATATATATATATATTATTTTTTTTGTTTTGTTTTGTTGTTTTTTTTTGTAAATAAAATTTAAATAACCTCATTCTAGTTTCTCTTTAATGCCTCATTAACATGGCTAGATTGACTGTGGTGTGGCAAGGGCAAGTAGGTTGCAAACAGCTGTGCCCAGGAGTACAGGGCTGTGGCCAGGAAGTCTGTACAAAGCAATGGCAGGCTGATAACTGCCACAGGTGTCCGCCAGTGATTGAATATAATTGCACAGCCAGCGATTTTTCCTGGACACAAATAGCTTAGGCACAAGGACAATCATAAGTCCTAAACCACACTTAATCCCCCCCTGTGCTATTACTTCCAAACACCTACAGACAGCTGTGATCACTGTCAGCTTGTCATTGCTTTGCACAATCATGCCAGCCATGTATGTCCATACACACCTGGACAAAATCATTTGCAACACACTTGCTGCACCACAGCTGATTTGACCATGTGAATGAGGCTTACGGTTTTAGAAATGCTGAGCGTTGAATTTCAAAAGGTGGCAACACAAAGATAGTTTTTTTTATAATATCTGGTAATGTGGGCTTTAATGAATAAAAAAGGCCATCAAACAGCTTGCAACTTCTATTAACAAAAAAATAAAACAATAGCAAAAAGTAGAAAAATTTAGTCCATTAATACCAGGTCATGTTGTGTATAATAGATAGGACGTCTGGTGGATATTTGAAAAAGTGGAAACAATGCATACAAATAAAATAATTAGTTATTAAGGTAACAGCTCACTGACGAGCAGTGTAAGTCCACTGGTGCATTTCTAGGTGTTCCAGGGGCTCAAAAGGGAGAAGCAAAGCCAGCAAAAGCCCCAGGTATGAAGACTATCTGCACATGGGAGCATAATGCTACAGCCAAATGCTCAACTGATGTGAAACATTTCTCATGAAATATTTCACTCTTGGCAAATTCTAACCAAATAGTCAAGTCAAGATCTCACATCTGTTCCTATACTGCATTTATGAACCAAGAATGAACATTTGAAGACTTAGTGCAGCACTTCACTCCTTAAGAGCCATCAATCATCCTTACACAGTTTTAATTTCTCCAGTGGAATACTTAGTAATGTGTTGTATTAGATATGATGTAGTTCATTGATCAAAATTATTGTGCCAGCCATAAATCAGAACTGTATGTGGCTCTCAAGATCTGGAGTCATGAAATTCTGATATCCCAACCTTATTGCTTCGTGCTTAGTGAATTCCTCTTAACTTTTCTATTAATAATTTGTTGACATTGTCAGTAGTTTTTTTTCATCAATTGTTTTGTTGTTTTTCTTCTTTGTTGTTTTGCTTTACATGATGAAGCATAAATCATATGCTTAGTAAAAAGAAAAAGAACAATATATATGTTTGTGTGTGAATAAAATGAAATTGACATAGACCCATTCTAGTTTCTCTTTAAAAGAGAAGTTCGGAATTTTTTTTTAAGAATCATACTCACCTAGGTGGATGCAGTGTTGGACCCCCGTCTGTGGGAACCACTGATCATTCAGTTCGCAGAGCTCCATGAGGTGACTGACAGTCACCACTGTTTTCTCTGCCCCCCATGCTCACTGGACCACTGGGCCATGGAGGGGGCAGGAGTGGATAACTCAGGCTCTTAGCAGATTGCTGAGAGGCTGAGCCAGGTGCGGGTCCAGGGTTGTGGGCGTATCCCAACCATATTGTCACAATCTTTCCTCAGCCTGGACCAGCTATGTGATGTCAGCGGACAGTGGGCTTCAGCTTGCTGTCTGCTAAAAATGGCTCACAGAAGTGCAGAACTAACTGCACTCCTGTGATCCACAGGAGAAGTACAGCCAAACAAAAACTATAGTCCAGTAATAACAGGTCATGTTTTGTAAAATATATAGGGAGTCTGGTGGATATTTGAAAAAATGGTAAAAATGAATACAAAAAAAAAATAGTTATCAATGCAACAGCTTACTGACCAGAAGTGTATGACCACTGGTGCTTTTTAGGTGATCCAGGGGCTCAAAAGGGAGAAGCAAAGCCAACAAAATCCCCAGGTATGAAAACTATCTGTACATGGGAGCATAATGTGCAGATGTCTACCACAAAATGCCCAGTTGATGTGAAACATTTCTCATAAAATATTTCACTCTTGGCAAATTCTAACCAGATAGTTATAACTAGATAGTATATCTGTTCCCATACTATATTTATGATGTATAAATGTATATTTTTATACTTATATAGTGCAATACTTTACTTCTTGAGGGCCATGATCCTTTCACAGCTTTATTTTGTCCACTGAAATAGTTATTTGTCTTAGGTGTGGTGTAGTTTACAACAACAGTCAACAGTTTTGTGCCAGTCATAATCCAAACCTGTATGTGGCCCTCTGTTCAATCCAGATAACCCTACCTAACTGCTTTGTGCCTAGTGAATTGCTCGTAACTTTTCCTTGTATAATTTCATGTTGATTCTTAGCAGCTTTCTTCATCAGTTGTACTTTACTTTTGTCTATCTGCTTTACATGATAAAGCCTATGTATATGTATGTATATGTATATATATATATATATATATATATATATATATATATATATATATATATATATATACAGTATATTTAAAATAAAATTGACATAAATGCACTCTGTTTTTTTTTAGTTCTTTAAGGCCTCATTCACATAGCTAGATTGATTGTATGTTGCAAAAAGCTGTCTTTGATCCCAGGTTTCATTCCCTGTAAGGCTTTAGGCAGCCAGGCATGCAGTAGTTCACAGTCACTCAAGTCAGGCTGGGCATGTCTTTTTTATAGTTTATTTGCTGGATTAACTTGGCTGGGGTGGGGCTGAGCCTTGGAATACTCCAGAATTAGCAAATGTTTAAAGGAGGACACTCCTTTATAACTTCTTTGCTTCTTCAGGGTGCAACACCATCTTGAATTCATTATTTAGAGAACTACATGCAGGGGACCCCTTGGCAGAGGTATAACCTGAGTGAAAACTGTAGGGAACTCTCCCAAAGGCAGTAAATACAGTTTCTAGGACTAGTACTCACTGTGCCCTGGGTACTGTAGTGTGTCTTGCCGTGCCAGTCAGTCTCTTTATTGGGTGCCTCTGACCTGGATCCTCTGCAACTTTCCTGCATTGCTTCAGAAGGCTCCAAATGGAGACTACCTGGAGCTGGGACCCGAAAAAAAGAAGTTCTTCTATCCTGTAGCTAGCAGTGCAGAGGATCTCAGTCCTCAGTCTGCGTTTTCTTACAGGGGAACAAGGCCCTGCTGCTCTACCCCCTAGGCCATTTATACACCTTTCAGCCCCTGCTAGTAACTCTCCTGACAAGGGATTGGTTGAGGCTGTACAGATATTCAGGTGAGGGTCAGCCTACCCACTTGCTCGAATGTGCTAAAATACAGGTGAATGTAGTTGAGCCTGCACTAGCAGAACCCAAAACAGCCAAAAGCGATTGAATACTTTTCTGCTACAAGGAAGCCAAAACTAAATTTACCTTAAAGTGGATGTAAACCCGAAATTTTTTTTTTTTTATGTCATAATGTAGAGTATAAGATTTCCTATCATTTGGACCCAGTCTTGCCACACAGAGTTAATCCATCTCTGAGCAATCCTCTTTTATTGTTCAGTGAGAAAAATCTTGACAAACAGAGAAAAACTTTGTCAAATCCTCCCCCTTGCTGTGAGTGACAGGTGATTTACATATCTCGTGCACTAGCCTAAGACATGCATTATTTTTTAATTCCCTCCCCCACTCCTTTCTTCAGCAGCTCTGCAAGGATTGGCTGTTCCACACCTCACCATGATTTGGCATGCTAACGTCATGTGGTTATTTTCCTGTCTTTTCACTGGATGTTAGAGATCATAGCAGAAGTTCAGTGTAAGAAATACACAGGAGAAAATGCATATTGACAAGGGGAGTGTAGAGGTGGGCGGGGAGTCTACTGACATCACGACTCCACCCACCGAGCTCCAAACAACAGACCCACCCACAGAATCTGCAGTTTTTCGGGTCTCATAACAGACAGAGGGGATACATTTGACAGGTAAAGATACATGCAGGAGGCATGTATATCCTTATAGATAACCCCTATGGCAGTAGTTCAGAAAGGATGACATTGGGTTTACATCCACTTTAACTTTAGCAACCTAACTAAGTGGGTGCTACACAATGACAGGCTGAAAATGGCCACATCTGTCTACCAATGTTTGGATGTCATCTACAGCCAGAGATTACCAGCAGTTAGGGACTGATCACCCCTGGAAACAAGTAGCTTGGGTACAGGGACAATCATCAGTCCCTAAACACAGGTAATCTCTCCATGTGCTATTACTTCAGAACACCAGTGGACAGCTGTGGCAACTGTCAGACTGCCCTTGCTTTGCACAGTCCTCCCAGTCATGGCTGTGCACTGACACCTGGGCTCCTGGACACAGTCATTCATGACATATTTGCTGCACCACAACTGATTTTGCTGTATGAATGAGGCCAAATGTTTTAGAAATGTTGTGTGCTGAATTTCAAAATAAAGATAAAGATAGGCCTGTTAAAAAAATATCTGTCATTTTGGGTGTATTTAATGAAAATAGCCGACAAACAACATGCAACATCTATAAAACAAAGAATAAAACAACAGTAAATGTAAAGTATAAAAATGTAGTCCAGTAAATAACAGGTAATGTTGTGTAAACAAAGCAAAACAAAACAGGGAGTCTGGTGGATATTTGAAAAAGTGTAAAGAATGCATACAAATAAAATAATTAGTAATTCATACAACAGCTTATTGACTAGTAGTGTACGACCAATGGTGCTTTTTTAGGTGCTCCAGGAGCTCAAAAAGGAGAAGCAAAGCCAGCAAAAGCCCCAGGTATGAAGACTATCTGTGCAGGGGAGCATAATGCACAGATGGCAATGGCAAAATGCTCAATGGATGTGAAACATTTCTTATGAAATCTTTCACTCTTGGCAAATTCTAACAAGATAGTCAAGACAAGATCTTACATCTGTTCCCATATTGTATTTTTGAAGTATAAATGCATATTTTAATACTTATATAGTGCAATACTTCACCCTTGAGGGTCTTGAGCCTTACACCATTTTAGTTACTTCAGTGGAATACTTGGTAATGTGCTGGATTAGGTATGATGTAGTTCACTGACCAAAAGTTTTGTGGCAGTCATAATTTAGACTTGTATGTGGCCCTCAAGATCTGGAGTTATGCAATCCTGATATCCCTATCTAACTTTGTTGTGCTTGTTGAATTCCCCCAACCTTTCCATGAATCATTTTTTGTTAATACTGTCAGTCAGTTTTTTTGGGCAGTTTTAAATTAAAATATCCGTCAAACAGCTTGCAACCTCTATAAAATAAAGAATAAAACAACAGTAAATGTAAATGAGAGAAATGTTGTATAGTAATAACAGGTCGTGTTGTGTAAAATTAAAAGGGAGTCAGGTGGATATTTGAAAAAGTGAAAACAATGTTTACAAATAAAATAATTAGTAATTAATGCAACAGTTTACTGACCAGCAGTATATGACCACTGGTGATTTTCTAGGTAATCCAGAGGTTCAAAAAGTAAAAACAAAGCCAGCAAAAGCCCCAGGTATGAAGACTATCTGCACATAGGAGCATAATGTGCAGATGACAATGGCAAAATGCTCAATGGATGTGAAACATTTCTCATAAAATCTTTCACTCTTGTGCAAATTCTAACAAGATAGTCAAAACAAGATCTTACATCTGTTCCCATACTGTATTTTTGAAGTATGAATGCATATTTTAATACTTATATAGTGCAATACTTCACTCCTTGAGGGTCATGAGTCTTACACCATTTTAATTTCTTCAGTGGAATACTTGATAATGTGCTGGATCAGGTATGATGTAGTTCACTGACCAAAAGTTTTGTAGCAGTCATAATCTAGACTTGTATGTGGCCCTCAAGATCTGGAGTTATGCAATCCTGATATCCCTATCTAACTTTGTTGTGCTTGTTGAATTCCCCCAACCTTTCCATGAATAATTTTTTGTTGATACTGTAAGTCACTTTCTTCAGCAATTGTTCTTTTGCCAATCAGTTTTACATAATACAGCCTAAATTGTATGCATAGTAAAAACACAAGGGAAAACTGTGACGTGTAAACTATGCTGTATACAACTGTGGCAAGGAGTCCAGGGGTGTGCAGACAGCTGCAGCAGGGACGCCTGTACAAAGCAATAACAGGCTGACAATGGCCACAGCTGTCCACCAGTGTTCAGATGTAATCACACAGCCAATGATTATCTGCAACTAAGGACAGATGGTAATCCCTGAACACAAGTAGTTTAGGTCCAGGGACAATCATCAGTCCCTAACCACAGGTAACCCCTTTCTGTAGTATTACTTGCGAACACCAGTAGAACAGCTGTGGCCACTGTTAGCCTGTCATTGCATTTCACCCAGCCATGGCTGTCCATACACACATTAGCTCCTGGACGCAGTTGTTCCCGACCTGCCTATCACACAACAGCGGATTAGACAAAGTGAATGGGGTCTAAGGTTTTAGAAATGCTGCGTGTTGGATTTCAAAAGATGTCAACACTAAGATAGGCCTGTTTATGATATTTGTTTTTTGGGGCAGTTTTAAATTAAAATAGCCGTCAAACAGCTTGCAACCTCCCTAAAATAAAGACTAAAACAACGGTAAATGTAAATTAGAGAAGTGTTGTATAGTAATAACAGGTCGTGTTGTGTAAAATTAAAAATGAGTCAGATGGATATTGTGAATAGTGAAAACAATGTTTACAAATAAAATAATTAGTAATTAATGCAACAGTTTACTGACCAGCAGTATATGACCACTGGTGATTTTCTAGGTAATCCAGAGGTTCAAAAAGTAGAAGCAAAGCCAGAAAAATCCCCAGGTATGAAGACTATCTGCACATAGGAGCATAATGTGCAGATGACAATGGCAAAATGCCCAATGGATGTGAAACATTTCTCATAAAATCTTTCACTCTTGGCAAATTCTAACAAAATAGTCAAGCCAAGATCTTACATCTGTTCCTATACTACATTTATGAAGTATAAATGTATATTTGAATACTTGTATAGTGCAATACTTCACTCCTTGAGGGCCATGATCCTTACACAGTTTTAATTCCTCCAATAGAATACCTAATAGTAATGTGCAGTATTAGGTATGGTATGGTTCATTGACAAAAAGCTTTGTGCCAGTCTAATTCAGACCTGTATATGGCCATCAAGATTTGAAGTTGTAAAATTATAATATCCCTACCTGACTGATTTGTGCTTATTGAATTCCTCCTAACATTTCCATGTATATTTTTGTGTTGATACTAGCAGTTACTTTCTTCTTCAATTGTTCTTTTGCCCATCTGATTTACAATTGTATTTTTTATCTCTTTTTAATTCTACCACTTTGTCTTCTATGAACCTAAGTACCAGTAATGTCTTTAGGCATATTATTGCCTTAAGGAAGGGAAATCATTTCAGAAGCATCAATTACCTGATAATATGTTTTATCATGCTTATTTTTTCAGTGAGCCTTGAATACTTAATGTCAGATTACCATACACTTGTACTTGGGACTACTATATAAACACTGGCTAATTTTTCTAAAATGTAGACTATCAAGAGTAAAAAAAATATCAAAATGATCTTTATAGATCAACATTGTTAACATCTAGCCAAATCTGTTGAATGAATCTGATCTTCTGTATCATTAGATGCAACAATCAATGTTCATAAAGCTGGGTACACATTATACAATTCTTTTGTTCAATTTGCTTTAGATTTTTCTTCAACTATGCAGTGCAAGGGCCTACCTGATTGCATACAATTTGAAAGTTTTTAGATTTGATCTTATATTATATGGTTTAGGTAAATCTAAGGGAAAATTGTACAAGAGAATTGTATAATGTGTAGCCAGCTTTACACTGTAATAGACATCAGACTGAAGCAATTAGGGGGTCATTGTGGTAGTGACATGAATACCATTATCCTATATAATATCTGCATGATGCAGTAGGAGGGAATACCCTACAGTATGTAGCTTTTACCACATCCAGCAGATAGGCCCAAAAATAAACTAAAGCCTAAGGCTTTTAGGCAATTGTTTTAGGTCAGAGACAAGCAGATCTGTCACTTAGAATGAAAGGTCTGCTTCTCATTTACAAAAACCTGGAACCCCATAAGAGTTTTTCCATAAGCTGATGTTCAGCAAGAACGAACACCCAGATAAAGGATCTTTTGCTCGACCTTGGAAAAAGGAATGACCCCAAATCAAATGAATATTTATCTTATTAAAACATATCAGTAACTGGTAATGAAAATTGTTGTAATTCACAGATTTTACAGTTTTATCATTGGAGAATATCAGATCAACAATAAAAGGTCTAACACACATTCTTAGGTCAATTTTGTGTGTTTTACAATCTGGAGTAATACACATATCTGCCTTCTATGTTCTAATATTGTAAGATCTCACATATAACTGCAGTTACCTATATTGCAAGAAGACATAAATAGCTACAAATATATATACCATGGGGTAGATTGTTGGAGTAAAAATGAGTAGTGCCGATTTTTATCACTAAATCAATATACTTTTTGGAACATGGAGAGAAAAGATGCATTCCTAATCTCTCTGATCAACTTCAGGTTACAAAGCAGTCATAAACTGCTAAGTGTTCATGATTTTTATAGCTCAATATGAATATTTCAATATCTCAGAAATAATGTCTACAGGGGATTTGATAAAAAAAAAAAGTTGGCCATAATGGTTGAAAAGTGATGTAATATTACAGTACATTTTGACTGATTCAAGAAAGGAGACAGGGCTATATAAAATGATTTCATTCAGGCAGTTGTTTAGGGGCCCAATGTGTATTTTTATGGATTACACAATCACTAAATAATTCTGAGATTCTTAAAGTTAATCTGATAAACCTTAATAAAACAACCGGATACAGGAGAAAATGAAAATGAGTGTTTATCCAGCACAATAATAAAAATATCACTGGAAATGGTTAGTCAGTTCATGTTGACATCAGACCGTACCATTGTGGTTTGTTTAACTTGGCTAGTTCCTGTTTCCTGACCTTTATCTTGCATTCATTTGAGCACATTAGTGTAAACCTGCAGTCATGATTGGGCGAAAGCAGCCCAGTACACTTCTTCTGTGCATTACAAATGTTTTCTGATAAAGAATTCCGCATTACAAGCAGTGGATGGAATTTAAACTAAACTTCAAACCACAGTCATTTATGTTTGTTTCCAAGAAATCCACAATTACTTTGGAAATTATAATTTCCTTCGCTCTAACAGACATGGCAACCATTTTCCCTGATTAGCCCCTAGAGGAAGACAGCTCTAATGCCTATGTGACTTAATGGTATTAATGTAAAATTAGTTAAAAAGACATCACTAAATAAAATTAAGCTGAAGGTTGGTAATCAAAAATGTAATGCGACTAGACAAAAAAAATTCAATAAAAACTGTTTACATTCTAAAATGCATTTTAGGTTTAGCGGTAGTGATAAGTGCCACTTGAAAAAGGGATCTTCACCAGGTCTTAGATGTAATTTAAGCCTCAAGTAAAAGTTTTGGATGCCATTCACTACATATGGACTTAGATATGTTTTTGTTCCACAATATAAAGACAACTCTTTATACACACATAAAAAACGTGGACAACATGGACATGGACAATACATGGTCCACCAACTGCAACACATGGAGACACATTGGAGGCTAAATATTACTCTTTCTTATGAAGACAGCAGAAACACTGGTTAGGTAGGCTATAAGTCAGTAGATGCAAAGTCAGGAGTTTAAACATCCCTTAGGTATATTCTAACTTACTTTTAACATTTTGATTTGATAGGTGGAGTTGGCGGTGTTGGTGGAGTTGGCGGTGTTGGTGGCCTTGGTGGTGTTGGTGGAGTTGGTGGTGTGGGCGCTGGTGGACTGCTACCAGGTAAATAAGTTAACTTAAAATAAATGTCTGCCATGATTCTTTACTTACTGACCACTTTATCCCTGACATGTGGAGTGGTTTGAAATGATCATCTAACTCACAATTAACATGATCAATTAGTCTCATTCAGTGGGGCAGAGATCAGAGTCTAAAATATAGTAAACCATAGCAACCAATCAGAAATAATCTATTGCTGATGCAACAAATGTAAACTAGAGTCTGTGTTAAAATTTGTGCACATGATCACAAATCTGTGATAAGCATTAGTAAATAAATGCAGGTACATATGTTTTAGTTCATTTGGAGTTTGGGTGCTCATTTCCACCTTTAAATATCCAAAATTATAAATTATTTAATCTTACATATCAGACAGAGAATGGATTTTCTCTGGTATAAATGTGGGTGGGCATCCTTTCAATCTAATGTTATCACCTGAGAAATTGTGCTTAATATTTTGTCTTTATCCTTCAAAGGAGGTCTTGGTGCCGGTGCTAAACCAGGAAAAGGACCAGGTAATACATAGTGCTGTTTCATATACATATCACTAGTTTTATTAATTTCATGTACAGCATATAAAGGGGTCTTATTCATTATAATACACTGCCAAAATTTCTGTTATGCAAATTCTGACTTGTTTTAATGGTTCAAGCTTCAGGGCTGTCAACCTGTTTTTGACTTCATTACTTGGTCAGTTTCTGACCTGAATCATACAGCTATGAACCCACCACCCTCAAAAACAAGTCATCAATGGCAGCTGCCATATTTCTGCCCTGACAGATTCTCTTTAAGTATATTCATTACAGCCTTTCTATTTTCTTTACCTGGGACTAGAGCTGGCCATCATTTCTCAAAGAAAAGTGCTGCCTCTGTCTTTTTATAGTTGCCTAAAATGCAAACGTAATAAAGATGAACTGTGATAGGTAATTTTGATCCATTGTTTAGATATTCAAATAGTAAAAAGTTGATTTGTATATTTATAAAAATCATCCAGTGAATGCTGTTATACTAAGTGTATTGTCCATGAGCGTGTCATATGGATCCCTAATGTCTGACTTTGACATCCTGGCAGGTGCAGGGATCCCTGGCTTGTACCCCGGGGGAGTGGTACAAGGAGGTGCAGGTCAGTGTCTTTGCTTCCCTTTCCTCTGTTCCCACCCTGTTCTGCCAGCTGCTCTCGTGATATCATCTTATTTAACTTAGAACATTCCCAGGTGTTTTCTGCATATCATGAGAAAAGATTTATGTAAAATAGAATTATGTAATATCAGTTCCTGTCCATTGTGGGAATATGCAGCAAAACCAGTTGACTGGGATTAAATTACATACATGTACAATAGATAATACCCAAAAAAACAATCTTTAAAAGGTATTCCCATCCTGTTCTCAACATAACGCACAACATAAATGAAACTACCAATAGCCTTTAGGGATATATTTATACCATACCTTAGTTTGTCAGATAAATGTGTTGCAGGTTGAGACCTTACAGCACCCAGTAAACATGATTCATATACTGCAATCCCATTTGCAATGCTCACACCACTGAGTGTCCAATTATGGCTATTTTATGCCTTACATGCAGATATGTAGCTTAAGTAATGAACAATTTAAAATACTATTTAAAGTGGTTGTAAAGGCTGGATACTTATTTGGTAAGAAATGTCCCTGTATATGTATTGCCTCCTCACCCCCACTTATACTTACCTGAGTCCGATCTTGATCCAGTACTGTGCCCGTCTGCAGTGGCTCTCTCTCCTCTCTCTCCTCTCTCTCCTCTCTCTCCTCTCTCTCCTCTCTCTCCTCTCTCTGATCACAATGGAAGCAGCAGTAGACATTTGCTCCTGCTGCTGTCAATAAAATGTTTTGAGCAGAGAGTGGGGGGGGGGGGCAGGGCTAAGCTGTGCTGTGTGTGTCCATAGACACAGACAGTACAGCTCAGGATTGAGCCTGCAGGTGGGGCCCTGTAGGAAGCGGCTTTCTATGGGGGAGCACCAAGAAGAGAAAGAGCAGAAAAAAAAGGTGGGGGACCCGAGAAGAGGTCTGGGACCACACTATGCAAAACCATTCCACAAAACACGTATAACATGTTTTTCTTTTCCTTTTTTTCATTTGAAGCTTTACCGTCACTATAGAAAAAACATAAGAAATAAAATATGACAAGCACTGCTATTGCTCACTCAAGTGTGAAAAGTACGTGTTCTAAACAAAGAAGCAACTCCAAAAACCAGAGTAGAAACATATTAAATCAGGATTGGGTGCTAGCCATGGCTAGCATGTATGCCCATGTGCACAGTTTTACTTGCTCAATGGGATACATTTATCAATGTTTTCACCCAAGATTCACATAGCTTTCAGCACATTTTTCTAATTTTAAATATTTTTACTCATGGGTGAAACCTGTGTGAATCTTGGGTGAAAATATAGATAAAAGGTTAAAATAAAGAAGTGGAAAAAGATAAAATATAATGTGGATATTCACGAAGGCTGATTCACTGATTACAGTTAATATTCACTTTGGTAACTGTATGCCAACAGTATAGTTAATAAGGTGAACCTGATCCCATCTTGTACAAGGGATACAAAAAAATAATTTTGCTAAGACATGAAGTGAACACAGCTTCACCTTATTGATTAGGTCTCTACTCCTTAAAGTGGTTTTAAAGGCTTAAAGTTTTTTACTTTAATGCATTCTATGCATTAAGGTAAAAAGCATTCCATTATCAGCTCCCCCCCCCCCCCCAAATACGTACCTAGTTCCTCTTTCAATCCGGCACTGTGCCTAAGGGCAGCAGTGTTGCTCTCTCCTCACATGCACATAGGCAGCAACGGGAGACATTAACCCCTGCTGCTGTCAACCAAAGAAGAAAGTGGGGGGTGGGGCCACACACTGTGTGTTTCTATGGACACACAGAGCCCAGCTCAGGAATGAGCCCACACATCTGCCTCATAGCACACGCTTGCTATGAGGGCAGACACAGAAGATGAGGAGCCAAGAGCACCAGAAAGGGACCCCTGAAGAGGAAGTTTGGGGCTTCTCTGTGCAATGCAACTGCACAGAGCAGGTGAGTATAACATGTCTTTTATTTAAATTTAAAAAAAAAAGCCTTTAGTAATGCTTTAATGATCCCACTTGTTTCTTTTACCTGTGGGTTTAATGTACACTTTACTGAAGGAAAACAATAACCTTTCTCCTATGTAATTTTTTTTTACTGTTTCTTTCAAGTAGCGAGCAAATGTCTGTTTATTTCTAATGCCCGTCATTGTATTGTTTCTGCATAAATTCTTCTGTGTATTCAGCTATGTTTCTGTTACAGGGGGAGTACCTGGTGCATATCCAGGTGGCCTTATACCAGGTCAGTTTTATTTCTGACCTCCTTGATTGTTTACAGGCTTTATGACCTATATAATCCAATAATTCTGTCAGCAGCTCACTTGAGAGGGGAAGTTATGTGCATGGTCATTAATGCTGACTCAGGCTCTCCCAGCAACATGTGCATAGCCGGAGGGAAGTATTTTTTTCTAGGGTTGGAAAGGCTAAAGCTGGCCCTGCCTTCTTCTCATAAAAACTCATGGGAGGTTATTTGAACTCACAGTGCTGTCAAATGTTATGTCCAAATCAGGAGATTACATAATAAAACCTGCAGTCACAGTCTAGTGTATAGATGCCAGACTGATGCACACTCCTAAGGGAAAATAAAAAATAAATGTGCCCGGTAGAAACTTGTCAAGTTCCGTTATTTTAAAGCAGAATTAATTGACTTAAAACTAGACATATGTTATTACACTTTTTGTTAGCTACATATCAACTAAAATCCTGACATTCATAATGCAGAATAGAATCTTTGCAGGTCCCACATACCCAAACTGTGTCATCTAAGGAATGTGGCTGCTAAAGCTACAACTTAAGTGTTTGCAAAGTCTGTTCTCCCTGTCTCTCATATAGATCTGTATCCTATTGAATGTACACCTGCCCTCTGGGAGGACCAGTGTGTCACCAATACACTGCTCCCTTCAAGGTGACATGTGGGATCAATAGTAAAGAACTCATCTGATTTGTGGTTTAAATAACCATTCTTCCTCTGGTGCCTGGTAGCTGTGACTAGAGTTTGTGTATTCTTAAACAATTCTCCTTTTTATTGCTGATTCTTTCCATTTACTACCCACATAGAAGAAGTGTGCTCCTAATGTGACACATCCCACAGTATGAAAAAACACTGCATCAGTTGTTATTTTTAAAGCACCTATCAATAATATGTCCTCTAAGCTATATGTGCCATGTTTTGGATCTCGGAAGCAGTAGAGAGTGCAGTAGTACCTTTAGCTAAGTTCTTCTGGTCCCTGCTAGTTTTCTGAATGAATTTGTTGCTGCATAGGCCTCTAACTTGTAAGAAGGGGTTAGTGTCCCATTTGGGGTGGAACTCCACTTTGGCCCCTGCCATTTTGGGCTGGCCTTCCTTTCCCTCTGCAGAATATACACTATATTACCGAAAGTATTGGGATGCCTGCCTTTACATGCACATGAATTTTAGTGGCATCCCAGTCTTAGTCCGTAGGGTTTAATATTGAGTTGGCCCACCCTTTGCAGCTATAACAGCTTCAACTCTCCTGGGAAGGCTGTCCACAAGGTTTGGGAGTGTGTCTATGGGAATGTTTGACCATTCTTCCTGAAGCACATTTGTGAGGTCAGGCACTCATATGGACGAGAAGGCTTGGCTTGCAGTCTTAGCTCTAATTCATCCCAAAGGTGTTTTATCAGGTTTCAGGCCAGTCAGGTTCCTCCACCCCAAACTGCTCATCTATGTCTTTATAGACCTTGCTTTGTGCACTGGTCCACATCATTTGGTGGAGGGGGGATTATGGTGTGGGGTTGTCTTTCAGGATTTGGGCTCGGCCCCTCAGTTCCAGTTAAGGGAGCTCTTAAGGCATCAGCATACCAAGACATTTAGGACAATGTCATATTCCCAACTTTGTCAGAACAGTTTGGGGATGGCCCCATCCTGTTCCAACATGACTGTGCACCAGTGCACAAACAAGGCCCATTAAGACATGGATGAATTAGATGAATTAGAGCAGAGACTGCGAACCAGGTCTTCTTGTCCACATCAGTGCCTGACTTCACAAATGCGTTTCTGGAAGTACGGTCAAACATTCCCATAGACACACTCCAAAAACTTATGGACAGCCTTCCCAGAAGAGTTGAAGCTGTTATAGCTGCAAAGGGTGGGCAAACTCAATATTGAACCCTACGGACTATAACCGGAATGCCATTAAAGTTCATGTGCGTGTAAAGGCAGGCATGCCAATACTTTTGGTAATATATTGTATAGTATATATATATATATATATATATATATATATATATATATATATATATATATATATGTACAGCAGTCTACTGATTATTTACAGATGCATCTTTCAGCTCTAGGGTGTCAAAGATCATTCATTTAAACATGTTAAATGATGGCTATGCTGCAAATTTACCTATATAGTAAATCAAGCCTGTAATGCCAATGCAGAACAGATAATAGCAGTAGCATGCTAGGTGCTACAGTATATGATCTTCAATTACATAAAGGCACAATGTGCATAAGGCCATCTATACAGCACTAAGAATAATATGTGTTTAAAAAAGATACATTTATAAGAAGACAGTGTGCTAAGTGCACATGTCACTTCTAGCATAGCCCCTTTAATGGATTCAGGCAAATTGTGAGAGCTACTTTGATAACTATACATCACTTTATCTTGGTACAGGAGCTGGTGGTGTACCAGGACTGACTTCAGGTAAGTCTTGATTCTTGTCCTTGTGTGCAAAAGTATAATTTACTAATAAGCTATTGAGAGAAAGTTAATTACATGTGTATTTGTTGGGAGTTGGAGTTGCAGGGTGAGCGCCTCGGAATTGTGAGGGTTTTCAGATATTGAAGAAAACTATTTTATTCTGGTTACTTGCTGTTCAGCATTTTCAACCATTCTGTTGGTTGATTTAGAGAAGATAAAACTATCAAATTGTAGTATTGATTTTACTTTTTCTACCTCCCCCTTATCTTTTGTATTGTAAGCATTAGACATGTGCATTCATTTTAGTCCGAATTTCAGGTATTTCCGTTATCGTTTTAACAAACGATAACGAAAGTGCAGAATCCGAAAAACGAAAGATCCGACATAAACAAATGCTTTATTTTCGTTTTCGTTTTGACAACAGTTTGATATAGATAGGAGATTGACATGATGATGACAATAACAATCTGTGTCCATCGAACCTGTGGTTGAACGTGCCTAACTTTAGCTCTATTAGTCCAAGATTATTCTACATAGAGAGAAAAGATTCGACATAGAGAGAAAAGATTCAACATAGAGAGAAAAGATTGGACATAGAGAGAAAAGATCGCAGCTGGAATTGGGTGGGGGAAGTAAAATAAAAATAATGATAATGATGAATGTTACTGGCTGATTGTAACCAAAGAGGAGGAGCAGTAAAATAGCTAGAACTAAGTACACACGTACAGCCAACTTACTTTCACTTACGATTTGCTAGCAGAGAGAGACACACACACTGAATCATTTCAGAAGACAATCAATCTTAGCTGGTCCGTTTGTCAGAGAACCTGAATTATTTAGCAATTAAGCATAAGCACAGCAGCAGAACAATAGTGAAGCAAGCTACAGTTCATCTTAACTTTTTCATAATAAAAGATTCGACAAAGCAGCGAAACATTCGACAGACACCATAAGCCTTCAATGACAGATTCGACCTTAATTAATTTGGATTTTCGACCGAATGCAATTTTTAACGAAAAACAAAATAAATAAAAACGAATTTCGGGAGTAACTAAATAAATTTATTTTACTGACGAAAACGAAATTCCGAAATGAAATATTTCAGTGTGCACATGTCTAGTAAGCATTCCTGGCAAGGGTTCTTATTTTTAGGGCTTATTCACACTTTGCATTGCTTAACACACATTCCCCAATGCAACACATTATCATGTGTTAAGGCACAATGTATTAAGGCAGTCCATTTACTTTTATGAGCTTAAAGCTCCCCTTAAAGAAGCATGAAAATTTGATAGGATCTTTTTTTTTTGTACCACTACAGATATACTGTGTATACGTAATCATACTTTGGAAATGGCAAAATGGCACTACATGGCACTACTGAATGGGCATTACTGTGCATCATGGTAGTTGAATGGGAATTTCTGTGCATCGTCGTAGTTGAATGGGCATTACTATGCATCGTGTGATAACAAGCAGTTTACTCAAATGCACTTTTTTTGAATGGGCTCTTCATGTTTTAAATACATTGTTTTGCATGTTGTAATGTAGTTGATAATACTGGGCCTGTATTTCATCACTTCGTAAAGTGCTGTTAAAATAATCGGGCAATATGTATAATAATAATAATAGTAATGTCTATATTACCCTTCATTCTTACTTAGGAGCTGTCATACCACAAACTGGTTATCAGCCAGGAGCTGGAGGAAAACCTGGGAAAGTTCCAGGTGGGAAGAACTCACTATTTTTATAATCTTATTGTGTATATGTCCCAGTATTGTACTGAATGATACACTGGTAACTGACCAAAACTAACACATTAAAAGATGTATTTCAGCTGTGGATGTACACCATTGGTTTCTCATATTTCTTAGAGACTCCATCATTAAGATCAACCCCAAGAGAGTTACTGGCATGTACTAGCATTGCTATTACAAGGCCATGCAAGCTTACACTCATCCATCTGCATTCTTCATAAAATAGTATACAATTAGGCAATTTGAGTGAAACTTCCTCATGACACCCAAAGGAACCACAGGTGGACAGATGTCCCATAAGCATTCAACAAAAGGGAAGGGAACATAGCTTTATCAAAATTCCTAAGCTATATTAACACAGAATTTGAAAAGTGAGTATGCTCTACTTTTATAGTAAATTAACTGAACTCCAGGGCAAAATTAAAACCACCCTTGCAGTTGGGCTCCCTCCATACTGCAAGGGTAAATGCACATTTTTGACTAGGGTACAGTTAAATGTAGTGTTTAACTTACCTTAACCCTCGTTCCCTGAGGCTTCCTCCTTTCCGTGCAACCTTTTCCTTAAAGCTGCTTCACTTCGGAGCTCCATCCAGTGGACGTAATCTAAAGTCATCACATACAATGCAGGACTGCATTGCAAATGACGACACCAAGGGCCTGCCCACTACACAGAGCATCAGAAGGAAGACGAAAGTGCTCATTTACAGGGAGAACAAGGGATAAGGTAAGTAAAAACTGTATTAAAAGCCCCTTAGAGAATTAACCCTTGCAGCACAGGGGAGCCTCACTGTAGCTGTAGTTTTAATTCTTACCCAGAGTTCATATTTAAGCATATTTTAATGGGATAATGGTTATAATTCTATAACACGCTATATAATAAAACAAGAATAAAAACAAAGAATATGACATATGCAAACTCTGCTGTTTACC
Organism: Aquarana catesbeiana; assembly: GCF_042186555.1. NCBI lineage: Eukaryota > Metazoa > Chordata > Amphibia > Anura > Ranidae > Aquarana > Aquarana catesbeiana. The sequence continues at coordinate 656,275,551 of NC_133325.1, forward strand.
TGAATACCTATTTTTTACAAACCAAGTGAGTTTGTGGTGTCTTAAAGAGTAAAGACTACTTTTTAGAGCTGGAAAGGTTTAGACCCCTTGTTAAGTATTTATTGCTTAGAGGAATGGATAGGTAGCTCTGGAACTCTAGAATTCTACCAAATGGTGTTGTAATGAAGTTTGGGCCTTGGTGTCTAGATTTTGGGCTGGCAGCTTCTACAAAACAAAGGATCCCCATAGTTTCCTTGGTTTCTGATGCAACTAAATGGATTAGAGATTGAAGCTCCACACTATGGGTCTATAGGTTAGATATACATTTATTCCAATGCAACATCAGGTAGGTTTTACAAAAAATACAATATCTGTACTATATTTATATTACATTATATCTGGACTATACACGTGCGGTGTGGCATGTCCATCCTAAATCCAGTTTTTATTGCTGTGGTGTGGCATGTCCATCTTAAATCCAATTTATTGCTGATAATGTGCTTCTTGGGGAGGTTACCCATTTATTTGTACTGGTGAGCACTGTCACTGAGATAAAAATGAAGGGAAAATACAAACATTTGGAGTTGTCACTAGAGCAAAGGGTAATGTAAAATCCACCAATGGGGACAAATGTTCCAGCAACAATTCTCAAACATAGGAATTCTATTCAATTTAAAGAGATTTCTCTTTTATTTCCTGTTGGGTCTCTCGGACAGTAAGTGAAGTAGGCAGTAAGGCAGGCCATACATGGTGCAAATTTATTTTCCTGCAAGAAATTTGCACGATTTCCCCATTAACACAGACAGTGCTGACAGGGGAATCCCTCCTGCCAATCAATTGTCTTCTCCCAGCAGGGGCGGGGGCAGAGGGGAAAGTCATCTCCACTGGGAGAAGACAGTGATTATCGCTAGTGGCTATAGTAGCTGCTAGCGATAATCGCAAGAGAATCCGGATGGATGGTTGTACCCAAATTGATGGATTGATCAACTTGGTACATTCAGCTTGCCCATTAGCTTTGTCAAGTAAAGTAAGGCTAGGTTCACACTGCTGCAATACGATTTTGTTCTGACTTTCAGTGTGATTATGTAGTGCTACTTAGATGCAACTTTGATAAGGTTTGTATATTCTGTGGGGGGCAAAATTACACTGGAATTGCACCAAAGTAGTACAGGACCCTTTTGCAAAATCACTCCATGCATTGAGTCGCATTGATTTAAACAGATACCACTGAAAATGTGATTTCCCTTGTCATGCAATTCTGTGTGACTCAAGTTGCATCTTAAATCGCACTAGTGTGAACCAGGTTTGAGTAAAGTAAATTGGAGGCTAAGTAAAGTTTGCTACACTGATCTGAAGAACCTCTAGTAAATTAACTACAAATAAAACTTTGTGATATTTATGAAATGGCAGTGATGAGATTAACAAATGAAGGGGCTGTTAAACGAATGTTTCCATCTATATTGTAATCTTAGATGTTCTTATAAAAAAGGCCGCAAAGCAACATGGTTTGTTTTTAATCATCTACAAGAACAAATATATTAACGGTAGTATTATTCTATTGAAAATTTCAGGTGCTGGAATTCCCGGGACCTTCCCTGGAGGAGGAGTGCTGCCTGGATCAGGTGAGCATAGTAGATATGGTCACCTTAGCTGTGGAGTGCATTAGGATATAGATAACTCAACAGTCAAAGCAAAGCAATTTATGGCAACATATATATATATATATATATATATATATATATATATATTCCTAAATTTGTCATATGACCTGCCTTCACTGAGAATTGACAGGTATATGTTGCATGACAGAGAAAGTTTATAATCCGTCCCCAGTATCACTGAATTTGTATGTGGGGACAATTACCCTTACACTTGTGAATTAAAAGTGAGTCTCCAACATAAAACCTATACAAAATCTTAGGTTTTAAAATTAAACTCTGGGCACAAGATTTATTTTTAATAAATTATTAGAACTTAACTGTATCTGAGAACCTTAAACCGAAAACTCTATTTAACTCCTTTTATTATTCAAGGCAAACTCACCCATTCATCCATGTTTCCATGCTTTATTTTATTAAGAAATCACTTTGAAAAGCACCCCCCAACATTTCTAGCCAAAGCTATTTTGAGTAAGGGCAGATGATTTGTGTAGTATTTACTTCCAGGAATCCATCTGCCCTTATCTCAGGCATGCAGGCAGGAGGGTGTGCCTAGTTAAGAAAGTCCCTCCACTCTGGGATGTATGACATCATTTTAGCCTAGGCCAGAAACCAGGAAGCAACTGAAGAAATAAAAAAAAAGTTTCAAACAAGCACATTTATTATACCTTCCTATCTATTTATTTATGCCAGCAGCTTAAGGATTAAAATTTATGTTGATCGAGAGAGTTTGGGTCTGCATTATTTATAAGTGCATCTGCAATTACAGTTTTCTCTTACTTCCCCCAAAAAGTCCCACAAACACCTGTTGACCCTGCCGGTGAAGACCACCCAATGCAGCTGCCTGTGTTGGTGTGGCAACAATGCTGCACTGCTCCTGAATTCAGAGCAGCCTTTTCACTCATAAAGGCTGTGCCTGGTTGCACTACAGTTGAAAGAAAACATGTTGCAGGAGGTGTATTAGCATTACCACTGCTGATTTACAAACCTATAGCTTGTCATTCAGACACACCAAGTCCAGCCCACTGATTTCTGAAATGACAGCACTGTGAGCTGCAGTGTCTGGGAGGGGAAGTGTTTGAGACACAAGTGAAGGAGGGTTTGACTCCATCAAGAAAGTTTTTGGTTTCATTTATAAGGCTTTGCAATACAGTGTAACTGAATTTGGTACTTGCTTAGACCATCATATAGGAGCTTTTATTGGTACTTTAAATAAGAACAGTGCCGCATATACAGATGTGCGATTCTCTAAAATATTTGTAGAGAAATAAAATTCTAATACAGAAATCATTATAATATAGAAAAAAAAATAAAATATCATCATCTAGAAGGCTTACATCCTCATTTGTGGATGTTTTGTTGCAATATACTGTGTTAGTGACTTAGGGCCCTAGAAGACGGTTGTAGAAATGAGAACGACCTGCCTGTGAAGGGAACAATGGGACATAATCTCACTGGAATGAAATGTGAGTTGTTTGTGTGAAAATTGAGTTTGCACTGCATTATGCAATAGGAGGTACCAGAAGAAAATGGTTTGGGAGATTAAACTCTTTAAAATTTTAAACATATCCTAAATTGATTTTCTGGCTGCACATAAGAAAGATACAGTAAACCATTATTTCTCCAGATGTGCAAGTCTGTCAGACTCTTAGGTTCTTATAGCCCGAGGATTTGCTGTTATTAGCATAACCATCTTTTTAGTTTCATTTAAAGACAGTTCTTCAGCCAGCCATTTATACGTGAGGCCCTTTGTTAGTTTGGATTTATGCCAGAAATGTGGCATTTCTACAAACAGGGACACTAAATTCTAAAATGTGCTGTTTACTGCAGTTTGCTATATAAATTAGATAAAACCCCATACTTTTATAACAGGGAGACAAGAAAATGGCAAACCCTGGGCAAGTCCAATAGATCATAACATGCAATATTGCATAAGCAGAAGTTACCTTCAGTGAAAACAACATCAAACACATCGATAGCTCCAGAGATATAGGCAGATGAAGTTATGTGCAGTTCTCTACCATCCTTTACACACACACACCCTCTTAACTCATAAAGTTCCTTTAATATAATAAGCAGCCTTATTAACCAATAGAGAGGCTACAGAGCTGGCAGGGACCAGGTCAAGCTCACCATTTACAGAGAATGTCAGGATGTTCATATTACTTCAAATGCCTATATCTTTAGATCTGCTGATCATTTTGGCAGTGCTTTCACTATCAACCCCAGCTTATGTATTTTTTTCCGCATTTGTTTAGTTTGAATCAACCAAGTTTATAAAAAATGTACTTTCGGGTCATTCATCATTGTATTTAGATTATCGTTGGCATTGCTAAATCTTTCTACAGTTCCTATTAAGTAGAACTGAAGGCAAAACATTTTTTTTACTTGTATCAAGTACAATCTTTTTGCACCATCTGTGTGAGATTTCCTCTTGCCTCCTGTCCCATAACCACAACAGAAAGTAAGAGAAAATCCCTACAAAACGAGGGAATCTCTGGTTGTCACCAAGGACACCAGAACTAGTGTCCCCATTGGAAGATTTTCCTATTGATATTCTGGCGAAAACCCCAAAATGTGGGATTTTATTTCATATTCACATTCGGTGAAAATGGTAAATGTGACCAAAGGAGAGGGTGAATTGCCTTAATGGGAACACAAACAGCAATAAAAACCTGACAGGTGTTCTCTCCACTCCATCTAGACTCTATCTCCAGAGGTTCTCCCTCTCCACTCTAACCAAAACAAAAAAAAAAAGGGAAAAAAAAGGTTTGCCTTTAGTTATACTTTAAATACTGACCAATAAATTTTACCCTTGAGTACCTAAGATTTTTTTTTTAAAACAGAATAAAAGTAAAGAGAAAAATATTCCCTAGATGTAAATGTGCTTAAGAAGACAAATTACGTTTCATATTTGACTTTAGGAGAAAATTGCACATATACCTATGTATGAGCATATAATTCAGTGGCCTGTTAATACCTTTTGAATTTAGGTGTGAGATATCCAGGAGTTGGTGTTCTTCCTGGAGTGGCAACAGGGAGTGGTGTGAAACAGAAACCTCAAGGTAAGTCTAGCAAATGTTCTTGTTCCTTTCATAAATTGTTTTGGGGCTGTGCTTATTATTTTGAGGAAACTTTTCTATATGCTTCTTGGCAAAAAGAGAAATACGTGTTAAATATCTACCAAATAGAAGAACAAATAATATGGATGTGTTACTAAAAACACTGAGATTCTTTTCAGACCAAAAAGAAATACTATACTCTATGGCAGGGGTCTCCAAACATTTTAAAGGACCAGTTTATCATCCTTCGGGTGTTATGGGGGCCGAACTTTGGCCAGTGGGAGTAGAAAATGGCCCAGCAGTATCAGTAGGAGTAAACAATGCCTCGGGCTTGGTGGTCAGAAACAGTCAAAATAATTGCATAATGCTGGTGGTCAGCAAAAAGAGGAATAGTGCCCAATCATTGGTATTAGTGGGAGAAAAACTGCCCTATTGTTGGTTAGTGGGAGGAATAGTGCCCCATTGTTGGTGTCAGTGGAAGGAATAATGCCGCATCATTGGTATTAGTGGGAGGAATTGTGCTCCATTGTTGGTGTCAGTGGAAAGAATAGTGCTCACTCATTAGTGTCAGGGGGAGGAATATTGCCCCATTGTTGGTGACAGTGAGAGGAATAATGCCCCACTGTTGGTGTTGGTGGCCCCCGAAAGGGCCAGATAAAGCCGAGCAAAGAGCCAAATCCTGCATGTGAACCACAGTTTGGAAACCAATGCTTCCTGGTAATACAGATTTTCTATTTTGAGTCTTGCCCTTTCCATGATCTTTTCCAAATAATTGTATCATTTAAATTAATTAAAGGCGAGTGCAAATATGGATGAAATCAATCTGATGCAGTCTTCTTACTAGCATGCAGGCAGCTTTTTTTCTTTTTTATACAATTCCGCTGTAACTTTGTTTTATTACCTGTTGATCCTGCCAACAAATCTATTGATTTTCTACTTCCTGCAACAGGGGAACAATGCTGTTCTTTCTGTCATAAAATGACTGCAGTGTTGTCTCCCTGTGGACAGGGATGGACTTCTTGGTAAAAAAAAGTTAAACCATTTAAATAAAAGCTGATCATTGTAAGAATCTCTATCAGTAAAATATTTTTTTCTAATTGCTATTTTTATACAGTTTGCATTGTAAATGTGAGGAAAAAGCAAAAAAATAAAGGCATGCGCAATTAAACAAAAAAATATTTTTTATAATGAATACTATCATTACATGTATTAACCAAATACACTTACCATGATATCATATTCTGTCACTTTAGTGGTTCTTTAAAGTCAGTTTGATTTATTGCCCTTTCAAAAGGGAAAGTGCATCTTTTTAGTATGTACTTACCTTTTTCTGTACTATGGTTAAATAAGTACAAGTCAGTGAGTCATAGGGAGAACACATACCTTCCATGTCTTATATAATTCATACATCCCAATATGAATTTTCAGTTAAAGGCCATTCACAATTAAAAATGTGGTGCTGGATCTTGACTATGGAACCCTAACATGTTCTGCAACCTAAATATTATGTAAGCATTACCATTAATAGAAGATTGAGCTTTAAAAGCCTATTTAAAGAGTATTTAAATAAATTAATAGGACTACATCAAAATTAACATTTAGAATTTAGGTTATCATAGCTATTGTATCCACATAAACCATTTGTAGATATAATGATGTCTTTTGAAGAAAGAACCCTTAGGTAGAGAACATTTAGGTAATTTATAGTGTAGCTAAAGGCAAAGCTTTTTTTTTTTAATATGGATAAAGTAAGGGAGGGTTATAACCGCTGCCAGTTTTTTGCCATCTGTGTCCAATTGGGGAGATTTCCCTTCACTTCCTGTTCCATAGTCAAAACAGGAAGTGAGAGAAATTCCTTCCAAAGTGAAGGAATCCCAGTGTGTCCCCTGAGTCACCAGGACTAGTGTCCACGTTTGAATATTTCACCTCTATTAGTGTTCTGATGTCAGCCCAAAATTTGGAATTTTCTTTTACTTTTAATGATAACATTAACCAGGACAAATAGAGAGGGTGAATATCCATGACCAGGGCACAAATAGCAATAAAACCAGGGGTTCTAATCCATCTTCACTCCATCCAAAAAAAAAAAGTTTTAGTTGCACTTTAAGCTGGTTTAGCCAGAATGCTTGGCACTTTTTGATAAATTCCTTTAATTTTTACTCAACCAATGCATTTATAAAAATGATGGCATTTTGAGATAATTCATCTTTTGTTTGTTCTTCTTTGTAGCTGGTAGTGGAGTTTTGGGTGGGATACCTGGTAAGTCTAAAGATAACATTTCTTATGACAGCATAACATTTTTTTAACATACCATACATATTTTGTGTATTTATAAAACAATTTGCATAGCAATTCGCTCGGTAAAAGTGGATGTATGTTTTTTTCTTTGTGAATGGGGCAAAATATAATGTTATTAGACTATTTACTGTGCTGGTAAAATGTTTTTTATTTATTGAAAGTGAAAATTCCACATTTAGTCACTAGATGATGCAAAGTATTATAGGACATTCCTATGATACTCAGCACCATCTAGTGGTCAAATGCACTATTTTCCTTTTTTAAATCAATGAAAAACATTGAACCAGCATTTAATTAATGTAGGTGAACATTGAATTTAAGGTTGAGATTTTGTAACAGTTTTGAGCTACAGTGAGGGAAAAAGTATTTGATCCCCTTCTGATTTTGGACATTTGCCCACTGACAAAGAAATGATCAGTCTATAATTTTAATGGTAGGTTTATTTTAACAATGAGAGACAGAATAACAACAATAAAAAAAAAACAGAAAAATGCATTTAAAAAAAGTTATACATTGATTTGCATTTTAATGAGTGAAATAAGTATTTGACCCCTTCGCAAAACATGAGTACTTGGTGGCAAAACCCTTGTTGGCAATCACAGAGGTCAGATATTTCTTGTAGTGGGCCACCAGGTTTGCACACATCTCTGGAGGGATTTTGTTCCACTCCTCTTTGCAGATCCTCTCCAAGTGATTAAGGTTTCGAGGCTGACGTTTGGTAACTCGAACCTTCAGCTCCCTCCACATATTTTCTATGGCATTAAGGTCTGGAGACTGGCTAAGTCACTCCAGGACCTTAATGTGCTTCTTCTTGAGCCACTCATTTGTTGCCTTGGCTGTGTGTTTTGGGTCATTGTCATGCTGGAATACCCATCCACGACCCATTTTCAATGCCCTGGCTGAGGGAAGGAGGTTCTCATTCAAGATTTGATGGCACATGGCCTCGTCCATCGTCCCTTTGATGCAGTGAAGTTGTCCTGCCATCTTAGCAGCAAAACATCTCCAAAGCATAATGTTTCCACCTCCATGTTTGACAGTGGGGATGTGTTCTTGGGTCATAGGCAGCATTCCTCCTCCTTCAAACACAGCGAGTTGAGTTGATGCCAAAGAGCTCAATTTTGGTCTCATCTGACCACAACACTTTCCCCTAGTTCTGCTCTGAATCATTCAGATGTTCATTAGCAAACTTCGGAGGGGCCTGTACATGTGCTTCCTTGAGCAGGGGGACCTTGCGGGTGCTGCAGGCTTTCAGTCCTTCACAGCATAGTGTGTTACCTATTGTTTTCTTGGTGATTATGGTCCCGGCTACCTTGAGATCATTGACAAGATTTTCTCGTGTAGTTCTGGGCTGATTCCTTACCGTTTTCTTCTCGTGATCATTGAAACTCCACGAGGTGAGACCTTGCATGGAGCCCCAGACCGAGGGAGATTGACAGTTATTTTGTGTTTCTTCCATTTGGGAATAATTGCACCAACTGCTGTCACCCTCCCATCAAGCTGCTCGGAGATGGTCTTGTAGCCCATTCCAGCCTTGTGTAGGTCTACAATCTTGTCCCTGACATCTTTGGACAGCTCTTTTGTCTTCGCCATGGTGGAGGGATTGGAATCTGATTGCTTCTGTGGGCAGTTGTCTTTTATACAGGTAACAAGCTGAGATTAGGAGCACTCCCTTTAAGAGATTGCTCCTAATCTCAGCTTGGTACCTGTATAGAAGACACCAGGGAGCCAAAAATCTTGCTGATTGATAGAGGATCAAATACTTATTTCACTCATTAAAATGTAAATCAATTCATAACTTTTTTGAAATGCGTTTTTCTGGATATTTTTGTTGTTTTTTGTCTCTCACTGTTAAAATAAACCTACCATTAAAATTATAGACTGATCATTTCTTTCAGTGGGCAAATGTACAAAATCAGCAGGGGATCAAATACTCTTTTCCCTCACTGTACATAACATTCAAAAGGCCAGCATTTTGTAAAGGGAACACTTTTTGCTAGCTCAAACAGCTAATCAGATTATTACTTTTTTATGATGCACTTCAAATTATTTGATAAACCAAAGAACTATGGCGGTTATTTGCTAAAGGCAAATCCACTTTGCACTACAAGTGCAAACTACAAGTGCAAAGTGCACTTGAAATTGCACTGAAAGCGCACTTGGAAGTGTAGTCGCTGTAGAACCGAGGGGGACATGCAGGGAAAATAAAAAACAACATTTTAGCTTGCACATGATTGGAGCATAGAATCAGCAGAGCTTCCCCTCATTTCAGATCTACCCCTCAGATTTACAACGACTGCAATTTCAGTGCAATTTCAAGTGCAATTTGCACTTGTAGTTTGTACTTGTAGTGCAAAGTGGATTTGCCTTTCCCAAATAACCCCCTATGTTCCCCAAACACAAGCTCACAGAATTTTGAAATGAAGAAGTTTTTCCAAAAGTAACTTTACAAGCAGCAAAATATTTGGAATATGATATAATTATTGATCATTTTTACACATTTTTGTAATGTTTCAGTCATTTTGGAGAGTAATGCCAAAATCTAAATCCTGATATCTGCAAGCCGGTGTTTAAGAAATAACTGCACCATTAACATTTTTTGAATGAGGAAGCGGGTGCTGAGAGCATGTTTTTCCTTTACCGCACCCTGTCCTCAATCCAGAGCCAATACAGATAAAGGGCTAGGGAAGAGATGGAGCTATTGCTGTATGTTGTCCAGCATATAACACTATCAGAAAAGGGAGCTGAAGAAGGAAACCAAACCCTATGCAGTTTCTGCTCACCATGTTGTTTTATTCTTTTTAGACTATCTTTACAGAAATAGCTATATCCCAATGTGAGCCTCAGCCATATAACAACCAGTTCTGACCCCTAACCTTTTACAATGATGTAATGTGTCATTATGAGATACAGTCAGGATCATCATAATATATCGAGAATACTGCAGATGACAAATAAACTATATTCTTGACAATTGGAATGTTGATTCCTCTAGCATAACTATTTATGAATGTAATATAGAAAATATTTCCATTGCTGTATTTCTGTCTCCTTATATAGAATAATCGAATTCAAAGCTGAAGAAACTATGTATAAATGTAATATAGAAAGTATTCACATTGACCATACTTTTATTTGTTACTGTCTGTCTCCTTATATAGAATAACATGATCCAAAGCTAAAGTAAGCAAGCAATAGTCTGCTTTTGTTTCTTCGGCTGTTGTAGAATGCAGTCCCCAGTGCTCATTGTGGATCAAGAAAATCGAAGGAGATTCAAATGTTTTTGAAATAAAGATACAAACCTTAAAGTAGTTGTAAACTCTTATGCCCCGTACACACGGTCGGACTTTGTTCGGACATTCCGACAACAAAATCCTAGGATTTTTTCCGACGGATGTTGGCTCAAACTTGTCTTGCATACACACGGTCACACAAAGTTGTCGGAAAATCCGATCATTCTGAACGCAGTGACGTAAAACACGTACGTCGGGACTATAAACGGGGCAGTGGCCAATAGCTTTCATCTCTTTATTTATTCTGAGCATGCGTGGCACTTTGTCCGTTGGATTTGTGTACACACAATCGGAATTTCCGACAACGGATTTTGTTGTCGGAAAATTTTATAGCTTGCTCTCAAACTTTGTGTGTCGGAAAATCCAATGGAAAATGTGTGATGGAGCCTACACACGGTCGGAATTTCCGACAACAAGGTCCTATCACACATTTTCCGCCGGAAAATCCGACCGTGTGTACGGGGCATTACTCTAAACCCAGTGAAGTGACCCGCCTCAGGTGATACACAGAGATTAAATAAATCCTCCCCTATAGTTTGTACCTGTTTATCTACAGTGATCTCTTCTCTACAGCCATGCAAAGTGCAGAATTTAAACAGCTTGCCTGAGCTTTCAGAAAGAAGGGTACACAGATCTAAAGAATAACTCTGCAGGCTCAGTGAGAGCTGATTGGAGGGAAAGGGTCCCCTCCCCTTTCACACAGCAGCCAAGAACAGAGTTGAGGCTGTCAGTCACAGGCTGTGTGCTAGTGCTCTGCCCTCCTGTTATTTTTTTACCTCTTAGTGTCAGGAAAATGTGTCACAAGTGATTCATGCTAATAGCAGCTATGTTGTGCAACAAATATCTAATCTGAGAGTGAAAAGAAATTAAAGAGCAACCCTTGCCAAAATGCTTTATTTTTAACAGTAAAGGAGAGTTATACCTTTTTTTAGGCTTTCTTTGCTGCCTGTGTCCTCATTGGGAGAGTTCTCCTTGATTCCTGTTTTGGGGTCCAAACAGGAAAATGAGAAGATCCCCCCCATGAAAGAAACCGATAGCATTGAGGACTCAATAGAAGTTCTCATCTGTACTGACTCTACTTTTAAAAAAGTTTTATTACTGTCTGTACCCAAGAAAAGTTTTTACTGGAATTGCATTTTAAAATATTAATACATTTTGATGTAGTGGTTACATTTTTTTATTTCTAGGCTTTGGCGGATTTGGTGGACAGCAGCCTGGTGTACCTCTAGGATATCCTATTAAAGCACCTAAGCTACCGGGTATGTAGAGTATATTTCAATAATCGGGTCTCTATAGATGCACAAACTTTTCTTTGGTCAGTGAAGCAGTACTGAATATGCCACCCACCGCTTTTGATATGATTCTTGTGGTGAGACAAGGAGGTTGATTTACTAAAGGCAAATAAACTGCACTTTGCAAAGTGCAATTGTACTCTGCAAGTGCAGTTGCTCCAGAGCTTAGTAAATGAGGTAAAGCTTTACTTTGCAATGCGTACCCAATCACGTGCAAGGAAAATAAAAAAAAAACAGCATTTTTGCTTGCACATGATTGGATGATGGAAGTCAAAGGAGCTTCTGCTCATTTACTAAGCACTGGAACAACTGCACTTTGAAAAGTGCACAGTTTTTAAAAATAGAGGATGGACAAAGAAAATTAGAAGCGTTGACTAGTACATTAAACTCAGTTTTGTTAAAGCCAAACTTTTTGGAAATTGGCTAAAAACACTGGCAAAATACATATAAAAGAGCTGTTTTACCAGCGAAAGATTTTGTGTGCATTGAATCCTGAGATTTACACATCTTTGCAATACAGCATAGCTCTGTCTGGCAGAGGAGACCTGATTTTCTCTGCTGGAGTTAACTAACACTTACACGTCTTGTCCTTACTAAAGTCTGTGACTTGCTCATGAATGGATATACAGCAGAATGATAAATCACCTCTCATCACCCTGCTCTCTCTTCCAGCCAGCATGCTCCTTGTTGTTAGCACATGAGCACTGCAGGTCAGCTGACTGGCTCCTTGTGCTGCTTTGACCCTTCTAAGTCTGATTTCTGCAGTATGGGGATATTGATAATGGTATGATGCAGTAGCCTCAATGTAACTAAAAGAGGAAGTCAACACGGGTTATGGGACTTTAGGGGGTTTGTTTACACTTGTAGTTCGGGGGCATTAAAAATAGGAGCTTGAGATCGTTTTTCTAATGTCCCTTAACCCAACTGCTCCTCTTATGCTGCAAAGGCAGCCCAATGAGGAAGTACACATGTTTCAAGAATGGCAAAAATTGTCCTCCATCAGGTTTCATGGCACTACCACAATTGAATGCATCCCATTCATGTAAATGGGGCCACGTCGCAACTTCCCTGCGACTGTACACAGGAGGAGAAGACATAATTCTTTCACCGTCTGTCAAATGTCTCTGCATAGTCATCTGCTGCAGATCGTTTTTCAGGCAGGTGGCCAGGGCAGCCACATATCCCAACTTAGTCTAACAAGTCACATGGCCAACCTTTGTCCCCAGCTTTTCTTTTTTTACAGAACTGTCATGAAAGCGGTTGTATACCCGACCACAAAAAAACCTGTAAGGCAAAGGCATAATGAGCTAGTATGCACCGCATACTAGCTCATTATGAAATACTTACCTTAGAACGAACCCCCCCGTACTGCCTCCAGGTCACCGCTGAGGGAGCTGACATGTTCCCTCTGCGTTTCTTCCGGGTGCGCGGTAGTCCTCTTTCCAGCAAGGAGCTCTGATTGTCCGGCAGCATCTGCCGGATCTTCAGAGCGCATGCGCCGCTGACATCAGCAGCTGCATGCAAGGTGAATATCTCCTAACCCATACAGGTTTAGGAGAGATTCATTTTACCTACAGGTAAGCCTTATTATAGGCTTACCTGTAAGTAAAAAGCACAAAGCGGAGTATACAACCGCTTTAAGTTATTTTGCTCTCCACTGGCATCAGAGGCCGAATGCTGGTACAGCACAGAGCACATTTGTAAATCACATCACTTGGCTTTATAAATGTGCGGCGATTGTTTCTTATTTTAAAACAGTATAACTTTTTAAATGAGCCCCTAAGTTATATAAGACAAAAGGAATAACTTTGCCAATCATTTTTTTTAGGACTGCTCTTGTGTGTCTATGGGCAATTTTTAAACCCACACATTAGGCTCAAATCACAAAGCTAACACACCAGGATAAGTATTCTTATTTTCAAACAAGTTACAACTTGTATAGTTATGATAAAATGGGCATTTTTCTTGTTCAAACATTTTATTAAGGTTTATCAAAATATGATACATAAATATCAAACAGAATGGGACCAAAAAAATTAGGAAACTTTTCCCAAATACAATTCATCGATTAATTGCAAGTTATAACAACAAACACATTGGGAGGAGATTTACCAAAACTGGTGCACTCAGAATCTCATGCAGCTGTGCATGGTATCCAATCAGCTTCTAAGTTCAGCTTGTTCAATTAAGCTTTTGCAATAAAACCTGGAAGCTGGTTGGTTTCTATGCAGAGCTGCACTAGATTTTGCATGCTCCAGTTTTAGTAAATAACCCCCATTGGATAAAAATTGTACAATAAACAGAGCAGAATACTTATGACCAAAGAGGGTAGGCCTCAGTTGAAGCAGGCTATAGCAGGTACATCGTTTACGGATGCTGACAATGAAAATAGGCATTTTTAAACTAAATTGGAGTTGCACTTTAAATTCTGCTATGTAAAGTTGCTGCCTCATTCTTCCTGCCTAAAGACCCGAGACTAGTCATTTATGTGTGGAATTCTGACTTGCTATCCATCTTATCATGAATATGCTCGTCTTTGCTGTCTAAAAAGGAAACTGGTATGAGTGATGGTGAAGACGAACATTGTGCAGGGCTGTTTTGACAGCTGTGTGAGGAAGTCATTCAGGTGTAAACAGGACAGAAGAGAAGCAGAATCACCTCCGAACATTCTTTTTGGGATACCAGTGATAGGAATGTATTCCAACACATCGATAACAGGAAAATGAACACGCCATTCAGGCCAAATGATACAAGTAACACATCCAACACCAGCTAATTATTGCATTCCTAGTTCTGATAACAGCATCAATAAAATGCAGAGGGTTGGATTTATTTTCTACGTAAGGACTTATTTGAAGTGTTACTCTGGTGAGATTTATTATTTATTTAATATAGGTACTTATATAGCGATATCAATTTACACAGCGCTTTATATTATATTATACATTTACATCAGTCCCTGCCTTCAAGGAGCTTACAATCCAAGGTCCCTAACTCCCATTCATAAATATACATAGATGTGCCAATTAACTTACCAGCATGTGTTTGAAGCGTGGGAAGAAACGAGAGTAAACACCCACAGGCATGGGGAGAATATGGAAACCTTGTGCGGGTAGTGCCGTGGTTGGGATTTGAACCAATGACCTTAGTGCTGCTAGGCAGAAGTGATAACCACTTAGCCACTACGCTGAGAAATTCAACATTTAACCTCCCTGGCGGTATGATTATTCCAGATTTTTGATGCTGAAAGCGGTACAATTATTTTGCATGAAAATTTGGTGTTTTATATTGTAGGCCTGTAATTCTTAGGAATAACTAACTTTAATCTGTCCAAATAAGAGTCTAGTAGACATCCCAGGTATGATAAAGTTTGAAACACGAAATCATAAATTATAATATAATAAATAACTATAAATAATTATAACAAATAATAATATAATAATAATAAAAATGATTCAATAATGTAATCAAATCAAAAACACTAAAATGTGCTCAGTTGCAGAATTGTCACTGTCATTACTTTCAGTGTTTGATGACGGATCTCCCCACAAATCACTATCGCTCAATTCTGCAAGTGATTCTAGTTTATTGTCGCTGTTTTCTAGCTGGTCTAAAACCACTTTTGATGTAAAGGGACGGTTTTGGTTGCTATGGACAATCTCCAGTTTCCAGGCAGAAAGAACAGTATTTATAATATAAAACTACATGCAGGCACTGGACAAACCACTAGGGACAAAAGGGATGGGAAATAAATTGATACAGTAATGTAATCTGTAGGATTACAGTGTACTGTATATGTATTGTGTTTTTTACTTCTTGAATTTGACACCGTTCTCCGTCCCCGTGCGTCGCAACGCTCACAGGGAGTGGAGATCGGCGCTGTGATGAATCGAGTGGAGGACGGCTCGCACACACAGCGGGGAGGACATCGCAGGATCCTGGGGACAAGGTAAGTTTGCTGTACCTGGATCCTGCAATGCAATCCCAAGTGTGGCTCGGGGTTACCGCTTTTGGTGCTGAAAATCCACCCCGAGCCAGACTTGGGAATACCATCAGGGAGGTCAAATATGTAATACAGTCTGTCACTATCAGTAACACAGCAAGTTTTGTTTTCCCAAGTTCCCCTTAACATTGTTTTATTACTTGTTGATTCTGCCAGTAGGTCTGTTCATTTTCACTTCCTGTACAAGCCAAGCTATCCAATAAAAGTGACAGTTACAGTTTAAATAAACTATATAACACTGCCAAGGGTGCTTACAATGGTCAAATTCTGCTGCATTAATGCTAGTCACAAGCAGCGACATTTATTTTTCATTACTGAAAACTGTTAGCTTCATGTACCCCCCAACAGTGATGAGTGATGGAGGCTGCTAAAACTGACAGTTGGGGCTGGAGCACAGTGATCACAGTGAATAACTCTCTCTGTAGCTCCTCCACTCATGAAACATCTTGCATTCTTTTCAAAGAATATAAGCTGCTCAACTCTGGGTTGCATTGCGGAGAAATTGTGACGTTTATACACCCTTGTCCAATCATAGAATGCAAACTGGCTGTGCTCCAGCCCAGGATGCCAGTCTCAGTGGTGGCATGGAAGTTCAGGACTCACATCAATCTAAGGAGGTACATGAATCTAACTATTTTCAGGGACGAAGCAGCAGCCACAGGTGGGACACACTTCTTTATAGGTACCTAACAAATGCTCCAATATAAGTTTAGCTTTAACAAGATCAGTTTCAAGTGTTACTAAACACACAACAGTAAAATCGGTCTGTATATGCGGTAAAGCATACTTGTTATACTCACTGTGGAACCTAAGGGGTTAATACTCTCCATTGTGTAAAAAGGTTGTTTGATCCTGTCTTCTCTTAACCTCCGACTTCCTCCACTGTCTCCAATCTATCTTCTGATAGAACAGAACCTTGGAGGCAAGCTGCACATGCTCAGTTTTGTGTGTTTTTTTTTCTTGGGAGAGTGCATGTGATCAGCACAGGGCTAATCAGCAGAGGTTCAGGGGCCCTGCAGCCTCATGGGACAATCTGGGGAGAATGAAAACTCCTCCTTAACCAGACACTAATAGAAGTCACACTATATACTGCGGATGGGAAAAGTATTAAACAGTTTATATTTAATAAAATCATTTGCATTTCCATGTTCTGTGTACTGTGTGAGACCAGATGTGGTGAATGCAGTGTCCTGGGTTTAGTAGCACTTTAAAGTCATCAGAATAAAAGAGCAGATTCATGAAAATCAGAGGAAAGAAATTAAATACAAAAATGTGTTGTGGCCAACAGTAAGCTGTCTTGTGGTGGGAAAAAAATTGGCATCTATATACAATCTTATCCATAGCTCTTAGCCGTATACAGATTTATGCATTGGTATCAAATAGGACAGGTATTTAAAGAGCTCACAAACTTCAGCTTTCGATAACACTGAACTGGTTGAACAGTAAAGGTTTCTTTGGGTAGGGTCTTTCAGTAGTGTGTCTAGTTAAATGCCCCTCTTTAAAATGTTGCATTGAAAGTTTCTCTGAATACTGGGCCCCATGAGGTAAATGTCCAGGAGCTCACCCACAAAGAAATATCCATACAAATCCAAAATAGGTATAGAGGCACTCACATGTCCTGCAACAGAAATAAATCAAAGCAACAGCATTTTACTATCAATGTTTCAATGGAGTTCAGTCCGGCTTTGTCAAGATTCAGTGTCTCGAGAAAGATGGACTGACTGAGCTCCATCAAAACGTTGCTTTGATTTATCGCAAGACCCATAAGTGCCGCCTCTACCTGCTTTGAATTTGTATATATATATTGCTCCTCTGTTCCTCATAATGTAAACATTTTTTCTTCTTCCTAGGAGGATATGGGGTTCCCTATACATCAGGAGTACCTGGAGGTATGTATGCCAAACCTTTTTATTTGCCTCCCTGGGGCTATATAAAAGAGGCTACAATAGCCTTCCAAATATACTCAGCCCGGAACAAAACCTAATGGCCAACAACCCATTTGGGAAAAAATGTTATGTCAACGTATCGAAGCACACTGTTCTGCTTTGCCATTAATGAGAAGGAAACATTGTGCAGGCTCAGACTGAAGCCTGTGAAAAAGAAGAAATAAATAAACATGTTCTCCTATTATTATTTCACTATATTTCCTGGCATGCACAACTTCTCCTTCTCTGTAAAATTTGTTTCTATACAAGCATATGCCGCAACATTTAAAATATGTAGGAGAAAGGAGTCTGCAGTGTGTCTGGCCAATATGAAAATAATTTATAACTTGCTGTGACATGTAATGAGTGTGGCTGACATTAATAGCCTTCTAATCTACACCATTCTCCTAGCAGAAAGATGAGAGGTCTGACCCAGGAGCTTGAGGCTTTGACTCTTACTGAAGCACATAATTGTGCTTGTTTGTATATAAGATACTGCCTATGTATAACAGAATGACTGTCCATATTTCCACCACAGATTATCGTTACTTCTGACAGTTTTCGTATGTTAATATATAACATATGATGGGGATGTATTAAGTAAAGGGATAAAACTAGCAGTGATGGAATGCAGTACTTTCCAAGTCATGATGACACACCCATAAGACATCAAATTTTGTCACGCTTACGAGAACATACTGCAGCACTGTGTAAAGGCAAACTATAGTGAGGGAGATTTATGAAGCAAATTAGTAACAAATGTATACAGGTACTTATTGCAAAGCAGGCTCGTTTAGTAAATTATTTAATTTGCAAGCCCTTCGTCTACAATCCTGAAGAACAAACTGCTACAGTTTTGCAAAGGTCTGCGACAGATTTACAAAGGAAGTTAACTCCTTAGTACTGCCTCCTGGCTGCCCTTTAAGTGAGCTCTATTAGGGGCCCATCCTGCTGGCTCCCAATCAGAAGCCTTGACCAAGGGCTGTCAGTGACATCTCGCTCGGTGTGCTGGGAGCACACAGTGAGCATGCTCTCAGCACACAAACCTCATCTTACCATGGACACACATGTGTGGTGCCTGGGCATTAACACCCACCTTTCTTGTCCCCTGGGTGAAAGGTTAAAGTGGTATTAAAGGTTCAGCTTTAAAAAAAAGAGCAGCCTCAATACTCTTCTTCTTGGGTTCCCTCCCCCTTGAACAGTGCCCCCAAAAGCAAGCTGCTCGCTATGGGGGCATTGGTGCGTACTCACTCCCGATCCCCGCTCTATGTGTTCATAAGACACATAGAGCCATGGCTCGGCCCTGCCCCCCCCCCCCCTCACTCTCTCCTTATTGGGTTACTGGCTGTGATTGACAGCAGTGGGAACCATTGGCTCCTGCTGCTGTCTCAGCCAATGAGTAGAGGGAGTCCCAGGACAGCTGAGGCTCTCGTGCACATTGCTGGATCAAGAGGGGGCTCCAGTGAGTATTAGGTGGGGCTATGGGGGAGCAGCACACAGAAGGTTTTTTACCTTCATGCATAGAATGCATGAAGGTAAAAAAACCTTTAAACTTTACACCCACTTTAAGATACATTTCCACTGGAACCACGACACACAACTAATATGTGGCCAGGATGAAGGTTTATATTGTCCCAAAGCTACTTTGGAACAGCAAAGGTCTTAATTAATGAATTAATCTGCAATTGTACAGCAAATTAGTCATATGTCCGCCTTGCTGCTGTCAATGAAGGTTCTCATTTACCCACATATTTACCATTATAACTAGTAGTATTCAGTCATAATCAACTGGACTTGTTCTTTATTGTTGAAGATGTTTCTCAGCTTATCCAAGCCACCTCTTCGGTTCTTATGAGCACCAGAAAAATACCCAGCATTTATATCCACGCAGGTAGCTCAGATACCTTTTATCTAGTAGTCGTTTTTTCACATTCAGCTGGATTCTGTAATGTTGAAGACATTTTATAGCTTGTCCCAGCCACTTCTTCAGTTCTAAAAAACTAAAGAACAGAAGTGGCGTTGATAAGCTACAAAATGTCTTCAACAGTACTTCAGTAGGACTTCAACAGAACAAATCTAGTTGAATATGATTTTTTTGCTTAGAATAAAAAAGCAGTTTATACTTACCTGCTCTGTTTAAGGATATTAGACTGAGCAGCCCTTATCTCCCCTTCTGTAGTCCCACACCTCCCACAGTCCGCTCCTTCTCTTCTCCGAGTGCCCCCATAGTAAGCCCTGTGCTATGGGGGCACTCGTGCAGATGCTCTCCCAAGCCAGGGTGTGTGCATCCATAAACACACAGCGCAGCTTGGCCTCCTCCCAGGATTTGACTGACAACAGCAGGAGCCAATGGCTCCCGCTGCTCTCAGTCTGTCCTATGACAGCAGGAAGAGAGACCAGCGCTTCTTCAGATGGGTACATCACTGGATCGAGAGAGGATTTGGGGGGAGGGGACAGCAAGTGGAAGTTTTTTTTACCTAATGCATTAAGGTAAAAAACCTTTTGACTTTAGAACCACTTTAATCCAATGACCATGCAGAGGCAGATGTTTTTGTTTAAGAATAGGATGGGAGGTGTGAAAGTTGTGGAACGATCCTGTTGTGGTTGCATAATCGTATCCATGGTGTCAGAGAGGCTTCATATGTGTTAATCCTTTGATTTGCATGGGTGACGGTGTGAATCGTTGTCAAAATGCTGGGGTAGAGATGTTAAAATGGCATTATATGTGGAAGACAGAGGGTGTGGAAGACCCCCATCTCCTGTTCAATGATGCTTTGCATTGCATCCTTGCTGAGCACCTACAGTGATAAATCCAATGAGCAGATAACCTTCCAAGAGATTATCCATCAATATTTAATTATATACTGGACCTTACCAGTATATAATTAAATACTGAAATGCAAAGTTGATAATTAAATCATCATGTAAAGATATTTACATTGAGAAACACGCTTTGTATGTGGCTTGGCATGTTTGCATTAATGCCTTCTTGGATTATGTTTCCTACTCTCCATGTGTTTTTGAGTTAATTTGGGAACACCAATGCAACTTACAAATTCTAAAACAGAATACTAAAAGAAACCCAAATTATTTTTAATTTCAAGTTGCTCTACCAAGACTGAACTAATGCACTATCTATGCCCTACCAAAGCGCACTAAACCAGACCTCTTAACAAGCTTTAACCACTTCAGCCCCGGAAGATTTTACCCCCTTCCTCACCAGAGCACTTTTTACAGTTTGGCACTGCTTGACTTTAACTGACAATTGCGCGGTCATGCAATGCTGTACCCAAAAAAAATTTGCGTCCTTTTTTTCCCACAAATAGAGCTTTCTTTTGGTGGTATTTGATTACCTCTGCGGTTTTTATTTTTTGCGCTATAAACAAAAAAAGAGTGACAATTTTGAAAAAAAATATATATTTTTTACATTTGCTATAATAAATATCCCCAAAAAATGTTCTAAAAAACATATTTCTTCATTCGTTTAGGTCAATATATATTCTTCTACATATTTTTGGTAAAAGTTATAGCATCTACAAACTATGAGGAAAATGTATGGCATTTTTATGGCATTTTTATTATTTATTTATTTTTTTACTAGTAATGGCGGTGATCTGCGATTTTTAGCGGTACTGCAACATTGCGACGGACAGATCGGACACTTTTGACACTTTTTTGGGATCATTGACAATTATACAGCGATCAGTGCTATAAAAATGCACTGATTGCTGTGTAAATGTCACTGGCAGGGAAAGGGTTAACACTAGGGGGCGATCAAGGAGTTAACTGTGTGTTTCCCCAGTGTGTTCTAACTGTGTGGGGATGGGAATGACTAGGAGAGGAGACGTATCGTTTTTCCTATTTAGTAGGAACAAAGTATATGTTTCCTCTTCCCTGACAGCACAGGGATTTGTGTGATTACACACACAAATCCCCGTGCTGGCGCTCGTGCACGCGATCGCGCCACCTTGAAAAAGGGTAGGACGTACCCGTATGGGATTTCACCCAGGGGAGTCAATCTGCTGCAGTATATCTACGTGAACCGGTTGGGAACCGGTTAAACATTTACAGTATGTACAAGCAGCTATATAGATACCTACAAATATTTTTGTTAAATGGAATATATTGGATTTATTAAGATTTAAAAAAAAACAAACCTTGGCACCCCAGACATGTCTCCTGTTGATTGCAGGCCAACCTGAGGGGAGAACAGCCTACATATAAAAGGATTCCTTGTGACTTAGCCATGATCTAGCAATATTCCTATGCAGAATCAGTTGTCAGTGAGTGAGTGTGAAGACTGGATGCCCCTCCCCCCCCCCTTTGGCTTGGTACAAATCCAAAAGTCTGACAGGGAGATAACTTGGGGGGGACAGGGCCAATATTTATTAGCTTTTTTTTTTTTTTATTGTGACAACAAAACATTTATACAAGCATATGTTTTGTGCAGCTTTAAACCATTTTGTTTATGAATGGGAAAATCTGAATAGGCAAGGCTTGTTTTATTGTGCTCTAAATAAGCACAACAAAATTGTCACTTTTATAAATGAATAACATTACGTATTGTTTATGTTTGGCACTGGCTGGCATATTGCGCATGGTGTGTATGTGTCACCTAGGTTTCTCACATACACATGGTAATTGGATTTATGGCAGATGTCAAGAAAACAAACTTTTTGTTGTCTTGGATCTTATTAAGTTCTATTCTAGGCCCCAGAGCCCAGAGAATATGTAGAGCTTTTACATAGTTATATAGTTAGTCAGGTGGAAAAAAAGACATCATGCCCAAACAACAGAAAAATAAATGAATAAATAGAAATCCTCCAGAAACAGAATTGTATCCCCGCAATTGATCCAGAGGAAGGCAAACAAAGCCTGTATAAAGCTTGGTCCAATTTGCTCCAACAGGGGAAAAAAAATCCTTCCTCATCTCCTAAAAAACATCAGATTGTCCGTGGATTAACAAATTGATGTTATTAGTTTGAAATGTTACTATCCAGTTATATTCTATGAATTTAGGGATGCATCCAACTTTTTTTTAAAACAATCAACCAAGCTGGCTAGAACTAGTTATTGAGGGAGTCTTTCCCCCATTTTCTACAGCCTTTCCATATGTGTAGGTTAAACCTCTTTTTCTCAATATGTAAGAGAGTGCCCCCTTTTCCTTTTAATGACCATAACGTAATTAACGTTGCACCTAGTTCACTATATGAACCATTAATTATACATGGTGATCATATCCCCCTTAATCACCCCTTCTCTTGGGAAAATAAATTCAGCACAGGTAATCTTGCCTCATAGCTGAGCTCCTCCATGCCTCTTAAAGGTTTTGGATGGGGCAAAGCCTCCAATCCTGGGTTCTACCTCCTTCCTGGTAGCCAGACCTCATTATTACTCAAGTCCACAAGCCTTTTTTATATGAGAGCTGACTGATGCTCAGGGCTCTCATTTTCTCACTTCCACTCATTCGCTCTGAAGTGGAAGCCTGCTGTGTGAAAAGGCTGACTGCTAACAAAACACTAAAAAGGTACATGTGCTGCTGATTTGTTTTGGGGAACCCATTAGGGAGCGTCCTGTTGGTCAGGAGCTGACCTGAGTTTAGTAAGTGAATCAGAAATGCATATGTTTTGTTTTGCTTATGCAATGGCCCTGTTGTTCAAATCCCTCCTGAACTATGCTTATTTATGGCCTTGCTGAATAAAAGTGCAGGACAAACCTGCTTAGACACGGGTGTCATGGTTTACCACCCCCTTTACCAGTTGAGAAATACATCATTTCATGTTAAGTGTTTTGTGATATTTTCATTAACAAAATGCTCATCCTGCACTGTAGGTTTTGGTGCTGGTGCTTTGGGAGCTGGAGCTGGTGGCAAAGCTGGATATCCTACAGGAACTGGTATGTACTAGACAATATGTCTATTTGTTATGCCACAATTTCTCAAAAAGTGCCCTGTGTATGTCTGAGACATTCCAATTACCTGGAAAATAAAGGTAATCTGTACTTATAGAATATGTAGGTTGCCATTGTTGACCTCATCTTCAGAAATTGCTTGCTGCCTGCCTGTCATGCTGATCCAGTGGCTTCAATAGTAACTAAACAACAAGTATTGAGAATAAGCATTTGCACTTCATTTTGATTTAATAATTTACATACTTGTTCCAGATCAGTGTATCAGAGTCTGAGACAGCCAGGCAACTAACATTTTCAAAAGAAGATCTACAAATCTCTCATAGTACAGGTTTCCTTTAAACTCAAAATAAGAATCTCACATGTACTTGTTGACATTCTAACAATGTTAAACTGTCTTTTGAGTGCCTTGTGACTCCCTACATGTATTCCTTTTCAAGAACCTTATGTGCTCTATAGTGAAAACTGCAACCGTAGCCTGTATAGACATCATGTAGCCCGCCCTTTCCCTCCAGCTATGCTTTTATTATTGCCCAGTGGGGCAATCCATCACATTTACAGGCCAATTGGAAAGTGCAGGTGGAGGGAAGGGGCAAGTCTCAAAGGAACCATGCAGTCTGTATTCTTAGTTTAGCATTATAGATCAGGTTGGGATTTCAGGCTTCCACAGCTGAATAGCAGGATACCCAAGATGATTTCTGGATCAGTAGAAGCTTAAAGGCAGTGAGATTACCTGTATTTTCAAGTAATTCATTTTATATAAAAGAATAACATACAGTCCCCAACCAGTATATACTTATTGATCACAGAGCTGTTTATTTTCTATGTCGTGAGGTCAGACTACATTGCAGATTTAGAAATATACATGTACATGTGCATTTACAGGGTAAATGCAATAAAAGGAACAGCATTTTGGGGTTACTAGAATGCAGTGATACAACAGGGGATACTAAAGACCTAATAAAAGGATACAAATTGATGTATGGTTCCTTGTACAAGGTTTTAGTTTGGCGTCTCCAGTCAAAAAAACAGAATATGCTCACGCTTCAAAACCTTTTCACTGCAATTCCTATCAAGTACAATGTCTTAGGGTGTGTAAATCCTCCCTGACCACCAGTGTACTTTTTCCTTTTTATAGTGTTTTTATTATATACGGTATCAACTTACATGGCAGCAAGGAGGCTTTAACAAAGCAGTAAAGATAGCGAGAGGAAGACATGAGGGTGGGAGGGAAGGGAGCATGCATCTCAGCTCATAATAGTGGGGTGTTACTAGCTTTAGCTCATAATGTAGTCATTATTTATAGCTTTTAAATATAGTTAAGGGATGGAAATTCTGAAATGGGTACCTAAAACTAGACTGTGCCCACACAGGCAGCTCATAGCTAACGTACTAGGCTATGTCATATTTGAGAACTAAAAAAATATATATATATATATATATATATATATATATATATATATATATATATATATATATATATATAAAACGTATATACAATATGTGACATACCAGGAACGATCTGATTGTAACAAAGTACAGTGTATTTCCTGACAGCGTTCTGTTTTTGTTTAAACTCTAGTAACCATAGTAAGTACTCCCAAGTTAATTCGCAGTCATTTATATCATTTTGAGAGGCTCACTAACAGGTTTTCTTTATGCATGCAAATAAAGTAAACATATAGCATCTGTTTTGAATATTGCATGGGCCTTATGCTGATCAGCTAGGTTAAGAAAGTACATACATCAGAGAAGGAAGGGGCTGCAGGGAACAGCAGAATAAGTCAAGCATGGTGTATTTGTAGACAGGCTATAACTTCTATAATTCTGTGTCCATCTTGGCTTACATACATTTTGGTGACCTGCATGATCCCAAATGTGTTCTTTTTAATGTGAATTAATTTCCTTTGCTCAGCTTTATCCTGTTATGGCAGGATCCCGCTGTTAATGTGCAAAGTGACGTAATAAGAAACAGGTGTTGTTCTGATGGCTGTAGAGCCTTGCCAGGACTAATCATTTCCCTCTCTGTCTTTCCTGTGCTCAGGAGTAGGCGCTCAGGCAGCAGCCGCCAAAGCTGCAGCTAAGGCTGGAAGATATGGTGGTGAGTCCCTCCATTTTCTAATGTTTTTATTTCTATAATCAACTTTACCTGCAATAGGTTATACTTAAAACTGGATTCCAGGCAAATGTAAAAGACACAAAATCATTAAATGTATTTTTCGTGCAAGTACTGGAAGTAAATAAATTAGACTTGTTAATAGCCCTTTCGCAGTCCCCTATACAGCAACATTCAGGATGGGAGAGGCAAGACTGGAACCTATTTAGGTGCGCTGCATGCAAATGTGTTGACAAAGAATATGCTTATAGAAGGAGACAGTAGAGTGAGCAGAGGATGACCTCATCAGTCTGTATCTCTTCTTTCACTGTCCAGTCAGAAGGCTAGGATTGGGAAGAGGACACCATCATACTCAATAAAAAAAATTAAACTGTAAAAAGAAAATTATGAACAGAAAGACATTTTATTCTACAAGAGACATACTATGCAAGTAAACAAACTTACCTGCCTGTTTGCAATCTTCTTTAAAAATGTACAATGAGCCGTGCATGCACAGCTCAGTGGATATTATCAGAACACCACAGTGCAGGAATAAATAAACTCCCATACTCATGTGCTCTGGTCAATCAAGATGGCTGAAGATCCTGAATGCTGAGGAAGACTGAGTGAAAATGCCAATGATGGTAAGAGGAGTTTAGTTTACTTCCACTTCAACTGTAAGTGGTTTCTTTCACCTAGCTGTGCTGAGCGATGGGGATATATAAATCTTAGGAATGGATGGACAGAAATATAAATCCTTTAGCAGGTAAAACAGTCCAAACTCTAATATATGCTATCTACGCATATCATCTGTGGATTTAGCTGTTTGCCTGGAGTTCAGCTTGAGCCATGGAAGCAAAAGTCATTATCACTGGTTTTTAGGGTCTCTTACTGACTTCCTTATATTAAGATTTTATCTAAAGAAAACGTATTTTAAATCAGATTTTCATTCAAAGTGTTTATATAATTTTTTGGGGATTGGGGAACAGGTAGAACTTCTCTTGGGTTTTTATTGCTCTTTCTACCCTTCTCTTCCAAATCCAGGAGAGGAAATGAGAATAAGGGCTTCAATTTGAACACAGATAGGAATAAAATTATGTGTATAACAAGAGTGAGGCAGGTTTAGAACCTCTGTCAAGTTGTTGTTGCTTCTAGTCCCTAATTTTGGAGATTTTCCTTTTCTTTTTATTATGTCTCCAGGACAGGAAATTGATAGAATAACTTCAATCTGAGCACAGATTGGAATAACAATAATAAGTGAGGCAAGTTTAGAACCCCTGTCAAGTTGGTTTTGGAGATTCTTTCTCTTCCTATTGTGTCACTAGGACAGGAAATGAGAATGTCACCAACAAAGACAGGCAGGAGTAAAAGAACTTTTATAAGTAAAGTGGGAAAGGGTTGGAACCTGTGTCAGATTTTGTTGCTGCTTGTGTCCTTGCTCATGAGATTACCATACTTCTTGTTGTGTTAGTGGGACAGGAAGCACTGAGAAGTATTGCCAGTGAGGACACCGGTGACAATAGGAACTTAACCCTGAACTAAAAGTGTTAGATAATTTCCAAATAATTACAAATGTATTGGAGAGCAGCAGATATCTTGCAGGTTTATGTGGGAGACAGATAACTAAAATGTTAAAAATGGAAAGACCAAGGGCATAAAACTTAGCATTAGAAAATGGATATGTAAAATAATACAACTTACGTACTGTAGGCAGTGCCTTTACCAAGCCCTTTTAAGCCACTGGTCTGTTGAAGATCTTCCACTTGCTACTTGCACTTCCACTTGCCACAAGTTTAAGTTGTGCAATAGACTTCTGGTTTAGATAGGCTTGATGCAAACACTACCTAAAGTACACTACTTCATTTGTATATGGCTTTTTTTTGTATGTCCTTGTGTCTACAAAAGATATAATATCTACATCCATATTTAATTCATCATCAAAGAACATCATGCTGATTATCTACATTGCAGTTATACAATTCTGAGACTGCAAAGGCCTCTGTACTTAATCAAAAAAAAAAAAAAAGAAAACTGGGTCATCTATGGCAAGTCAACTTTATGACGTAAAGGTTACAGGCATATTTTATAAAACTGGTGGAAACAGAATAAAGGGGTGTTTATTATAGCAACCAAACACATTTGAAATCCCTGGCCAGCCTGATCTAGAAAACAGTATTTAAATGCGATTGGTTGCTTTGGGCACCATCAGCAAGTCTTTTCCTCCAGTGAGCCCCTGTTAGTGAATGTTTACTTGAAAATAAACAGGTGTTTTACAGCTCTGTCACCGTAGCCTTACCTGTACTGTTTTGTATCAAGGTCATGTATAATAGCACCATTATCCAAATCCTTTGAAGGACGGGGCTGTTTTTGTACCACATGTGCAAATTAACACCAGGCAGCTAACTCTTTGAACAATCACAGCTAATACACAACATCTCTGATGTACAGATAATATAATCCTGTTTATGGATTTTTTAAGAACTATGTAATAATATCTTGCAGGCAAAATAACAAAAATATGGAAGTACTCTTAAATGTAGCACAAACCAAGCTTAGAAAATAACATATCAGTTATGATCTAGTTTGTTTATTTAGGCAGACATAAAAACTAATACGACCAGCTTTTAGCACATCTGGCTGTTTGCTTTGCTTGGTTACATGGTTTTCATTGAATTTCTAAAGCTATAAAAGGGAAAGTGCTGGTCCAGTAATTTGGCTCTTGCTTTAAAAGGTCTAAAAAACAGACATGTTTCATATTAGAAAATATAATTTTCACTTTTGTTCTGCTATTATTTATCTTCTTTGCCTAAACATGTTAACTGTATACAGTGCACCAACGCTTGTTTTAAATATATCGTGAACATGTCTTCTTGATCATGTCATCTCATACAGTAGCTGGAGGTA
The DNA here is from genome assembly GCF_042186555.1 of Aquarana catesbeiana. NCBI lineage: Eukaryota > Metazoa > Chordata > Amphibia > Anura > Ranidae > Aquarana > Aquarana catesbeiana. The sequence goes on from NC_133325.1 coordinate 656,303,964, forward strand.
TACCTGGTGTTGGACCTGGAGTTGGTGGCATCCCTGGTGCTGTGCCAGGTTTAGGCCCTGGAGGTGGAGCTGTTCCTGGAGTCGTGCCTGGCCTTTATCCTGGAGCTGGGGGTGTTTTGCCTGGGGGTGGAGCACAGCCGGGAGCTGGTAAGGCTTAATTAAAACTATACATGCAATTTTTAAAAACTGAAATGTTTGTTTTTTAGAAAAGTGATTATATATTTTTTTTTTTTTTTTTTTTTTACAGGAATACCCCAATATGGAGTTCAGCCTGGTGGCAAACCTCCTAAATATGGTAAGCCACTAGTACTATGTTCTACAAATGGCATGGCTGTTGAAGTTGGTATTTCACCAGTGTCTGACTAGTCTTTAATTCTGCTAAAAGAGCCATTTGTTCTTGGAATCCAAGTTGGCCACTGTATCATGTGGCCATACGTATATTCAAAAACATACTTTACAGATCTTTATTTTAAAAGAGAAGCATGGTTCAAAAAAAAATTTATACTCACCTAGGTGGATGCAGCGATGATCTGATGTTGAATCTGTCCCCTGGCGCCTCTGCAGTGAGATCTGAGTGATCAAACACCGCTGGGAACACTCTCTACTTTGCTCCTCCAGCGCTCACTGGAGCACTGGGCTGTGGAGGGGCAGAAGTGGCTGGATCAGCCTCTCAGCAGATCGCTGAGAGGCTGAGCCAGGTGCCAGTCCAGGTATCTGGGTGGTTTAAGACCATATGGTCAGGATCTTTTTGGACCGGCTGAGTGACATTAGCTGACAGCAGACTGTAGCCCTCTGTCAGCTGAAAATGGGTCAAAGGAGTGCAGAACGAACTGCACTCCTGTGACCTACAGGAAAAATGTAGCCAAAATAGCTTTGTCAATTTACATTTATTTTCATTATTTTCTTTAATTCTATTGTGGTCAATTTTAACATTGTTCATTCATTACAATATCTAGACCAGCCTTTCTCAACCAGCGTCCCATGGAACCCCAGGGTTCCACCAGAGGTTGTTAGGGTTTCCTTGAGCAAAGCGCACATTTTGTCTCTAATAATAATAATACACCACTAACAATGATCTTTTTAGCAATCTGTGAGGGGGTGGGGGGAATCGTTCCAATGACCAAAAAAAGAAAGGGCCATTCTTCCCAGTGATCAGCACAGTAATGTACAATGAGGTATAGATATAGTAATTATCAGTAGGGGTTACCTGAGCCTGGAAAGTTTTTTTTAAGGATCCCTCCATGTTTAAAAGGTTGAGAATGGCTGATCTAGACTGTAAACTTCTATTATTCTCTCCTATTATAGCTTGATGACTTTGTTTACTATTGTTTGTGTATAGATATATCAATATACAGTATATGTATAATATAAATGGTAAACATGTTCTAAAGTTATATTTTCTCTATTACCCACCATTGTATGTATTTCTAATTCTGAAAAGCTACACTGTAGTTTATGGGACATTTTTTAAAAATTAGTGATGATAATAATAGTATTTTTAATGTATTTATATTTTTATCTGGATAAATTGCATTTTAATATCTCATTCTATGAGCTCTTTTTTACTGCACAAGCAGAAAATTTAAATATATTTTGATACATTTATGACTGAGCTTTGCATAAATTACCCTAGCTTAGTGAGAAGTTTTATCCATCCTTTGCGGTTTTATTGTACTTTTTATAAGAGTAGGAGGGAGTGTGAAGGAAACTCATAAACACATAACCATACCATACAATAAAGCAATACATGGACCGTGCCTAAAAAAAAAAAAAAAAAAGGATCTACTTTTTTCAGTTTCATGCAGAACAGAACATGAAAATGAGATTCATTTGCTTGTACAGTACTGTGGAGACCCCTTTCTCTCCTCCTTTTGTTATATAAAAGTATGGCTCATGTATAAAATACAGATTTAGCTGATTACCCCTAGCTATCATATTTCCATTATCAACATTGACTTTTCCACTTTAGTGCCATTCAATGTTTACTTCTAGTTAAAACTAAAAAAAAAAAAAAAGTTTACAGACTTTCTAAAATCTATGGATCAGAGTGACATCTATGGGAGAAAAACATGTAATGCAGATTGGTCTCACTAAATCCCAGAAACAAAGGACAATAAATGAATAACCTAACGTAAAAAAAAAAAAAAAAAGAAATCATATATTGCTGCTTACCAGTGGTGGCTGCATTAGTTTCTATTTTACATGTGTTTTTTTACTTTTTTTTACCATCTGATTCTGCCAAAAACACACTTACAGTTCTAGGATGACAAACTGCTCTCCCAATTTAGACTAAAAACACCTCTCCCTGTCTATTGCATAAAGGGGCATTGCTGTGTAGTTCACAGAAGGTAGCTGAGAATTCTGATTTCAGTTCAGAACTCTGGAAATTACAAGTACAGGATCAATAGGTATTTTTCTGTACTTGCAAAAAAAGTACTAAGCCCTAAAAGAAGAAAGAATGCTGGTCTATAAGGAATTGTAAGTTGGGATAGATTACATGTGCGTTCTTTGGTTTATTTTGGTTATATTTTAAAGAAGAATTTTACTAAGAGTTTTAAAAATGAAAAGTCAGCAGCTACAAATACTATACGTAGCTGCTGGCTTTTAAAAATCAGGTACTTACCGTGGATTCTCTACTCGGATTGTAGGAGTGGGGGAATCAGCAGTGCTTCACTTTTTGAGTTGAGTTCCACTTTAAACTGTAACTACAAAGCTCAGTTGTCCAAGTCACTGAGCACCTTTAAAACTTAAAAAAAGCCTTGAGTGGACTTCAGTAGACACACAATTAGAAACAAATAGTAATGTAAATTACAATGGTTAGAGAATTATATGGAAACCATGTCTCAGTAAAACAAAAACAAAGAATTTACAACAGAAATTATATACAGCAATTTTTCCATAATACGTGTTCCTTGCAAATCTACCTAAACCATATTTTTTATTTTTTTCTGGATTTTTTTTTATACAGTGATCATGCATAATGCTGTATGTTTCCATAGGTGTTCCTGGTGTTGGTGGTGTACCAGGTGTTGGTGGTGTACCAGGTGTTGGTGGCATTCCTGGAGTTGGTGGTGTTCCTGGAGTTGGAGGCATTCCTGGAGTCGGAGGCATTCCTGGAGTTGGTGGCGTTCCTGGAGTTGGTGGCATTCCTGGAGTTGGTGGCATCCCTGGAGTTGGTGGCATCCCTGGAGTTGGTGGTTATCCTGGAGCCGGTAAGTAATTAAATAGTAATACTAGTCTTTTTTCCTTGCTTTGTCAGTTTGTACAGAAAGCAAATATAGACTTTTACATAAAAATGCCACTCTAACTATCTAACCTGTCTCAGGTGATACATTTTAAGGTGTGACAAATATAATACTCTTACCTTACCTGCTGGCCCCTCTCGGCTTACTGGGGTTGATTTACTAAAGGAGTAGAGCCTGTTAACTAAGCAAAGTAAATATCTACTTTAAAAGGGAATAATAATATATAACACGAATCAGTGTTCAATCATGCATGAGAAAAATGGGAAAAAATTCTAAAACACCTGATTGGTTGATTGAAGTTAACACAGTTTCATCCTATTTATTGGGGTCCCTGAACATTTCACTTTACTAAATGAATAGTCTCATGGTGGTGCGTCCATAAGGGGCGCAGGAGTGCTGCCCCCTCTCTCCTGTCACCTCTCTCTCGCCATAGATAGATAGATTCATGCACTGCATGAATCTATCTATGGTCGCCGCTAACGCCCCCTATTCAGGTGTCTGGCCCCTTGTCGGGTGCAGGGCACCTGAATTACAGCAGTGGGGTTTTTTTTAAGCGCCTGATTAGAGCCATGGGCTCTAACAGGCATCCTGATTAGAGCCATGGGCTCTAATAGGCTTCCAAAATGGTAAACAGCGGGCGCAATGCTGTGCGTTCGCTGTTTACTCAGTGTTGTGTTAGGAAAGCGAATAAATCACTTTCCTAACACTGACTCGCCTCTCAGCCAATCAGGTGCTCGGGTCTGGTTAACTGTCACCTGATTGGTTGAAACAACAGGCACTGTGATTGGACGCCTGAAAGAGAGGACCGGCAACATCAAGGAGCGTGGACGTGGAGGACGCCACCGTAACCCGCTGTGAGACAGGTAAGTCCCAAGTCCCGGGCGATGCAAACTGGCAGCATTTGATGGGGCACAGTAGCGGCAATTGATGGGCACACTGGCAGCAATTGATGGGGCACAGTAGCAGCAATTGATGGGCACACTGGCAGCAATTGATGGGGCACACTGGCAGCACTTGACGGGGCACAGTAGCGGCAATTCATGGGCACAGTGACAGCAATTGATGGTCACACTAGCAGCAATTGATGAGTACAGTAGCTGCATTTGATGGCACAGTGGCGGCAATTTATGGGTACAGTGGCTGCGTTTGATGGGCACAGTGGCTGCGTTTGATGGGTACTGCAGCTGCGTTTGATGGGCACAGTGGCTGCAATTGATGTTTTTTTTTCAGTTTGTTTGCGCCCCCCACCCCAAAAAAAAAATTTTGAGCACCAGCCACCACTAGTCTCTATTACTATGTCAATAGTCTTTATTCCTCTATGTCATTAAGGAAGCTGCTTCTGGCATTTGTGTCACAGATTTAGCATACACGTTAAAAAATCTTGAACAATCTAACTTGTGCCGAAAAGTTTTGTTCCTAAAGACAATATTGCTTAGCATAATCGTGGAATTTTTCATAACAATCAGTATTTCAGGACCTTGCATTTTTGTTGCCTTTCTGGTCAAAACTTACTTTGCTGCAGCAATGTAATGGCTTGTCATGTGTCCGGGAGCCCAGACACATGTGTATGATGTTCAGTGCCACAATTCCACCTCACACTCCTTGGAAATCATTGGTTTGGGCACTTCAGAAAGAGATGACAATGTACATTGCTGCAGCACAATAGTGTGAACCCAGGCTAAGGAACACCCTGTATACTGTCATGTATTAAATTCATATGATGATTATTCTATATAGTTTAAGGCGGTGGTTCTTAACTCCTGTCCTCAGGACCCTCTAACAGGCCAGGTTTTATGTATTACCTTGGGGAGATGCAGACTAGAATACTGCAATCACTGAGCAGCAAATGATATCACCTGTGATGTATTTCAGTTATCCTGCAAACCTGGCCTGTTAGTGGGCCCTGAGGACGGGAGTTGAGAACCATTGCGTATACTAAGAGCAATTTGCTGAACTGAAATAATGATCATCATATTTCTTTCTGACTGTAATATCCTGCTTAGGAATTTTGATTACATTTTAATTATTTTTCCACAAACTGGTCAACATTTAAACAAATTAAAATAATTGGACATAGTAATTTTACCGCTTAAGCCATATTTTTTATGTAAGCGCTGATTGTTAAAGATTTCTCCTACAATTGTTGCTTTTGTTTTGCTTGAAATGCTAAACCTTTGTTGTATATTTTGTTATACAGGTATTGGTGCTAAACCACCTAAAACTGGAGGTGAGTTGCAATTATAGAAATGGTAGTTATGCATATTCGAAATCTGAATCCAGGTATATATGTACATAAAAATAACTGAAACATGTATTTGATGAGTAAAATCAAGATTCTAGGGAAAAAATTTTAAGAAATGCATTGCAGAAATGTAACCAGAAAGAATGGTCTCTAGGACAGCTATATTTTATTCTTTAAGAAATGTTCATGGAACCAAACTGGAGTTTCATTTTGATCTCTTGTCTTCTGCAGTTGGAATAGGCGTTGGTGGGCTTCCAGGTGGAGGTAAGTTTACCCCTATGTTTCCAAACATTTTACCTATAGTTTATTGTGTAACTACATATATTTAAGTCGTGTTAATATTACAAACATAAGATACTTGTAACTGGAGACATGTCACAATTAAAAATGACATGTACGGTACTTGAAAACCCTTGTGAATTTTTTTTCAATCTGTATTTATTAAATGATATAGGGAGGTATTGGAGCTTGCTCCCCCATTTGTGGGTCACTGTGCTCTTCATCTTTTTTATTGCATAGGTAATAGCATATATAGGTAATTGCTTGTTTTAAATCCTTTCTTCCTGATGTCAGAAATTCCTGTGAATGGTCATAAATGAGTCAATTTCTCCTTGATTATGATGGGTAGAGTGATATTCAACCATCATTGACCAAGTCTCCAGAATGTTGAGGCTTTCTTTAATACTAGCCTGACAATACTTTGATCCTTCTATCTGCTACAAATATGGTTAAAGAACCAGGCCCAAGTGGGAAAATGTCCCTATGGGGTGAGTTTGTTAAAACTGAGTGTGCAAAATTTAGTGCAACTGTACATGGTAGCCAATCAGCTTCTAACTTCAGCTTGTTCACTTAAGCTTTGACAAAAAAAATGGAAGCTGATTGGTTTCTATGCAGAGCTGCACCAGATTTGACACTTTCCAGTATTAATAAATCAACCCCTATGTGACAAAAAGACTCTATTTGACTACGATAATGAGCACCTCATCTAGAGTTCTGCTCAAGTAAAGAAAATAAACTTTAGTTTGAAGATTGAATTGTATGTGAACCCTCACCTTGTAAAACAACCCATTTAGTTTAAAATAGAAATGACAAGCAAAACATTTGTGTATAGATATAAAAAATACATTTTAACCCTTTTTTTTGCTTTTTGTATACGTGATAACATAATCTCTGTTCTCAGCTACATAAGGGGTTTAGAGAGGTGGAAGATTGAGTTTAAGTACACCAAACCTTCCAGTAAATGACTGGCTGGTAAAAGGCTGATGTCAGAAGTGATCCTACTGCTGACAATTTGTCAAAATTGGTCAGCAGGCTGTCTGTTTGTCCCCATGGAATCATTCCCTCTGTAACTGAGGCAGTGAGATGCCATTTCTCATATCAAACAAATTCAGCAGCATTCAAGTCAGCAACAGAGCCATATCTTGCTGCATCTGGCTGCAGGGTGATCTATACTATAGGGACAGAAAAAACACACGACTGCTGAGGCACAATGGGCTTAGGTCCCACTTAACCTAACACCAAGGGATCAAATCCCCACCACCCTTGCCCTTCACTCCATTAAATAAGACACTTACAACCATTAGGTTGGAAAGGGCAAGGCCACAGCTTTATTAAATTCTAACACATAACATGTGAACTTATTTAACCAGTACCAGTCACAGTCATACTGTGAGCACTTAACTAAAAGATGGAAGTGGGGCCTGTCCTTACCATAAGTGCTGGACAGACAGCCTATTTCCAATTTTCCATCAAGGGCATAGCCCATTACAGCAACTTTAACTGCTGGCAAGGTCAAGAAAACCGCAGCAAGTTGTGACATACCAAACATAGGAAAAAAAGGGGCAGGAGGGTGGGCAGCTCTTCCAACGACTCTTCCGAAAGACCCAGAATTCCCTGGGGCACACGATTTCCTGAGCTCAGGCCCATCCCATCCCAATGTCCCAACCAATCGTTCCCCTTGTCACACACCTAGCCATGCCCCCATCAGTCAAGGCTCTCTTTCCCTAGGGGGCTCAAGAGGCCTTCAGGGGAGTGCCTCTAAGTGCAATATTTATTAGAACTTTAATGGAGCAGTTAAATAAACACTCACATGTGTTCCATAACAATGTGCATATCTAGTAGTATCAACTGAGGGGTCGCCCAGGTTCCAGTTCGGTAGTCAGCCGCCACTGGTGGTGTCTGACAGTGCGAGCCGGGTCACCCTGTCTTATAGAGATCTTTTCTGTCTCTGGGAGGAGCTGCCCACCTAGTGCTCTCTTGATACACCATTCCTTCTTGTGGATTTATGGACTTTTGTAGTTTTATGAACTTTTATGAACTAAAATATGACACATATTACAAGTGTTTTTTACATGGGAGTTTTATGCACTCATTTACTAGAGATTGCGCCATATACCTTGCTGTTGTTATACTATAGGGACAGACAGGCAGCCTCCTGCTGGAAATTTGCCTGAAGCAGCAGAATCACCTGTTGGACATCAGCTTAAAGTGGAGTTCCACCCAAAAGTGGAAGCTCCGCTTATCAGCTTCCTGTTTTTGACAGGTACCCATCCACACTTCAGAGAGATCTCACTGCGGTGAGATCACTCAGAAGTTTAGCCCCCCCCTCCTCCTTCCTCCGCCGCTGGACCATTCAGAAAGTGCAGCGTACTTCGTGCATGTGCAGTAGGGAACCAGCTGTGAAGCCAAAAGGCTCCACTGCTGGGTTCTCTTACTACGAATGATGGCTGCAGCACCCTAGAGCCGATGTAAACATCGACTGGGGTGCTGACCTCGCTGTATTCCAGGACAGGTAGGTGTCCTAATATTAAAAGTCAGCAGCTACAGTATGTTTAATTTTTTGCTGGGGGGGGCAGAACTTGTCTTTAAGCTATATAATTATACATTATATTTGCTATTGATCTCCTGTACCACAGCTAAATTCCCAGTTTCACCATGCATACTTTACTCTGTGTACACAAACAGATTTTCTTTGTAATGTCATCCTTTTTTTACTTGTTTCTGTCTTCCAGTTGGAGCTGGTGGTCTTCCCATTGGCGGTAGGTATTACGCTATGTGCTCTGCTGATTGTGAAATCAAATCAGCCATATACATTGTACAATATCAGCAGCAATCTCATAGAGGAAAATTTTGTCTATCACTCTGTGTTGGTATTTGTTATTTTAAGCGATGACGTCATTACATACACAATACTAATATGAGGATCCTGATTGGTAGGATTCTTCTCCAATTTAGTCAAATTAGACATTGATTACCTTGCAGTTTGGCGGTGGAGTCTGAATGTGTAAGATTTTTAGAATACAGTGAGATTTTACAGATGTAAAAGAAAGGTTTATCTTTGTCAATCTCTGATATCACTGTTCACCCACACAAAAGCATTCTTCATTATATCATGGGGTATCATCTATCAAGGTTTCTGAAATGAAAACTGTATATAATGTCTGAAAGTAACCGATGAGTGCAAGTTTGAGTCAATTCTTACATCTGATATCAATAAATGAGTTTGAATTGAATTACTGTATGCCTCATCCATGTCAGAATGTAACTAAAATACCAAAAAGAAGCTTAATAAATGTATTACCACCAAACAGGTTGCTGTCTGCAATTAGAAACTTTTCATCATTCTCAGTTAATGCACCTAATTATTTTAGCCAGTCAATTTACTGGCATGAATAATGCCAGCCCCTGCTATCACCCAGATATTTCCTAGAGCAGCAGCCTATAACAGAAGTCTGTCTATATGAATATGCTTGTTACAGGCTGACTCTTCTTTTCTAACAAAGAATAAACATTAAAAACACATGCACAATTAATTTCCCCTTACCAATCAGGGTTTATCCCCCACTGCCTTATAACAGACAATATCCGCCTAGCCACCAATATTATTCAGGATGCAAACCTTTTCTCAAGGAAACTGCTTATGTTAAGTTTAGACATTCATAAAGCTTTCAACAGCGTGTATTGGAGCTATGTGTCTCTCCTATTACAGCGCTATGGCTTTCAGGACGATTTCTTACAGGCCTTCCAAGCTCTATATCAAAACCCCAGAACGCGTGTCAAAATCCCTGGATGTAGCTCAGAGTTTTTCCAGCTCGGTAGGGGTACTAAGCAAGGGTGCCCACTGTCCCCACTTATTTTCACTCTGGCTATCGAGCCCTTAGCCATTACTATACTGCAACACCCAGATATTTCTGGTTACAACAAAGCTTCTTCTATTTATAAATTCTACATCATGTGCTTTTATTTCTCGCCAACCCCTGGATCACTTTGCCGAATCTTCTTCAAACCCTCTCCAGTATTTGCCAACATTCCTGGCCTTTCAGTGAATGTGTCTAAATTGGTGGCTCTCCCAGTAGGGTTCTCTCCTGCCAAGCTGGAGACTCTCAAAAAATCTTTTTCATTTATATGGGCTAGATCTTCCCTTTCCTATTTAGGTGTAAAGCTGCCTGGAAATTACAATTCTTTATTTGACCATAACTTCCCTCCCATGATTTCTAATCTTAAGCAGTTACTTAAAACTTGGTCCCCCCATAGAATCCCCTTCCTAGGGAAAATAACAGCAATCAAAATGACAATCCTCCCTAAATTGTTATACTTGTTCCGCGCCCTGCCCGTTAAGATATCTAAGTCCTATCTTCTCAAACTTCAAGCACATTTTAACAGGTTCATATGGAAGGACAAGCCCCCAAGATTCTCTAGGGAAGTACTGTATCGCCCTTACAGACTAGGGGGCCTGGGAGTTCCTCAGGAATGGCTGTATTATTTAGCTAGTAGATTCTCGCAACAGGCACAATGGAATATTAAAATTATTATAGGATCGTTATAAATCAAAACTAGCACTTATATCGAAAGTTCCCCCCCGTGCACCTCATTCTTGGTGACCCTAGGCTCCCTTCGGCCTTTGAAAACCCGTATGCTTTAGGGTGGTGAACAGACCAAGGTTTGACAACACTGGAGGATTTCATGCAGGATGCGAAGTTTGTCTCTTTCTCCCAGCTGCAGGCCCAAAAAAAAATCCCAGCATATGAATTTTATCGATACCTGCAAATCTGTCACTTTTATCAGACACACTACGCAATTGTCCCCTCTGATTGGCACACCTCTTTTGAGTCCCTATGCCAGACCGCCCTTAGACAGAAAGGCTTAATCTCCGGGCTGTATAAATCTATGGAGATGGTAAAAGATTGTCCCAAATGAAAACATATGACCCAGTGGGAACGCAAATTAAATTTGGAATACGATCCCATAGACTGGGAAGCTAACTGGCAGAATTTGTGTAAATGCACCAAATCTCTTACTATTAGGGAAACAGCAATTAAATTATTTACTTGCTGGTACTATGCTCCTCTACGATTGGGAAAGATCCACCCACAGACTTCCCCATCTTGTTTCCGAGGATGTGCTTTTCCAGGTTCTTTTTTGCATGTGTTCTGGGAATGTGAAGCTCTGCAACCTACTTGGAGAGGGACTCTGGAGCTAATGGACAAGCTGGCGGGGAGACATATGGCTCTGACACATACTCACTGTCTGCTATTTGAAAAATCCCTGATATCCCAAAGCCCCTAATGAAACTATTACACACTATTTGCATTGCGCTGCATTGGGCTATCGCCCTTAACTGGAAGTCTAACACAGTCCCATTCTCACAGGTTATCTCTCGAGTTGATCAAACAATGTTATCAGAAAAAATATTTCACACACTGCATGACTCCATCCCTATCTATGACGCTAAATGGAACCCTTGGTTCACTTTCCGTCTTCAAGAATGACCTGAGTTATTGTTTTCTTTTTCTTTTTGTTGTATTTGACTTTTTGGCTGCAGTCTTGTTTGACATACCATATCATTTTTTACTGCAAACTTCTCTCTCAGTAAAAAAATGCTTAGTATAAAAAAAAACCACAAATTAATATTTAATAGGTTTATACATAAACATATGTATTTTTAGAAACTAGAAATGAAATAAAATGTGACTTATTTATCATTTTTCTCACATAGTTGGAGGAGTTGGAGCAGGTGGCCTGCCAGCTGGAGGTCTGTAATCATTTTAAATGTTATATTTATATATTTAGTTAGTAAGTGTTGTTTAACATTAAACTTTGAGTTTAGGTGAATTAGTCATAACATTTTAGAATATTCCTGCAATATAAATTTCTTAGTAGATGGAAAATAACATTATTAAAGGGTAACTCCACTTTCATGGGAAAAAAATAGCAAATAAAAAAAATAATAATATAGTATATACAATTGCAACACGTCATAATGTAATTGAATGGTATTAAAAATTACCTTTCCTTTTCAATCTGCAGCCGCTGTCATTTTCTGTAAAATGCAATACAATATGGCTACCTGGAGGTGTTCTGTACACGGAATGTGTACAGAACGCCCCCCCCAGAAACAAGTGGAAGTTCAGTTGCTTTAGATATGAGGGGGACATGCAAGGAAAATAAAAAACAGCATTTTTGCTTGTACATGATTGGGTGATAAAATCAGCAGAGCTTCCCCTCGTTTCAGATCTTCCCCTCAGAACTAACGCGACTGCTCTTCCAAGTGCACTTGCCGTGCAAAGTGGATTTGCCTTTAGTAAATAACCCCCTATTACACACTATTTGTATTGCGCTGCATTAGGCAATCTCCCTTAACTGGAAGTCTAACACAGTCCCATTTTCGCAGGTTATCTCTAGAGTTGATCTTATAATGTTATCAAAAAAAAATATTTCACACACTGCATGCCTCCATCCCTATTTATGACGCTAAATGGAACCCTTGGTTCACTTTCTGTCTTCAAGAATGACCTGAGTTATTGTTTTAGTTTTAATTTTCTTGTATTGGACTTTCTGGCTGCAGTCTTGTTTGACATACCATATCATTTTGTACTGCAAACTTCTCTCTCTCAATAAAAAAAGCTTAGTATAAAAAAAAACACATGCACAATATTAATAGTTACATACATAAACATATATGTATATTTAGAAACTAAAAATGAATTAAAATGTGACTTATTTATAATTTTTCTCACATAGTTGGAGGAATTGGAGCAGGTGGCCTGCCAGTTGGAGGTCTGTAATCATTTTAAATGTTATATTTATATATTTAGTTAGTAAGTGTTGTTTAACATTAAACTTTGAGTTTAGGTGAATTAGTCATAACATTTTAGAATATTCCTGCAATATAAATTTCTTAGTAGATGGAAAATGACATTATTAAAGGGTAACTCCACTTTCATGGGAAAAAAATAGCAAATAAAAAAAGAAGAATAATATAGGATATACAATTGCAACACATGTCATATTGTAATTGAATGGTATTAAAAATTACCTTTCCTTTTCAATCTGCAGCCGCTGCAATTTTCTGTAAAATGCAATACAATATGGCTACCTGGAGGTGTTCTGAACACAGAATGTGTACAGAACGCCCCCCCAGAAACATCATTTCCTTCTTGTGTGATTGGCTCACTGATTTTACCAGAAGTCTACACTAAGATACAAGTCAGATTCATGCAACAAAAATGTAATTTTTGGTAAGATACTCCCAATTGGAAATGACGTCTAAAGGGATGCAGACCCAGCAGCTTTCCTCATTAGAGCTTTGCAGGTGCAGCAGCTGGTTGATAATTAGGAAACCACTCCCATTAGACTCACTCAGCACAGGGGCACTTAGGAACAAACAGGGATTTCTTCAGAATAACAAAGGGTATTCTGAAAATCCCTGCAAAGGAATGTGAAAATCCCTGCAATATACATATATCACCCAGAGGGAAATGTTTTTTTTTGTCAACAAAAGTGGAGTTGCACTTTAAATAAATCCTAACTTGTCATGCATTCATATATTAATACCTCTATTAGGACCTGCTATGGTTTGTTTAATAATCCGGTCTTTCCTGACATCTTAGACTGCTGGATCTCTTGATAGTGGTGAGGGGTTAGACCCCCTCCAGGCTTTTATTGCTGCCTTGGCTCCTGCTTGATAGATTTACCCTTTCTATTGTCTAGGTGACCATTATTACTGGGAAAGGTGGAGGAAAATCCAAACAATGGCTAGAACGGGAGTAGATGGGTAGTGTTCCAATGGGAATACTTGTTCCAGGGGGAGCATGTTTTCTTCAATTTGGAGAAATTTATCCTTACTCCCTGCTGTGTATACAAAACAGGAGTCAAAGGGAAATCTCTTCAAGGGGACACAGATGGCAATCCAGAATGAAAAAAAAAAAAGATTTGGCTTTAAATATTACGTTAACTTTGTTATGCATGTTATTACATTAACACTTTACCATATATAGAATTACATAATTTTAAGCAAGTAGCTAACAAGTAAGTAATACATGAATAACTATTCATATTCTGCCACTTAGTTGGAGGAGTTGGACCGGGTGGTTGGCCATTTGGAGGTCTGTAATACTTTTAAAGGTTATATTTATGTATTTTGTTAGTAAGTGTTGTTTAACACTAACCTTTAAGTTTAGGTGTGTCATTCGAAGCATTTGCATAATTTTAACCAATTCCTGCAGTATACCTTTCTTAGTAGATGAAAAAAAAACTATCATTCATTAATATACTAATATCTTTGACCTGCTATGGTTTGTCCAATAGCCTGGTCATCCCTATCAGAAATGACATCTTGGACTGCTGGGGCCCTGGATAGTGGTGAAGGGTTAGACACCCCTCAGTCTTTTATGCTGCTATTAATAGTACCAAATGTGGAGGAAAATCCACAACTTTGAATGGTTAGAACAGGAAAAGAGGAGAAGTGTTCCAGTGGGAGTACTTGTTCAAATGACAATTGTCTAGTATAATATTTCCTTACCTTTGGAGAGATTTACCCTTATTTCCTGCTGTGTCTACAAAACAGGAGGCAATGGGAAAACTTTACCATAGGATACAGATGGCAAAAACCAGAGTGGGGTTTTAGCCATTCCATACTCTATGCAAAATTAAACTGTAACTAAAGACAAAACTTTTTTTTTTTAGTTTTGGATAGAGTGGAGAAGGATTAGAGCACCTGTCAGTTTTTATTGCTGTCTGTGCCCCCTTTAAGGAGATTCTCCCTCTCTATTTGTCCTGTTTACCATTATCATTAAAAGTGAAAGTAAAAGAAAATCCCAAACTTTGGGTTGTCCCCAGAAACATAATGGAGGGGAAATCTTCCAATGGGGGCACTAGTTCTGGTGACCTTGGGGTCCCCAAGGAATTCCCTTAATTTGCAGGGATTTCCTCTCACTTCCTGTTTGACCATGGGACAGGAAGTGAAAGGAAATCTCCACAACAGATGGTGAAAAAAAGTCCATCCAAGTGAAATCACAAAATCCCCAGTGAGTTCCACCACCACTGCCACACTGAGCTTCTTACCGTCTGCAAAGATCCCAAGTTATAGGTGGTCTGAATGTGCTCACAACCATGTAGGTCTGTTGCCATCAAATATTTCTTAAGCTTGGGAACTGCAGGGCACACCACCAGGGACTGTGGTAGCAAGGTGTCTTTAAGGACCTGGGAACTGTAAGGCACACCAGCAGGGACTCTGATCACCTCTCTTGCATCACTCACATCTGTCGTGCAAGAGAAATAGACAGCATCCCATAGTGTAAAACTGATGGCTTTAATGATCTGTATATTGTCTATCTACTTGCATTCCAAATGTATGTAATAGGCATAAGGCAATCTCCACACGATTTCTGTTATGCCTATTACGTGCATTTGGAGTGTGAGCAGATATACAATATACAGATCATTAAAGCCATCAGTTTTACACTATGGGATGCTGTCTATTTCTCTTGCTGGACAAATGTGAGTTATCCGAGAGAGGTGGTTGTACAGATTTAATCTTCAGATATAGAATCAAGGAAAAGGATCTTAGACCAGGACCTAGGGCAAAAGAAATGCTAAGAGGTAGCAGAGGGTCAGCAGAGGAGGATATACTTATTCATATTTTTTAAATGCTTGAGTACCCACAAATATCAGGGTCAGAACAACCAAATCAGCCAACAGAGACCAATTTCTAATAATATGTCACTATATGGTCTTAAAGAGACATTGTCATCATGTACTATACATTCAGCTCAAAGTGACAGTGTCTCATTAAAGCAACCCAAAACACAGATACTTTTCCAACAATCCCCCACGACTCCTTCTGTCATCACAGTCAGCACTCAGCAATTGGTGAGCATGTGACCTCCCTTTATGATTCAGTGCTTATACCTAGCAACCAATTCTTAGGCCTGGGCACTGACAGAGCAGGTGATGTCACAGCTACCTCTAAGCTCTGCCACCACCCAACATGGTATACTATGCTGTGTCTGGGGGTGGCAGAGACAATTACCAGAGAAGGGAGTATCTGTGGGTCAGGGGAGGGAGGTGAGCTTTACACATTGACTTGTTACTACATTAGAAGTAGCTTTGCAACCAATTTCATATTCTTATAACAGCTGCCACTTGTAGTTTCAACTTTACCTTCTGGCAGAATCATCTTTATAATCTTACTAATGTAATACAATAAAGAAAGCAACAGGATTGATGCACACTGTTATTCTGTTACTACGATTTCTTGCACCCACCTTTGGCGGTGTTGGCCCTGGTGGACTCCCAGTAGGAGGTTTGTATTAACTACCTAAAAAAAATCAACAATGCATTATAGTGTTAGTATACAAATATGTGCACACATAATATACAGTATATAATAGTAATGTATATAGTATAAAGTGTGTATATAAATAAGGCAATCCATCAATTGTATGTAAAATACAGAAAAAAGTCAGACACTTACTTATTGGGGTTGATTTACAAAATCAATAATTGCTAATTGTGTTTTTTTTTTTTTGGTGTTCTTTAGTTACTCATTCAACATTCATTTAGCTATGTGAACCTTCTCTACTTCTTAATGAATGAAAATATTGTTTATAACACTGGTGACCTTTGTTGCAGCTTTTTACAACAATCTTTGGGCTCATGAAGTTAAAGTGATAACAGAAAGTAATGTGCTTTTCATTGTGTTATGGAAATATATAAAGTTGTCCTTCATATACTAGGAGCTCAGAAAGTGTTACAAGGCAATTTAATAGTTACAATAACTATGTATTGATCACTTTGGCAGGTGTTGGTGGTGTTGGAGCTAAGCCCCCTAAGACTGGAGGTGGGTAACAATCTGATGGTGGGTAACAAGATGTGATGTGTATAAGTGAGTCAACATCTAATAGAACTAACAACCAATTGTTGTCTATCTTCCTACAGCTGGATTGGGTGCTGGTGGTGTACCAACAGGAGGTGAGTGCACAGAAGCATACTGTACAATACATAAGTTCATATCCTTGCACCTATAACAGATGTATAGAAAATAAAGTAAGATAGCAGAGAGGTCAAAATCCTTTTGTAAAAGCACAGCCAGACTCTGTCAATTTAACCCAGCCCATTGCTACCTGTAGCATGAGCAGTGACCATAATGGAAAATATTGTTGATTGACAGCCTGATCTTAAGGTTTAAGCAGCCGTTGCAGGGGTTTAGTCTTAGTCAGAACCAATACACAGTCACTGTGATTTATGGTTTTCCACCTTGCCTTAAAAAATTGTTTCTGTAGTTTTTTTTATAACTTCTGTTTTCCTGATGCAATCAAGCAGTCTGGCTTAGAAGATGAATTTCTGGCCTTTTAGATTTGGCCATATGCTGGTTGAATTGCTGAATTGCTCGTCACATTGTTATAGATCTGGCTATGTCTGCAACAAAGCAAGATCATAATGTTGTGTAAGGTGATAGTTTGTAGAGAAGCCTTATATAGGATACTCATCTCCTCTCTTTCAGCTACCTCATCTAGTTTTGGTCTCTAAAGCATACTGCAGAATTTAGTATTAGAATACCCTATTTTCTGAAATGTACATGTGCTGCAATGATAATTTGGTAGCTTTTATGGCAACACTTCTAAACTAAATAAGCCAATAATAGTGTAGTATGTGGGCATTCCTCAACTGACTTTATTGTTCAGCAAAATATATATTCTGATGTTGAAGGAATGAAAGAAAGATGAGGTCATGCACAGTCTGTGCCAGGACATATGGCCAAGTCTACAATCTATTCACAACCCTCATAACTTGACAGGTTACTGATAACTATTGTTAAAAGTACTGCCCCCCCCCCACACACACACACACACACACACACACATTCTTAGGACTCTTCCCCACTTCTTCCTTCCTACCTACCCCCTGGACATCTTCTGTAAAAGGCCCCACATTCCGCACCCCTTGTTTATTGCAATATTTCTGTGACTGTCAACTTTTTTGTAGTACATTCTTCACCATTTCCTACTTTCTTCTGCTTTTCATTTTACCCATTATCCTTACTTGCAGTGGATGTTTACATTTTAAGACTGGTCTTTTGTTATCTCCCTTTCCTTGTAGGTGTTTTTTGTTGAATCATATTGTTAAAAAAGGAGGTTTTCAAAGACTATATTACTTTATATTTCTCTGTTTGCTTAGTTGGAGTTGGTGGTGTACCAGGAGTTGGAGTTGGTGGAGTACCAGGAGTTGGAATTGGAGGAGTACCGGGAGCTGGAGTTGGTGGAGTACCAGGAGTTGGAGCTGGTGGATTACCAGGAGGAGGTCAGTAAAGTGTCTGCTCTTTTGTACAATTATTAAAATGTTTCTTTTAATCAGGCTTTACCTAGAACACCATAGGATTGCAGAAGTCTGCACACAGAATGCTATCCTGGCGTGGGGCACTGGTGGGGTCAGTGTACATCAAGGGGGAGCATTGGCCTGAATATTGCCCCTTTTGTTCAGACCATCATTAAGCAATCTAAGGTTCAGTGCGTATACCTAACCCATTCATTGGGGGAGCTTAGCAGGTTAATAAATGTCCAACAGCATCTCATTTTGAAGTTAAACACATATTTTTTAATAGCCTAGTTACTTTGTCCATTTTTTTTTCTTTCTGTGGAGTACTTGTTATAGTCCATTATGGATTCAAAGCTTGTAAACACTAATGTTGGTCATGCATGAATAAATTCTTTTTAGACACAACACACGTGTTTTTTTCTTTGATTCAAACCCAGCTACAATTAGGGCTACAGCTGAAATTACAATTGTTTACCTATAACTTTATTTGATCTTTTACTTACTAATGGCATTCTTCAGTGCATAATATCTTTATTCTGTCCAGTCACTTTCTTTTTTTGATTCAACCTCAAAAAATACTTTGAAAGTGCTTAAAAAAACATGCACAAATGGTTTAATTTTTTTCATAGATCTAATTGAAATATGGAATTATTGAACAATGTGAATGAAACGCCAGAGAGTGTCAAAAAAGCATGACCATGAGCATCAAAAAATTACTAGCTTATCCAAATAGTGGATTATGAAAGGCCAATTTCATTGTGTCTTCTCAGATTAAAGTGGTACTAAAGGCAAAATCAAATATGACATATACTGTATGATGCAGTCTGTCACATTTACTGTATGATGCAGTCTTGGTTCCTCCTGTAATTTATTATTTTTCATTGGTTGATCAAGCTATTTTTTTAAAACTTCCTTTAACAGACCAAGGTGTGCAGAAAAAATGAAAGTTAGAGGGCTGAGACAAACCGTGACAGAGGTGCCTCTAGTGCCAACTTTTATTCATTTAGTTAAAACATTTATTCCAAAAGGGAAAAAAAATGTTCTGTAACTGCTTAAAAAAGTGTTAGCTGTAGTTTAGCTTTAGTTTGTTAGTCATTTATTTAAAGTCCATCTAAATCTACCAGTCCATCTAACAATACCCTCTCCAGACAGTGCTGCTGTCCAAGTCATGACTGTGTTTCTCCTCCATAGATAGGAAAGTCACCCCAAAAAAACAGAACTATAATATTGGCCAGATCACCAGATGAAAATAAAGGGAAAAAAAACTAAAAAAAAAAAAAAAGAAAACAATTGCAGCCACCACATTTAAGGACTGGTCAGCTGCAATACATCACATTTTTATATAAATCTGCATTAACTACCAAAATAAAATATGGTCTTCCTGCCTCTTACTATGTCCTGACCTCGTCGTTATTATTCTTTTTTAATACCAAGAGCATTCAGGAAAATAATTTTAAAAACGTTTGTGTGAAATGTATTTATGTGATGGTAGGGGCATTCACATTCTAGTTATGAATATGCCTACTGTCTTTGCAAAACTGTGTCATCATACTATATTATTTGTGTAATCTACCTACCTATTTATATACAAGCATTGACATGTATATATGCATCATTGTTTAAGCTAAATTCACAAAACTGTTTTCACTTGCTTGGCCGATATTTCTGGTAACTATGCCTTACATAACACATACTGTATATGCCTTATATACTGTAGTCTTCTCTGTAAATAGTGGTGTTTTGCCACTATCAGTGCTAATTACTGTTACAGTAAAAAACAGTGTAAAAGTAATTTTGCAAACATACCTATAAGTACCGGTAATCCTGCAAGCAACTCTGACTCTTCAAACAAAGATGCAATTAGAGCTCACTGCAGTTTAAGCTTACTGTACTTCTCTGCTGGGCAGTGAGTCCTTATGGTTTTAGGTGTTTAAAGCCTCTGACAGAATTTTTTTTCTGGCACACTTTTGGGTGTAGTGAATGTCTGGTCCCCTGCTGCACTTAATGGTTGATTCCATCAGCCCCTACATCAATACTGTGTCCTGTAATGATACAGGGTTAGCAGATGAACCCTATAGCAAGGCAAGATTATCAGACACTTCCAGAAGTGCAGAATGCTAAAGCCTGTAGTACTTTTTGTAGACAGTTTTTTTTTTTTTTTTTACAGGTTTAAAATAACACACATTTCTAAATGGTGATTACTGTGATTGGTCTATTAAAGTGGTTGTAAACCCTTACATACACCCAATGAAGTGATTAGCCTTCAGATAATAACTGTGATAAGCAACTAGCCTCAGAGATTAACCACATTTTCCTCTCCGGAGCTGTTCAAAGCGCACACTTTAAACAGCATTAATGAGCTTCCAGAGGCAGGGGGCAGAGTTCTGATAGCACACACTGCACAGCATAAAGCAGGTTGCTGAGTGTAATCTGAAACCTGATTGAAGGGAAAGGACACTTCCCCCCTACACAGTCTCATAGGGAAACATGCATTGCCGAAGCCGTAAATCACAGTCATTTGCTTTGTTCATTTTAAATTTCAGAGGTTTACAACCATTTTAAATGTCATTGTTTTTTGTATTGCTATGCTCAGTAAAATACTGAATAGCATTGTTTTATATCATTTTAGGAGCGTACCCAGGAGGCAAGCCACCTAAGCCTGGTGAGTACACTGATCCTTGTAATTGCAATTTAAGCCCCACATTTGCTTTAAAGTAGAACCATATGCCGCAGCAGGTAAATATAAGTGCATCTGCACCTACAGTGTTTTTGTCCCTCTGTGCCACAAATACTACACCCAGTGCAGCTTTCTGTGATGGTATGACAACAATGCTGCACAGCTACTAAATTCAGAACAGAGTTGTCACCCTCATATAGGCTGTGCCTGCTTGCACTACAGTTTAATGGAAAAAATGTTGCAGGGGACATGTAAAGAACGCAACATGTCAGTCAGCACCTAGCCACACCTAGTCCTGCCCATTGCTTTTTGGATCAACAGCATTACCTCTGTGAGCTGCTTTATTTGCAAGAGGGAGCATGTATGATACAAATGAAATGATTCATTTTGGCCAGGGAAGACGAAGCAGCTTTTTGTTCACTTGCATCACATGGTACCTAGAATAGGTCCTTGTTTGGACTGGCATACAGTTTTGTACTTTAATTTGGCTTGCCCCATCTTGTATTAAAGGTTTTATGGCAACACTAAGTGATTAAGCTGAAGCAAAATTAAGATGATTACACCAGTGTAAGACATTGGGATAAAAGATGAGAAAGCTGTAACATAGCAGTATAACAGCCTGAGCTGTGAAAATCACAGAAAATAAATGCAAGACAAGTATACGGCAGTGTGGCAAAAATGTGTATAAAAATATGGTATTTTTGTGTGGCCATGTTTTTAGGTTATGGAGCTGGAGCAGGATATGGAACTGGATTATTAGGTGGAGGAGGAGTAGGACCTGGAGGTGCATTATTACCTGGTGGTGGATTAGTACCTGGAGGTGGACTTGGAGCTGGTGGTGGACTGCAACCTGGAACTGGCTTTGGTCCTGGTGGTATAGGTGGTGTAGGAGCAGGAGCAGGTGCAGGCGGCAAACCCCCCAAACCAGGTACAAATTGTACTTATACAATTCAGACAACTGCTGATTATGTCTTTAATAATAGCGCCTTTATAAACATATATTATTGTGCTTAAATTGCTATAGTACATTCTAATAATGCCTAGGATGCCATTAGATGAGTGATGATTTATTCTTTATATCAGACATGTCTGGAAGATTTAAGTTTAACAAGTGTTAGCAGACTAGTTACTCAATGTGAAAAAAAAGCCTTATTAATATGGTGTTGAACATATTAAGAGATTAGCTTTAGGATACCGTATGAGTGGTAGATATTCATTTCATAGTTGGCAACATTAAAAAAAACATTTTTTACTGACACCTTTTTTTCTGTGTGTTCAGAGAGCCGCTGTAGGTGGGACATGCACTTTAATTAGGGGTGGGTCAATAATTTAATATGAGTGTGCTTCTACAAGAAGGTTAATCATGTGCTTCCATCAGGGATCTGACAGCAATGAAATAGTTAATCATGCCTAGACATCAGGGATCTGCTAGCAGTGAAAGGGTTCATTATGTACAGCCAGCAAGCATCTGCTAGCAATAAAAGGGTTAACCATGTCTCTAGCCACCAGGGATCCTAGGCTAGTAAGTTCCCTGGTGGCTAGAGACATGATTAACCCTTTTATTGCTAGCAGATTCTTGCTGGCTGTACATTCTTGGCAACTATGCAATAGGCTAGTAAGATCCCTGTGGTGGCTAGAAACATGATAATCATAGCTTTAGCCACCACAGGGATCTTACTAGCCTATTGCATAATTGCCAAGAATGTACTGTCAGCAAGAATCTGCTAGCAGTAAAAGGGTTAATCATTAACCCTTTTATTGCTACCAGGTCCTTGCTGGCTGTACATTCTTGGCAACTATGCAGGCTAGTAAGATCCCTGTGGCTAGAGACATGATTGCTAGCAGAGATCTTCCTTGATGCCCACACAGACCTTACCATTACGCTCTCACTTCAGTCTCACCGAGCCTTGTGAGCCACCGCCCAAGTGCTCACTACTGGGGGGAAGAGATAGGGGGAGGTGTAATGGACATGCGCATTGGGCCCATGAAAATTTGTATGCGGCAGCCATGTTGATCAGGTTCCACGTCCCCATGTCATATTGTCATAAGAAGAGACATAGCTGCAGTGACCCCCCCCACCCCTCCTTCGGGATATACAATCACAAACTTTAGGTTGCATACCAGAATATGCGTATCAGATCCTTGAGAGGACACATGCAGACCCTCTATTATCTGAATCCACACTTCAGTCTAGATGCCCCCCATAAAACTGTCAAATTCGCAAGCTTGAGCAACTCCGGAAAACAAACAGATATTCTGCTAGATGACCCCCGTCGTAAATACCTTAGCTGGAGTCTTTAGCAATATACATTTCTGTTTTGGTAGAATCAATAACTTCAGGGTATTTCATAATTCATGAACTAATAGCAGTACAGCCAGAATAAGAACATATACTGTATATCTCCATCTGTTAATTAGTAACATTTTAAGTCCAAAGACCCCTATCTTAGACGCTATGGGGAGCTAACGAGACACATTACCCCTCTAAGGTAAAGTAGACATCTGAAACCTAATTGCCCTCTGGAATATAATATACAAGTTAGCAGACTGTAATATGTAGGTATTCAAAAATATCAATACCTATAAAAAACTGGATCTGTGGCATGATCGCATGAGACATCCCATGGCCACCCCTCAGCTATCTGATTGTCATTTCTGACAACATCCCTCTCACAGACAAGGAAAGGAGGCTGCCCTGAGTTGACAGCTCTCGTTTTACCATTAACAAGAAGGAATATCTACAAAGACTACTTTGTTTGTTGCCTGGACTCTGCTGAATGAACAGAACCAGGAGTTCCATCCAAAAATGTAACTTCCACTTATCTAGTTCCTCCCCTCCCCCTCCCCCACTTATCTAGTTCCTCACATTTGGCACCTTTCAGGGGGGAGCAGTTACCTGTCTTATACAGGTATTTGCTCCCACTTCCGGCGATAGATCGCCGCAGAATCCGCGGCGATCTACGCCATGTCCAGCCCCACCTCCGTCCCCCCCACTGTCTTCTGGAAGACACACAGGTCCCAGAAGACAGCAGAGACCAGTCAGGATGCGCAGCGCGACTCGTGCATGTACAGTAGGGAACCAGGCTGTGAAGCTGCAAGGCTTCACTTCCTGATTCCCTTATTAAAGATGCCAGTGCCTCCATCCGGGAGCCGAGAGACAAGTCGGCTTCGGGTGAGGACATCGCGGGCACCCTGGACAGGTAAGTATCCTTATTTTAAAAGTCAGCAGCTGCAGTATTTGTAGCTGCTGACTTTTATTTTATTTATTTTTCTCACCGTAACTCCGCTTTAAGTATTTTCACCCTCAACTCCTTATAATTTTTCTGTTCCATTATTGTCTCTTTGTTTTCTTTGTAATACCCTTTTTCTGTAAATATTTCATTTATTTGAAAACTGGTAATATTGTCTCTAATGCACTAACAAAAAACTTAAAGCATCCCTGTCTCTTGAAGAGCACTACTACATGGTAAATCTTTGGATTTAATTTCTATTGCTAATATTGTGAACGTTTACTAGTTTACTATTTTACGATAAAAGTAGTTGATGGCAGTTTAAAGGGTTAATTGCTTGGTTAACTAAACTCAGTGACAATCGCTCTTAGTCTATTGGCACTTAGATTGTGGTCGGTCCCGTATGCTGGAAAATATTTGTGCAGGGTGAGGCTGAGAGTGTTATTGTTGTGAATTAGTGACAGCAGTGTGTGAGGTTGTCCAGCCATTTGTCACAGGATGTATCTGTGCCCAGAAGCATGGTCCTGTTGAATGTGATGACCCATGTGATGACCCAGCAGCAGCTCTGAGTATTTGAGCGAGCTGTGAATGTCAGACTGTCATGTTTCTGACTGTCCATGACTGGCCTTGATTACTGGGATGGAGCCCAGGACAAGGTTGGGTTGGGACACATTTTTTTTTAATCTGTGAGTGTCGCTGACATATCAGGACAGTTGTTACTATGTAATTTTTAACTGATTGTAAAAACAGAAAATAGTTTCTTAATATTAAGACAAATATTATTTTCTTCTTTTTAGGTTATGGCCTTGGAGCTGGTCTAGGAACTGGTGCTGGACTTGGTGGTCTTGGAGCTGGTGGTGGATTAGGAGGTCTTGGAGCTGGTGGTGGACTAGGAGGTCTTGGAGCCGGCGTTGGTGGTGTTGGTGCTGGAGGTAAGATTTGAATAGGATTCTCATAAATAATTCCTTTCTTTCATAAATATATTTTGATTGTGCTTTATCAGCCAAGTACACAAGTAATCCTTCCTATTTTTTAAAAATTCACAATACCATATATTGTTTTTATTTACTAAAACTATGCAAATTAGTTGGAGAAATCTGGAAAAGGCTAAATTTCAGTATCATGAACCACAACAGTACCAAGTGGCTAAAACATTGTTATGCAAGACTGGCAGTTTTTTTTTTTTTGACAAGTGGATATGTTAAAAGCATGTATGCATCCAACATAAGCAGAATAAGTGTCAAAGTCTTGGAAAACTGGGACTAGACCATGATCTCACAGCTGACCTGAGATTAGTTGACGTCTTTATAAGGGCAGTAATATGCAGTTGGCTGTTTGAAAATCTAATGTTCCCTGGAGCTACATTACTAAAGTCCATAGAAACACCCTAAACTGGCAAACCATCTAAAAAGGAAAACCTTTTAATTCTAAAATGAGGAGCATAGATTCCAATGAGTCACCAGATATGCAGCTGTAATGTCACCCTGTGATGGCTGTTTACTGGACTGAGTGAAGACGTTAAGCATGTGCCTGAGTGTTCACTGAGCTCTCCAACCAACTCCAGTCTCCAAGGGCCATTGACAGAAATCCAGGAATACTAAATTACTGCAGATAAATAAATGTTATGTTTAGTTAATTGGTTAACTACATGCTAATTTGAGAAACCTTAGCACTCTGGCCAGTCAGTGACCTCATGGGACTGAGATTTACAGCTGTTAAAGTGTTGTAGGAAAATAAATAATCTGTATTCCTCAGGCATAAAGTTACTACGACTTGTGAAAAGTGAACCTATATCATAAACTGAACTGTTTGTGAAAGCACTGATATGCTAATCAGATAAAAAAGGATATGGTTATTAGCTGTCAAAAGATATCTACAGACATATTTAGCAATGAAGCACGAGGTACAATCAGAACGTGTATGCTGCAGTAACCCATATCAACTAATTCTACTACAGTTTACTGGGGTCAGATTGATTAAAATATTTCTCCTAAATGTCCATTTTAACTTTTTCTACAAGTTTCACATACAGTACTCATTGCTTTTTGCCATGTGTTATTAAAAAAAAGCAGTTACAATCATTCATTTTATTATGTTTTTTCAAGGTATTCCTGGAGCAGGAGGAAAACCACCTAAGCCTGGTAAGAATTAAGTCTTTTTCACCAATGCATAACTATGAGACTTTTACTTCCATATATATCAAACCAGTAGCAGCATGTCACCCACATATAGTAGTTATATAGTTAATAAGGTTGAAAAAAAGAATGTCTATCAAATTCAACTTCTCTCCTGCAAGTTCCTTCAGCTTTGGCTCAGAAGAAGTAAAAACAAAACCTGTTGCTAATTTTGACACACAGTAGGAGAAAGAAATTCCAATCTGACCTCCCAAGAGGAGTTGATTTCAGTCGCTGGTTCAAAATTTTGCTCTCTTAGCCTTACAACCTTACTTAAAACTTTTAATATTATTAATTACAAGAAAATCATTAAGCCCTTTTTTAAATTCAAGTTTTTGGGATAGAAAAGTAGTCTGCCAAATCTCTATCCTGTGCTTGGATATATCTGAATATGTTAAAAAAAAAGTTGCCCCACATATGTTTTCTTTTCAAAACTGAACATAACTGTGACTCAATACTACTAATAGATTAATTTGAAAATATAAAAAAAATAATTTTTTGGATGACAGATCTGACAGATGACAGAAGTATTGCCTGCCTAATTGCAAACTTTTATAACTATATAACAGAATTATAAGAAACAATAGAGCAGAGCAGGTTAACATTTGAGGTGTAATTTATTTAGGTTATGGACCTGGAACTGGTGCAATAACTGGAGGCGGCATTGGGGGTGGATATGGACCAGGAGCTGGAATTGGACCTGGTGGTGGATATGGGCCAGGAGCTGGAATTGGAACTGGAGGTGGTTACGGACCTGGAGGTGGATATGGACCCGGAGCTGGCTTTGGACCAGGTGGAATAGGAGGTGCAGGTAAGGTCTTTATAGCAAGTGCTTCAGAAGCTCAGAGAGTTATCTATCTAAAACTAATAGTGATTTATGCACAGAAGGCAGGCACTGTACAGTGAAAAAGCAGTAATCTTTGTTGCTGTCCATACGAAGGATTTTAGCGATTGGGCTAGGAGTACAATTTTTGGTAGTACAACTTTGGTACCCTCGGAAGGGTGAGATAGCAAGTAACAAGTAAAAATGGTCTGTTCATATTTAATTTGAATTTGTTAAAATATATGCATGGGGATGCCTTAAAGCATGTGAAATTACAGTTTGCTTTAACGCTTTAAAAATTACCTTAAAAAACATTTTTTTAAATGTTTTGGGGTCTCCCCTTAAATTTCATAACAGAACCTTATTCTGTGTGGCCATGAAAGGAAGGGCAGCGAGTGTGTGGATCTTCCCTTCTGAAGGCCATATCCATTTCAACATTGGAAGGATAACTTGCAGGCGGCACAGTGGTGTAGTGGTTAGCACTCTCGCCTAGCAGTAAAAAAAGGGTAGCTGGTTTGAATACCAACCACGACACTACCTACCTGGAGTTTGCATGTTCTCCCTGTGTCTGCATGGGTTTCCTCCAGGGACTCCAGTTTCCTCCTACACTCCAAAGAAATGCTGGTGTTAATTGGCTTCTGTCTAAATTGGCCATAGTATATGAATGTGAGTTAGTGACCTTAGATTGTAAGCTCCTTGAGGGTAGGGACCAATGTGAATGTACAATGTATATGCATAAATTGACTGCACTATATAAGTACCTTAAATAATAATAATAACTTGCAAGAGGGTGGTGTCAAAAGCTCCCCCATTGAATGGCACATTGTACCCATGCTGAGGGGACAGCAATGTTTCCCTGTTACATTACTACCAAAAAAATACATATTTTCAGTTGGCTACTATTTGTAAACCATCCAGGGATCCTAGGTGATGTATTTGACCAAATATGGTTATGACCATATTTAGTCAATGACATCATCCAGGATTCCTGCCTGGTTTGTTTGCAAACAACAGATGACAGATCTCTAGTTGACATGTTTACAAACAGCCAATGCAGGTGAACTGACCACGCTTGGCCAGCTTGCTCAGCTCTCCACCTAATGAAAAACAGGCTGGATTTGGATCGAACTCAAGCCCATCCCTATTCCTATATCTCAATTTTTTCATATGCATACTTGGAATTGCCAACATTTTTGCCATGTTTACTCTAACAAGTGCTGACCGTAAGGGGCAGTTGCCTAATCTTTAAAATGTGCATTACTTGCTCAAAACAAAGTAAGGTTATTAGGTATGTGCTAGATAAGTCTAAGTTGTCCTCATATAGTAGCTGAACAACATTAAAACTACACATGCCACAAGCACGTGACGTGTAAGAAGTGTTGTATATACAACCAAAGTTTGCTGATTTGCTTCCTTTTCTAAGAGACTAAGCACCTGTTTTCTCACTGCAGTTTGCAGCACAGAACCACAGATGTGGTACCCTGGAAAGAATTCTGGGAACTTGGGCCATCACTGTATAGCCAGAATCTTCTCTTAAGAACAAATGGGGCCATAAAAGCAATAAGTCACTCAGTATCATTGGCATCTTTAGCAGACTGCGTCACAAAAATCAAAACAATAATGAAAACAGACTGGGGATAGTCAGTATTTTAATGGAATCAGACAATTATCTGGGAGAATGAGTGGAGAAACTATGTTTATTTTTTGTTTAATCTCACTGGAACATTGTGGTCAGAAAACAAACTGCAGACATCTGGAGAAGAACAAGTGAAATGTAGACTGCATGTAAGCTGCCCAATAAAAGGAGATAGAAATAAATATTCAGTGTTACTAAGAGATGATCACAGAACAGCTGTATTATAAGCTGTATCATCCAAGATTTTGAGATTTCTTAAGACATGTCAGAAAAAGTATATGTGATCATTCAATGTTTTCTTTTCCTGGCAGGCCAGTACCCAGGAGGCAAGCCACCTAAGCCAGGTAACGTAAAATTAGATAGCATTGGCATTCTCACAATGCTTTATATTGGTGTGTCGTGATGGTAAACTCTTTTGTTTTCTTTTATTATTCAGGATATGGTGCTGGTCAGGTAGCAGGCGTTGGTGGTGCTGGTTATGGACCTGGTGCTGGAGCTGGTTATGGACCTGGTGCTGGAGCTGGTTATGGCCCTGGTGCTGGAGCTGGTTATGGACCTGGTGCTGGAGCTGGTTATGGACCTGGTGCTGGAGCTGGTTATGGCCCCGGTGCTGGAGCTGGTTTTGGGCCTGGAGGAATAGGAGCAGGTGAGAGTAAGCTGCTGTTCTTCACTGCAAAATACTGATAATAATAGTAGGTAAGGTCGAATAAAGACAATAGTCCATCCAGTTCAACCTGTGTAGGTGTCAGTGTCGGTAATTATTTCATATATCCCTGTATGTCGTGGTCCTTAAGATGCACATCTAAGAGTCTCTTAAAACTATCAATACTCCCCGTAGCCACCATCAATTGTGGAAGAGAATTTCACATCCTTATTCCCCTGACAGTGAAAAACCCCCTGCCCAGTTTAAGGTTTAACTGCTTCTCCTCCAATCTCAATGTGTGGCCCCGTGTCCTGTTACACTCCTTAAATATTTTTTTGCTATGCTGGGATCGCCATTGAGGTATTTGTAAATCGCTATCATATCTCCTCTCGAGCATCTTTTCTCCAGCGAGAATAAATTTAGTGTTTGCAGTCTTAACTCGTAATTGAGGTCCTCCAGTCCCCTTATTAGTTTTGTTGCCCTTCTTTGGACTCTCTCCAGTTCCAGTACATCCCTTCTGAGAACTGGTGACCAGAACTGAACAGAATACTCCAGATGTGGTCTAACCAGAGTTTTATAAAGTGGTAGAATTATTGATCTATCTCCGGAGTATATCCCTTTTTTTTTATGCATGCTAATATTCTGCCGGCTTTGGTAGCTGCAGCTTGACATTGCATGCTATTGCTCAGTCTGTCATCTACTAGTTCAGCCAGATCTTTCTCCATCCTTGATTCCCCCATCGGTTCTCCCCCAGTGAGTGGTTTGCATTTATGTTTTTTGACCCCAAGTGCATTACTTTACATTTCTCCACATTCGATTTACAAGATAATGCCACAAAGTTTGGACAGGGGGTTATTTACTTTACAGGTACCATCATCCTTAGAGAATTTGTAATAGGAGGGATTGGGGAGGAAATAGCAAGGACTACTCCAAACAAATCCTACCTCACCATAGAAAAAAATGTGGACTATTGCGGTACCTCATGGAGACATATAATGTAGATAAAATTTCAGTTTATTCAATTATAAATACTAAAAATCTATATAACAAAGATTATAGATTTTTAGTGTTTATAATTGAATAAACTGAAATTTCATCTACATTATATGTCTCCATGAGGTACCGCAATAGTCCACATTTTTTTCTATGGTGAGGTAGGATTTGTTTGGAGTAGTCCTTGCTATTTCCTCCTCAATCCCTCCTATTACAATTTCTCCACATTAAACCTCATTTGCCATGTATTTGCCCACTCCATTATTTTGCTCAGGTCTTGCTGTAAAATTTCTATATCTTGAGTCTTGAAGTTATTGCCCTGCTTAATTTTGTCCGCAAAAACTGTGATTGTGCTATTCATCCCAACCTGTATATCATTTATGAATAAATTGAATGGAAATGGTCCCAAGACAGGACCCTGGGGTACCCCACTTACCACTCCAGACCAGTCTGAGTACACATTATTTAGACTAATAGACTAATTAAATATGGCTGCCAAAAAGCATAGTCATTATGACATGTATTAAATCAAAGCTATATTGAATAAACCTTTCCCTTTTTACCCCCAACAAAAAACACTAAAACTGTTTAAAGCTAAAGAACAGGGCCACATCTTTATTGATTTTACAAAGTGTACGTATCACAAACATAATGACAAATGACAATTTTTTTTTCCGCTGATCACAAAAGTCTGTACCAATCACTGTTGTACTGTGAGCACTAAAATAACACAACTAAATCTAAAGATCTGTCCTAACCATAAGTTGAGGACAGACCAATGACCCACATTCCATTACATATTCATGTATTAAAGCCCAGGAAACATCTTCTATCTCACTGGTCAGGAGACACTTTTACCATGAAAAACAAAGCAGTAAGAAAGATAATAAAGTAATAAAGAAAAATAACCAATCTATAAAAAAAATGTAATGCTATTGGTGAATATGGAGCGGACATGAATTAAAATAAAGTCTTGTTTTCTTTCATGTGTATACCCAGGGGCTGGAGGAAAACCACCTAAGCCAGGTAAGGATACATATATTACAATTCCCTCTTGAAATATACACTGTAATTCAGGCTCACACTGACATACCCAAACTGCGGCATTTGGCAGAGTAAATGAATTAATGGTCGTGACCCTGTTTTAATAATGTATAACATTTTAATTTCACATATGCGTGATATGTTTTTGGTTCTCCACATTGAACGGAATTATTCTCCATGGTAGCCTATTCATAATGCTGGGTCAAACTTAAAAGTCTATAGTCACAAACATTAATATGGGCTGATATATTTAAAGAATACCTGTAGCATAAGCCAATTTTTACACTATTCCCCACAAATGATGTTTAAGATTATATGAGTAAAAATACCTGTTTGTATAATCCCCAAACTACATTCTGAGTTGCAGCATTGGCCATGTTTTTTTTTTTTTTTTTATTACATAGGAGCTTAAGGGTTATTTAGTGAGGCATTGGCAACCAATCAGGGGCTTTGCCTAAAGACCTATCCTCCTTGGATTGGTCATATGACCCAGGACATAGACCCATTTAAGTAAAGGGCAGGTTTCTCTGATATACTGCTACTTTTATGCAGATTCTATTAAATTCTAACCATAGATCTACTTAAATACATGAGGGCTTCTTCTTGCAACGTTTATGCTTGTCAAGCGTGGCTGATTTTTAACGTTCGGTGTAAAAATGCAATAATTAACAAGCTTTTATTTCATTATCAGGTTATGGAGCTGGTGCTAGTTTAGGTCCAGGAGCATTAGGGGGAGCTGGACTTGGAGGTAAGCTTACTTCTATATTTACAAAGTAGTTAATTTACTTATACCATAAACCAAGTCATGAATATGCAAATTATTAAGTTGACTATACAGACTAATTTAATATAACTAAATTCACTGATTTTATACATTACTTGTAATAACAAGGGAATACATCATATTATCTATCCCACAACATTTTACAAGAGCTAAGTACATCTTCTTAGAAATTCACCAACTACTACTGCTTTATAAAACACATTTATTGTATGACATTAAATAGCATTACCTACTATAGCTAAAGCTATACATGAAATTAAGGAAAAGTTACACTACATATTTTAGTATCTAAATGTAAGTCATCATGTGTTAAGAGTTTATATGCTTTTATAATTTATCAGTGCTAAATAGTAGGCTAAATAATTTAACATACAAGGTTTACCACTGAAAAGATTTTTGGTTAGGGTATCTTTTCTTAGTGTTCTTTTTGGGCACATCAGCATTAATAAAGGATATAGAAAGGCTCATGCTTTAAAACAGTAAAAACTTAAAAATGTTTAATTTCTAGTTGTCCTAAATCTACAGCAGGTTAAAAAATGAAAATAGACTGATATCTTACTGTAGGCAATAGCGGCACTTCTTTTCTCTTTCCTTATATACACGATAAACATTGTGGCCATGGGGAGGCATATATTTTGTTTATATAGCCATACAATTATGTTCTCTATTGTTTTCAGTCACACAAAATAAATAACAAGGTATTATTATTTGCAAATTATGTATTATATTTTGAAAAACGTATTGGTATTCATAAAAGTTCAAGCTAGAAACTTAACCTACATTCTATATTCTGAACACTAGAGGGCAAACACACATAAGTTTAAAACATTGTGTATGTATATT
Organism: Aquarana catesbeiana; assembly: GCF_042186555.1. Classification (NCBI taxonomy): domain Eukaryota; kingdom Metazoa; phylum Chordata; class Amphibia; order Anura; family Ranidae; genus Aquarana; species Aquarana catesbeiana. The sequence continues at coordinate 656,336,892 of NC_133325.1, forward strand.
TATTAATTGTGTTAAAACTGTTTTACAGGATATGGAGCTGGACAGCCATTAGGAGGTAAATAATTATTTCTTATTTCAAATATATAATTTTTTTTTAATTGTGGAAAAACAAACATAATTAATTAAAATATTTCTAATTCTGTTTGCAGCCCAAAAACCGGCCAAATCCTACTACAGAGGTAAAAAAAACACATATATTTTTATGCTTTTAACTATAGTTAATGTAAAACAAAAACAGATCAGTATACTCCTGAAGAAAAATATCCCATGGGATTGTTATCAATCTATATTGCCAGAGTTGTCAAAGTTATTTTCACATTTAAAAAAATCTATATAGTTGTTTCACTTTCGGTAATTACATTTTAATAACAATGAACTTACTGGCCTTATCTGTAGCCAGCTATGATTTTCGGAAAAATACAGGCATGGTATCCTCATATAAAGACATTTAGAACACTCCTCCAGTATGTAATTTCCTGCTCATGTGATTGGCTCATTGCTCTACCCAGCAGTATTTCATGTGTAGGGCTTACCATGAAGGAGCCACTAATGTATAAGTCCCCTGGTTCCAGATGACAACAACCCTTCTGGCAGTACCACACCCTCTGACACACTAAAGCCCCTTTCACATAAGTGGTCTGATCGGGTCCCGCTCGGACCCTTGATTCTCCTCTATGGGCAGTCAGATGTGAGCTAGCTTGTGTCCATTTACACCTGGCTACCTCCGCATGCAATCTGGCAAAAAAATGGAAGGGGATCCTTTTTTGGGGATCCCTGAATCAAGGAGGGTCTAAAGTGAAGGAGATGGTACTGGAAGATAAAAGGTCCTTCAGTCTTTCCAAATCCATACTAAGACACTTGTCCAGTGTGTTTTTAATTGTTGGGGCCCAGACTTTTTGTGTTGGAGACCTTAGGTCTAGTTGTACCCCACACTAAAGGGTGTTAGTCCCCAACTATGTCCCGAGTTAAAGTGGTGCCGTCCCTTTAAAAGGTCTCTTTCCTACAGCCCACAGAATCTCTGATAGCTGCAGCCTCTATTTAAATGCAGCAACACCGCGGTGAACTCTGGCAACAACTGCATCTCCAACTTAGCGGCACCCTCCAAAAGTTACCTTTCACTTCCCATGTAAGACCACCTCAGGTCTTCGCTTTCCTTTTCTTCCTTCTGCTGCATCCTTGTTCTCCTGGGGCTTGTAGCCTCATCCTGTACTAGGCTCCCAACAGTCTTTCCCTACTCCATTGCCAAGCCTCCTGTAACCAATCACTGCTCTCCTGCTGTCCCTGGCAGTGGGCAGGGCTTCAGGCAGCAGCAACTGCAAGTGCAACTCTTTCAAGTGTCCTTTGGCTGTCTCTCTCTATATCTCGTCCTCCTCATGGTTGTTCCTCCGCTCACTGGTGGCCCAGGAGAGGGAGAAAAAGAAGCCACATGTGTGGGCAGCTGTAGCATTGTCAATGACACTGACAGCCCGGCCAAGGCAGCTGTGGGCAGAAAGTGCCGTGGACTGGGCTACACTTGTATTCTAACATTGGAAATGATCATGACATTATGACAAGCAAACTATCCCACCCAACATTCGGGAAGTGGTATGTGACTGCAGAGAGTAGTGTGTGATTGGAATCAATGTGTGAGTTTCAATACCAATAGCAGAAAGTAGGATTTTGCAATTAAGTTTGCTAAAATCCTTGCAATACGTATAATTGATCAAAGAGTGATTTTTTTTTTTTTCTCAGCAAAATTCACATACACTTTAAAGAAAAAAACATCATTAGACAGCCTTTTGTTAAGAAGATTTTATTCTTTATTTGTACAGCGATCTTCCCAAAAAATATAAACAAGATCTAGCATTTAAAAAAGAGTCAAAGAGAGACCTATCTACAGTATCTGTTTTATTTTATTATTCTACTTTTTGATGTTGCCCACTAGACAAGATCTTTAACATTTGATCTCAGGAGGCCCCCTCTGGTTTCATCAGCATCTTTAGATGTCAGCTGAGATTAGATGTACATTGGATATCAGACTCATATGGGGTATTAATCCTAGATTTTTGAAAGGGAGATCATGCAAAAACTTCTGTCATTTCCTTGCCTAAGGATCTTAGTTTGCCTAGAGATTTCAATATACCTGGGCAGTTTTTCTACTGCAGAGATACCTTTGAAATATAATTGTACCCTCTACAAGCTTTTGCTAATATTACAGTACACTGTGTTCCCTAGATTTCTAATGGAATGGAAAAGCCAGTTACATTTAAAGTTTTCAAATGGCCAAAGATACATAAGTTCATATCCGGAAGTAGCTCAGCAATAAAAGACTGAAATTACAAACTTTTGGTTATTCATACAAAGCCCCCTCTTGTCTTTACCCAATTTGGTCCCACCATTGTCCTATGTGTAAGAGAGGCAGTAATTTACCCATTTCCTTCCAAAATCTTTTTTGGGATTTTCTCATAATAATTTTTTAGAAATTATTCTAGGTTTAGCAAATTATTGGTGTTGATCCTCATTTGGTCCACTAGAATTTAGGTTTTCATCATACAAATCCCATTGGTGGGTACAAAAGTTTACTTATTTTACTAAAGCAATTATTTCAAATAGTCCATTTCCTCTTCCATTAGAGAATGGCTTTTCAGAGTAGATCACTGCAGGTTGTTATAAAAATGTGATTTTTAATTGTCATCTACAAATATTTAGCTGGCTATAGTTTAAATGCTGTTTCTTGTCTCTAGCCCTACTCCTAATTTAGCTGATACAATTGTAAGATTCATAGACTGTATCACTGTTTTACTAATATAATCTCTTGGATTATTTGTTAGACCCTACGGCTTAAAGATTTTGCAGGTTAAACTGTTCCCTAAATTGATGTCCCTTGGGCCCCCCTCTTCCCATTACCTTCCTTATGTGTCTTGTCCAGTCTTGGCTGCCTTCACTTGATTTTGTTTACAGGGAAGCATCCAGCTGGTTTATGCTTTCCAAGATTTAATGGTTCTACAAGTCTTGTAAAGGCGATTTTCAATAAAAGGAAAAATATTAAAAACGCATAAAACTTTATAAATTCATTTAAAAATGTATTATAAGTGGCATATACAGTAAATTATGCTTTTCTACCACTTTTATAAGCTGTTTGGTCTGTTGTATACAATATTTGAGCAACAATTCATTAAAATACAATGCAATTTGTTCCAATGATCTGAACAATAACTCTTTGTCAGGGTGATATATAGAGCTAGGTAAAGGGGAAACAGGATCTGCTAATGCTTCTTTAGAGAAAGAAAACATGTTTCATGGATTTTTTTCCTGCACTGCTGCTCCTTCTGGGATATTAATTTCTTTAGTGCTGGGCTATGATATCTGTATTTTTTATATACAGTAGTTGTGGTACTACTATCTAAGTTTTAGATAATAAGATTTGTGACTTACCAGAAGCAAACTGATGACCAGGTAGTGAGTGACTCACAACAACGCACGTTTCAGCTTCTTTAGCTGAACTTTCCAGATCTTTGTTTCTTTTACATTTATTAAAAATGTAAAGTTTAGATTGTGACACAATAGTTAAACTTTGTAATAGCAATAGGAAATTGCAGTGAGCATATTTCCCTGATGTAGGCCTTAAAAAATTTGAGACGCCAGAATGCAATTCAAATTCTCAGTAACCACAAAAAATCCACTGTGAACCTAAAGAAACCTAAAGAAAATGAAGCAACTTTCTAATCACAGCAAAGTTTGCACTTTTACATTTCCTATACAGAAATTCCACATTTACACTATCCTGTTGATAAGTGGATTATCTCTGTTTTTTTGTAGGTGGTGGCCTCTGTGGTCAAGGAAAGTACTGTGGCAGGAGGAGAAAATAACCAGTCAGAGAGCTACGAGTAACCTCATCAACTATGGTGCTACTGCATGGTGTGAATGTAAAAGGATTCAAGTATCCCCCCTGATTTTTCTAAACCCCCGGATCCCTCTTTTCAATTCCTTCCCCATCCTTTCATCCTCCTGTTTCTTGAACTTCCACCTGTAAACAACGAGTCAGGCAGCTACACTTTATGTAATGAGCCTGCAGTCTGACATTAATAAAATGGCAGGCAGACATATACACACGTTGATGCTGTATGAATATGTCTGTAATGTGTGTATGTGTATGTGCCAATAAATCAGAACACAGTCTATGAATGCACATAGAGAACTCTATGGAATTGTGCATACTTGTATATAGTACAATACAGACATTAACAAGTATGGACATACATGCACTATATATATATATATATATATATATATATATATATATATATATATATATATATATATATATGTAAAGTATACAAACATGCACATCTATACATAGCAGTAGGTTGGCATTCATCTGGGCCACCATGAGACTACATAGGTCCACTTCAGAGGCTGGTGAAGTGAAACCTGCAAAATAGGGCTGGTAGATACTACCATGACTTGATCCTAAACAGATAAGCACTGTTAAACCCCCCCACAAACTTAATTGTGTCACCTTGTAGGGTTTTTTTTTATTTTTTTTTTCGCCTCTGATAGGTTATATAGTGGAAATACAAGGACTACTGGTGGCCTGGTACTGGGCCAGTAAAATATTTGCCCATCCTTTTAAAGAGCTGCAAATCAACCCTTTCTTCTGTCCCTTTGTCTTATTCCTGTCTCTCACACCATGGCCCCAATAAGTTGTTGTTGCTGTAACTTATACTTGGAATTAAATCCGTTGTTATGCAATTGCCCTGCAACTGTACAGGAAATTGTTTTTATATATGTTATTTGTCTTAATGAAGTGTGTGACTTCTCCCTCTCCCAGGGGGGAGTGTGATGAAAGTGATTTCCGAAGTATCATCCTTGAAATTTTCATATTTCCTACCTTTTTGCAATAAAATGCAGAGCGTAGCTTTTTTTTTTTTTTTTTTTTTTTTTTTTTATTTTAATAAAGTGGTGCCATTCTCTGCAGATCTGTTAAAAGTGGGAGGCATTACCCTTTGTTTCCAGAGGGGCATACTAAAGCTTCTCTGAAGTTAGGGAGAGAGGCAATGTCAAGAGAGCAGGGAACAAGAACTGATATACTTGTAATTATTATTTTTATTTGTTGCCAAAGACATGTGTAACATATTTAAACTTTGAGGCATGGAAGAAATTAAAGTAATAAAAAGGTTGTGAGATTAGGTAGAGTGAAGTCTTCTCCCCCTCAGGCTTTGTTCCCTCTTTTGTCTTCGCTCTGTCTTCCCCGCAAACCAAAAAGCTGCAGGAAGCTCTAGAGTCTTCCACTCCATGTCTCTGGTTGTGAGGGGTGTATTTGATGTGTGAATGCCTTAGTTTACTGACCACCCCCCTCATCTTCCACCTCTCAATGTATTCCCTCTTTTATCGCCTCCATTGGAAAAAAAAAAACACTTTTTTTGTAAAAATAATACTGAAAAAAAGTTATTAAAAGTAATTTTGCTTAAATAAAAAATAAAGAAATCTTTTTAAATGAATTAATGTTTACTGTATTTTTTTTTTCACTTTGATTACTGGAATGCAAGGTTATAATACATTTTGATGCCCAACTGCTGTACAGATTCATGGATCAAGAAAGTAAAATGTCTGTCTTAGAAAAGTTTTTATTACCCTTTTAAACAATGAAAGACCAGGGTTTTTTTTCTTTCCGAGGGAGGGTAATATATAGAGTAGAGAATGATTAAAACTCTTTTCATGTATTTTTTTTAAATTACCCTTCATTCCCTATGCCAGAAACACAATAGGAATTGAAGAGAAAGCCTCTCTGTTTGTAAAATTAATACAAAAAAATAGTTATTAAAAATAATTTTACTTAAAGGGTAACTCCACTTTTGTGGGGAAAAACTAGCAAATAGAAGAAAAAATATACAGCTTATACAATTGCGACACGTCACGGGACAACAAGACAAGTCATATTGTAATTAAATGTTATTAAAATTGACCTTTTCTTTTCTATCTGAAGCTCTGTAATTTTCTGTAAAATGCAATGTAATATGTCTACCATGAGGTGTTCTGTACACAGATGGTATACAGAACATCCCCTGAAAATTTTCTGCCTGAGTGATTGGCTCACTGATTTTCCCAGAAGTCTAAGAAACAAATTCAATTTTGAGCATCCCCTACAATAAAAATTGCATTTTTGATTAGATACTCCCAAAGGGAAATCACATCTAAAGGGATGCAGACTCTGCAATTTTCCTCATTAGAGTCCTGCAGGTGCAGCAGCTGACTGAAAATTATAAAACCACTCCCGTACAGATTCACACTGCCCATGGACACAGACAAACAAACAGCTGTTTATTCAGAATAGCAAAGGGTAGGAATCTGCAAGTTTGTAAAAATCCCTGCAATGTACATAGATAACCCAGAGGGGAATGTTTTTTCCAAAAAAAAAAAAGTGAAGTTACTCTTTAAATAAAAATAAAGAAATCTCCTTAAGTAAAATATTGTTTGATGTTTCTTTTTGTTTAAATTTGGTTATTGGATTTTCTTGTTAAAAAAAATAAAAAATGGTTATTGGAATTTAATTGTGTAATAAATCTTAATGCCCCACAACTGTTTAGATGCATGAATCAAGAAAGCAGAAAAAATGTTTTTTTTTTATGAAAGTCCTAAGTTTTTCTTTTTTTTTGAAGTGAGGGATAAATAGAGTAGAGAATGGATAAAACCCCGATCAGACTTTTTTTTTTTTTTTTTTTGCTGCCTGTGTCCCATTAGGCATATTACCCTGCCAGAGGCACAACAGGGAATAAAAAGAAGTCACCTCTTAAGCCTGATTCACACCTATGCATTTTTAGTGCTTTTTGCATTTTGTAGATTTGCACCATAGTTTCCTATGGAACACGTTCTGTAGTGCAAATCTGCAAAATGCAAAAAGCACTAAAATGCATAGGTGTGAACCAGGCCTTAGACAGTTTTCATAGATATAGATATAGATATAGATGATCTCTAATTAAAGATATACTCTTTATTTCTGCTCAAGTGACAACTTTAAGGCTTTGTTTACATGGGCTTCAGTTTGTATAAGAGCAGAGTGTAAAGCCATTGGGAAGTTAGTAGCCTGTAGCATTTGAGTTACAGTTTGGGGATTTTAAAGCTAATCTCCAGCTTTTAGGTAAAGTCTAAGTATGCTTGGACCAAGCTGATCCAAACAAACTATCATCTTCATTAAGAGATGCAGCAGCTGGGAGCACTGTATAAGCTGTAAGCAGCCTCAGGTACATACAGTATACAGCGTTGTGTTCAGGCAATGGGATTCCCACTCTCAGAACAAATTTGTGTCAGGCTGAGCAGTGCTCAACCTTTCACGGGGAGCTTTGTATCCTATGAATGAATGCAAAGCATTCTCTGATTCGGAGGCTGATTCGGAGAGACAAGTGGATGACAGCTCTGACTCAGCCAATCAGAGAAAGCTTTGTATTTATTCATAGAATACCAAGCTCCCGGAGAAAGGCTTCCTCTACATACTGCTCTTATACAAGCTGAGGCCCTTGTGAACAAGGCCTAAACATTTGCAGTTTCCATAACTTTTTGCGTTCCAGTGACAATGGTCATCACGGTAAATAAAGACGGTGAACATCTCCAGTAGGGTCAGAGACAGCAAAGGAAACTTCTAAACTTTGAAAAAGGTTTTTGGTCTTGAGAAATACTTCAACCTCTTCCCATCAGCATAATACATGTCTGTGATGGCTTGGCAGGTGAGCCTTAACACCAAGCTGGCACACATATGTGTCCATAGGGCTTCCAGGTTCTTGCCGAGAGTGTGCTTACTGCTCACTCCCATCACACTGACCAAGCTTTCTCAGTAATCACATAAACACCCACTTAAAGGGCCACGGGAGACAGCGACAAAAGGAAAAAAAATTTGGAGAGGTAAACAGGTGAAGATGGATTAAAGACAGCTCATAAAAACCATGCATGGTAGTTTATATAAAATGTTTAAAGTTAAGCATGGGCAACTTCCCTTTTGGTAGTCCATAGGAAGCAACTATTACCAAAGAAAGTGTGTGCCTTGCTACATTAAGCCCGGGTTCACACCTATGCGAATTAGATGCGGCTTACACCGCATCTAATTCGCAGGACATTTTAAAATACATTCATATGAATGTATCTGGTTCACATATGTGCGTTGCATTCGCACTGCGCATTGCACAAAAAACGTGTGCATTTTTTGGGCATTGCGGTGCGAACTACAAGCCTATTATCTCCTATGGGAACGCATCTGATTCGCAGATGCATTGCGTTCTGAACAAGGATTTTCTCTTTCTCCTCACTACACCTCCCCCTCTCCCCCCCCCCCTCCCTCCCCCTCTCCCTGCTCTCTAATCCTGAGCAAAAACGCAATGAATCCGTTGAACAGGAGATTGTTATCTCCCCAGTGAAACCTGAGCTTCAATTCGCACCGCACATGTGTGAAACCAGGCTAAAGGTATGGTAATACAAATCTGTGCAGAGTCTGAACTCAACAACATGGATTAAGAATACTGCTATGATGTGTTGCACAGTCCACCTCATTCCCTCTAGTCAATAATTTGGTAATCTGGGAACCCCTTCTGTATACCTGTTGGTAATGAAGAAAATATTTTTTCAAAACCACCTACAAAACCTCTTTGTTGTCTCACTTGCAGAAAGTATGATAATTCAAGACGTTTCCGTGCAGAGAGATAAGAGGTTACACAGCATAGATTCAGGAAAAGAACCCTCACCCATAATATGTTCTCTGTAGTAGACTTGCTGTGATTACACAGAATTCATAATAGGGTTAATGTTTTCATATTAGTTATTAGCACAAAATTAGATTGGTATGAGAATTAGTACAAAACTGTGGATATCGGGTTTTGCATTGTTCATTTTACTAAAGAGCATTCATTTGAGATTAGGGGCCCACAATCTAAATCTAAACTAGATTTCACCTTGTCCATCATGCAGCAAAACAGTAGTGTATTGTTTGCAAAAGAGCTAAGGAGATTTTGTTGAGATCTGTGTGTTTTAGCCATGATGTAATGGCAAATAGTGACCTTGCACTGATCTAGCTTAACTTGTTTTTTTTTTTCAATGGCAGCAAGAATGTTGTATTCCCACATTAGAGGCTATGGGTGAGAGCAAAAGTACTGCATTTCATACATGTTTGTCAGATTCATACACCTGCCAAAGAAGAATGAAGAAAAACAGTGAGCTTTATGAATATACAATAAGTACCTGAATGAGATGAATAGACATGAGTGTCATTATTAATGGAATTCAAAAAGCAATGAAGAATTGTAACTCATAGCAACTGTTTTTCAAATCTCTATAGGTTAGTACAAATTAGTTACTTTGAGTTACTATTTCTTTTTCAAATTCTTTATTTAAAGTAGCCAGCATTCACAGAGCAGTAGATCACAGTAAAAGAGTACATGCATGAAGTGACCCGAGAGAGGTCCTAACCCAACAGAAAATACAACATTAGTTATAGTTAACATGAAGTGCAAGGGTATCCTTTCCGGAACACCCAGCAATAGCAAAATCAACAGGACTTAAAATGGATTAGGGGGGGTCGCCTCTCTTTGATTAAGTTGTTGCTGCCACCATGAATGTACAAAATACAGCATTTTCCACAATAAATCAAGTGAGAAGATAAGGTAAGGACTGGCGAAAAGAAGGGATGATAGAGAAACAGTTGGGAAAGGAAGAAGGTTGGAGTTGCCGGCAGAAGGGTGAGAGACACCGAAGGAGGGACATTAATATACAGTGTCTTAGTACGCTTTTAGGATGCAAAGAGGGCCTTCCCTTCCTCTGAGAATATAAATATGTTCCAATGGACCCAGGTTTTGGAATAAGCCTCATACCTGTTTTGGGCCGAAAGTAACAGGTTTTCCATCTTGTTCACCTCCTCAACTTTCGAGAGCCAGAGCGAGACCGAGGGAGGTCACGAGTCTCTCCAATGTGCACTGCATGATTTGGCAGCCTTAAAGAGGTGACGTAGGACTGATTTGTTGTACATTTTCTCTGGTATATTTGAGACATGGAGCAGAAATAGAGCAGGATCCTCTGAAAGGATGTAAGCAGTGAATTTTTGAGAAATGCGATGTACCTCCTTCCAGTTTTGGACAAGACCAAAAAATATGTATTAATGTCCCATTTTCTTCCTGACGTCTCCAGCAACTGTCAGGGGGTTGAAGGGGATTTCTTATGAAGTATGGAGGGTGTTCAGTACCATTCTGTAAGGAGTTTAAAATTGGTTTCTTGGGCATGTGTACAGATGGATGATTTTAAATAAAAACAGATAATCCGCCTGTGCAGGGGAAAAAGTTCTATTTAGTGTCAGTTCCCTCTTCCGTGTGAAGGGGGGCATGTAGCCTTCAGGTGGAGCAATTAGCTGAGTGTACATTTGCGAAAAGTGGGGAAGAGGACCCGTCTCCTCACAAAGTTGTTCAAAGGGCGTCAACTGTCGTTGAAAACTGTCCAGGGGCGGACGGGAATTCAAAAAGGATTCCAGGAAATGTGAGGCTTGGGAACATTGTGAGTCTAGGAGTGTGCAAAATGGTACCCCTTGCAGGCTGGAAAGAGAAGAGGGGATTACCCACAATGGGGTAAAGGGGAGAATGAAAAGATGATAACGAGGTAGTAGAGCATATTTGGGAGCATATACTCAATGTGGGTCCCAGGGCCAGATGTACTTTAAGAGCGGCGAGAAGATCTGTAAAGCACCAGGCCACGAGACGCAAAGGGACTGCGCTTTGGGATTGCTCAATCTGTGGCCATAGTTTAAGTTCAGCATGTCTACACCAGTCAATAAGTCTCCACATGTGGGCTGCCAGATATTATTTCTGTATATCAAGTACCGCAATGCCACCGTGGTGTTTAGGTAGAGTCAAGAGGCATCACTGTAGTCTAGGTCTTCTGTGGGCCCAAATAAAGTTAACTAGCAGTGCGTTGAGTTGCTTGAAAAATTCTGAGGGTATACGAATTGGCAATGCTTGAAAGAGTTAAGAACATTTGGGCAAGATTGACATTTTGATGATGTTGCATCTGCCGAATCAGAAGAGGCCCTGATGCCATTTGGACAACAAGGTCCGTACTTTACTAAGCAAAGGTGTAAAGTTCAGCGCATAGGTATGGTTCAGTCAAGGTGGAATATACGTGCTCAGATATTTAAGGGTGAGTTACAAAATCTTTTACTGCTTTTTAAGAATATGTAAATAATTTAATGTCAATAGATTGGGCCTAGGTGCATTTTAAAGCCCAACTCTAGGAGTATCCAAAAATCACCCTTTCAGTGTGGCCTCTCCTGCCCTGCAAGGTTTAAACACTTGTTATGTCTTTGGTGGTACAATACAGGTTCTGTCACTTCCCTGTCTTCCTAGTTGAGCCAGCTCTGGTACTTTCTTCTTCTGTCCAAAGTTCTGTGGGCAGAGCCTCTGTGTCATCACTACAATACAGGACATAAACCCTGTATTGTATATTGAGGCTGGAGTACAAGAGGCAGCTGCAGAGGACCTATCACAGAGCTTGAGGGACCCTGCTGTAGAGAGGAATACGGTAAGTATTTCTCACTATTCATCTACCCTTATAAATAACAAGCATTTAACCTTTGCAGTGTGAGGGAGCCCCACTTAAAGGGTAAATTTTATTTATATTACTGGAATTGGGCTTTAAGCACCCTTATAGGCCAATTTTAGTTATAGTTCCTTGAAAAAGTATTCATACCCCTGAAGTGGAAGGAAAATTGCATTTGTATTCAGCCCCCCTGAGCCAATACTTTGTTTTGCAATTACAGCTGCAAGTCTTTTGGGGATGTCTCTACCAGCTTTGCACATTTAGAGAGTGAAATTTTTGCCCATTCTTCTTTGCAAAATAGCTCAAGCTCTGTCGGATTGGATGGAGAACGTCTGTGAACAGCAATTTTCAAGTCTTGCCACATATTCTCGAATGGATTTAGGTCTGGACTTTGACTGGTCCATTGTTACACATGAACATGCTTTGATCAAAACCATTCCATTGTAGTTCTGGCTGTATGTTTAATATCGTTGTCCTGCTGGAAGGTGAACCTCCACCCCAGTCTCAAGTCTTTTGCAGACTCTAACAGGTTTTCTTCTAAGATTGCCCTGTATTTGGAACCATCCATCCATCTTCCCATCAACTCTGACCAGCTTCCCTGTCCCTGCTAAAGAAAAGCATCCCCACAACATGATGCTGCCACCATCATGTTTCACAGTGGTGATGGATAGTCAGACAAGCCAGGAAAGGATAGTCAGACAAGCCAAAACATCAGGGAGCCAGAGATGAGTGTAATACTAGAACAGCAAGCAGGATCTGGAGCCAGAAGGAATGTCAGCCAAGCAAGTCTTTAACAGGAACACAGGAGAACATCTCTAGAGATGTGACCAAGGCAAAGGCAGAGATCATCTGGGCTGGACGGCTTAAGTAGGCAGGACTGACGAGCAGGATATAATCAACAGGTTAGTCACTGTGGAGAGATAGGAGCTGGCAATTAGCCAACAGCTGAGCGGCCAGCTCAGAGAAGGAAGGGCTGAGCCCAGCCCTGACACATATAGGCCTGGTTTGTGGAGTGCACGACTAATAGTTGTCCTGTGGACAGATTCTCCCACCTGAGCTGTGGATCTCTGCAGCTCCTCCAGAGTTACCATGGGCCTCTTGGCTGCTTCTCTGATTAATGCTCTCCTTGCCCGGTCTGTCAATTTAGATGGATGGCTATGTCTTGGTTTGCAGTTATGCCATACTCTTTCCATTTTTCAGGTGATCGATTGAACAGTGCTCCGTGAGATGTTCGACGATTGGTATATTTTTTTATAACCTAACCCTGCTTTCAACCTCTCCACAACTTTACCCCTGACCTGTCTGGTGTGTTCCTTGGCCTTCATGATTCTGTTTGTTTACTAAGGTTCTCTAACAAACCTCTGAGGGCTTCACAGAACAGCTGTATTTATACTGAGATTAAATTACACACAGGTGGACTCTATGTACTAATTAGGTGACTTCTGAAGGCAATTGTTTCCACTAGATTTTAGTTAGGGGTATCAGAGCAAAAGGGGCTGAATACATATGCACGCCACACTTTTCAGTATTTATTTGTAAAATATTTTGAAAACCATTTATCATTTTCTTTCCACTTCACAATTATGTGCCACTTTGTGTTGGTCTATCACAAAACATTTACGTTTTTGGTTGTAACATGACAAAATGTGGAAAATTTCAAGGGTTATGAATACTTTTTCAGGGCACTGTATATGTGTATGAGTTAAATGATATGAGTATGAGTAAAATTCTAATACATAGTTGTCAGAACTACTGATAACTATAAGCCAAACTTTACCTTATTATATGGGATCTTTTAACAAAATTTTTGTGAAAGAGGAGTAAGAATGCCCAAAGGAAGTACAAAATTAGATTTAAAAATGTTGTCTGATGAAAGCCATAATGTTTCAAAAAACATTATATTTTTCTCAGGACAAGTTCCTTTATAATATGAATCTGTTAGCCAGTTTAAATGTAAGAGTCAGTCCACGGGCTGAGTAAGAAAAAATCAAGCAGTGTATAGTTAGTAACTCTTTCCAGTCTCATAGTAATGACCTCACTTGCTGACCAATGAGGGCTTCTGTTACAAGACCTACTTGGCCATAAATGTGTACATGTAAACATGGGAAATGTCAAAGTTACCTGAAAAATCTTAAATTTATGTGGTTTAGATAAATTGAGTGAAGAGTTAGCACTTTCAGTTATTGTTGATGTCCGTATCCCTATTTGGGAAATATTCCCCAAAGTACTGTCCCAGATATATGACATGAAAAGAAATGTACCCAAAGTGAAAGGAAATCCCACCTTTGGCTGTTACTAAAGGAATCTGTATCTCAATGTACTTTAGATTTGGATAGGAGGAGGCTGATTCTCCCCATTGGGGACACACACATTTATAATAACAATTTGTAAACCTTTCCCAACTTTATACACAACAAAAAAAATATTTTTACTGGAGTTCTGGTTTAACTTAAAGGGGAACTAAACCCATTGACTTAAGACCCCTTTCACACTGGGGCGGTTTGCAGGCGTTATTGCGCTAAATATAGCGCCTGCAAACCGCCCCTAAACAGCCTCCGCTCGGGCTTTCACACTGAAGCGGTGCGCTGGCAGGAGAAGAAAAAATCTCCTGTCAGCCGCTTCTTTGGAGCGGTGAAGGAGCGGTGTATTCACCGCTCCTAAACCGCTCCTGTCCATTGAAATCAATGGGACAGCGCGGCTATACCGTGGTAATACCGCGGCTATAGCCGCGCTATACGAGGGGTTTTAACCCTTTTTCGGCCGCCAGCGGGGGGTTAAAACCGCACTGCTAGCGGGCGAATACCGCAGTAAAACAGCGCTAAATATAGCGCTGTTTTACCTCCGACGCCCCCTACCGCCCCAGTATGAAAGGGGCCTAACAGTTTCAAAAACAGTTACATTCACAGGACAAGGGTTGTCCTCTCAACCAAAGTGTCAAACCATCAAAAGGCTGGTGTCATAACTGATCACAAGTGCAGCATCATGGCAGTTGAAGATCAAACAGAGGCTAAGATGGCAGCTTCCTTGGCTGAAAACAATAGGAGAATTTAGTTCTGCTTTAAAATGTGTACCAAAGTTTACCTTTACTATTTTTCTGAAGGAGGTTTACAGTTTAACCACTTGTCGACTATGCTATAGCCGAAAGATGGCTACAGCACAGTTGTCCAGTTCTAGGAGGGTGTCTATTGATGTCCTCCCAGAACCCCATCCCCGGGGTAGTCCAATCACAGCTGATCCCATGTAAACAAATGCCGGTTAATGGCATTTCCTTTTCTCAGCGATATCACTGTGTGAGGAAAGGAAAGGCGATAACCGGCAATCCTGTGACAGCACACATTTACACTGACAACAAGGGCACTGATCATCAGTGCCCTGATGATCATTGCAGCCCCATCAGTGCCAATCAGTGTCCATCAGTGCAGAATATGAGTGTTCATCAGTGCCACCTATTAGTGCCCATCAGTCCCGTCTATCATTGCCCGTCAGTGCCTATCAGTGCCGCCTTGTCAGTGCAGCCTCATCAGTGCCCGTCAGTGCAGCATCACCAGAGCATATCAGTGAAGATAAGCAAACTTATTTGCAAGATTTTATAACAATTTTCTTTCTTTTTCGTTTGTTTAGCAAAAAATAAAAAAACCCAGTGGTGATTAAATACCACCAAAAGAAAGCTCAATTTGTGTGAAAATATGATAAAAATTTCATATGGATAAAGTGCTGCATGACTGCGCAAATTATCATTCAAAATGCAAAAGCACTGAAAATTGGCCTGGTCAGGAAGGGGGTGAAGGTGCCTTGTAGGCAAGTGGTTAATGTTCATACATTCCTGAGTGCGAATTGCTTGGTAGTTCAGCTACCTGAACTGTGTAGTCAGAAGTGGCTATTGTTTTTTCTTCATCCAAGGGATCTTGCTCATTTGCAGATGGTCTCTACTCCCCTCCAATTCTAATTATGTCAGCCCGCTATCCAGCTTGGTATTGAAAGCTTGTGATTGTTTGATATTTTGTTCTTGATATTTTGTCCTATGACCAGACAGAGTAACAGGTGAATTCAGGAGCTGAAACAAAGCGGCAGACAAGCAGACATACTCAAGAATAAATGGAAAGAGAGAGGCCACCGACAGATAACGCTTTATTCCCTTCAAAAAATATGGTTTTATTCATTGCTCATACTATTGAATCTGATGTTTATGCAAGTTTCTGCTTTGCCATTTGTAGATGACACACAACTATTACCATATTTGTAAGGAATCTTCAAGCTATCAGCTACTTGGCAAATGAGGTTCAACATAAAGAAAATTAAAACTATGCACTTGAAGGGCAAAAACAATGTTTGTTTTTTTTTAATGTTGGTTGAGTCAATAGCATAATGCTTGAATAGTTGGGTTTTAGATTAAACAGCTTGCTCTGCCAATTAGCTGTCTCGAAAGATGGTAATATTGCGTTTCAGGACAAATAGCATTGTAATCCATGGCAATGTACCAACCTACTCATAATTCCTAATTCTAATCTGTTTCTGCACTGCCCTAACGCTTTGTAAGGTCCATGTTAGATTAAAGTAGAAGTTCACCCAAAACCTAAACTAAACTAACTCTAAATCTACTCACAGCTACATTCTAAAACTAACCTATCTAGCCCTGTAAAGATGAAATCACTATATATACCTTTTCTGCAGCCGCTCCGGTCCCACGCTGAGCTGTCAGCGGCACCTTGTGTGTGTGGGAGTGTGCAGGAGAGGCAGCTGACAACGGAAGCCCCATAACTCTATAGGTGACATCACTTCCCATGCATTTCACGGCCGTTGTCGGCTGTCTTCTGCACACAGCATCCGACCACATCAGATCAGCTTCAGAAAAGGTACTGTATATATAGCTACTCCTTCCTTACAGGGTTAGATAGATTAGTTTTAGAATGTGGCTGTGAGTAAATGTAGAGTTATTTAGGTTTTAGGTGCTTCTACTTTAAAGCAGAGTTCAACCCAAAAGTAGAACTTCCGCTTATTTGTCTCCTCCCCACCTCTGTTGCCACATTTGGCACCTTTCGGGGGGGGGGGGGGGATGGGGACCTGTCTTTGATAGGTCCCCTTACCCACTTTCAGATTGGCCCACGGCAAAGAACATTAGGAGCTCGGCCCCCCTTCTCCTTCCTCCCCTTCTGTCGGGCCAGCGAGAGATCACAGCGAGCTTCACGCATGCACAGTAGGGACCCTGCCGTGAAGCCGAAAGGCTACACTGCTGGGTTCCCTTACCAGCAATGGCGGCAGCAGCACACAACCAGCCGATGTAAACATCGCTGGACTCCAGGACAGGTAAGTGTCCTAATGTTAAAAGTCAGCAGCTACAGTATGTGTAGCTGCTGACTTTTAATTTTTAAAGGGGTGGGCAGAACTTCTCTTTAAGCTTACACAGCATTGATAGCACATCCTTCTCCTCAAATGGCTGTTTTCAAGCCAAGCACTGTATCATGTGCAGCTCTTGTTTTGGGGAGGTTATGACAAATGCTCCTCCCAAAAAACAGGATATTGTGCCAAATCTATAAGTAAACAGGAGAACCAGAATCTTCACCAAGTGTATGAGTGGATTTGATCACAAAGTTGGCAGTGCCTCGACCCAGGACAGGGCCTCTGAAGATGATGCAGCATGCATCTTGATGTCGGGAACCTGAAGACAAGATCAGTGATGATGGGGGGATTCTCCAACTGTTGTCCAACTGGCCAGGAACACAGCTTCTCAACAGCAGAAACTGTGGTGAGGCACTGGTATTCAGAGTCAGCCTATCTACTCCACATCCCTAGTTACTTCTAATCTGCCACGCAATCGGACCTCTAACTATCAAGTGGAAGTTGAATACCTAACTTGGCTCTAGCTCATGCTGGTTTTTAACCCTTATTTTAAAGTGGTTCTAAAGGAAGAAGGTTTTTTATCTTAATGCATTCTCTGCATTAAGATAAAAAACCCTCTGTGTGCAGCAGCCCCCTCAGCCCCCTAATACTTTCTTGAGCCCCATCTCGATCTAGTGATGTTGCATGAGAGACTCTCCCTGATTGGCTGAGACACACAGCCGGCGCCATTGGCTCCTGCTACTGTCAATCAAAATCAGCCAATGAGGAGAGAGAGGGGGTGGGGCCGAGTGGTGGCTCTGTGTCCAAATGGACATAGAGAGCAGCGGCTCAGCTGGGGTATCTCCATAGTAAACTGCTTGTTGTGGGGGCACTTGACAGGAGGGAGGGGTCAGGAGCACCGGTGAGGGACCTGAGAAGAGGAGGATCTGAGCTGCTTTGTGCAAAACCACTGCACAGAGCAGGTAAGTATAAGTAGTAATACGTTTGTTATTTTTTTTAAGCAAAACAAAAAACAAAAAAACAAGACTTTAGTATCCTTTTAAACTAGCTGTAGAATCTCAAACCAGAAAGGACAGTGTTTACTAAAATAACAGGAAATGCAAATAAATTCTATTTCAATAAACAGGTACACCTACTAATATATTGGAAGATAACCACTACACACATACAGTAGCACAGGCCTATCTGGCACTGTGCATGTGAGATAAGAACAATAGGACAGAAATACGTCTGTCACAAGGAATCAGAAACACACTCAAGAAGCTATGGGCTGCTGTTAAACTATTAGAACATAGTAATGCAACCGCAGCTCATGTGTGTATAAGGTCATCTGGCTCAGTTCTGTCTCTAAATCCTGGAAACTTCGCTTTCTATATATCACAGTCCTCCAATCAGGGTTTCTGACCCAGGTAGAAGTGGCAGAAAGTACCTGATCATAACCAACTAACGCTGTGGTAAATAATGAAGAACAATTATTTGCAAATACAGACAGTAGAGAGCATCAGATTCCTACACATGGAAGGTGGAAGGAGTCACATACTCCCCTGTACTCAGAAGCACCCAGCATACAGTGGTAGCTCTGAGAGAGGAACTGACCCCTGTAGCTGCATGCACAGTGGAGTAATCCATCCTCAAATGTGCTGCTGAGGATTCTTAGTTTTACTTTTACTTTCTTTCAGCAGATCCACTCTGCCAGCAATGATTTGACAGCATACCAACCTTCCAAACTCTAATGTAAACAACGAAAAGGTGATTCTATTGTGAACTTTGATGATGAATTGCTCTTTGTCTGTGATGACAGAGGGGGTCATATATTAAAGCTTATTTACTGCCTATTAAGAATGTAAATGCAGTATTTAAATGTTCATAGTCTGGCAACAATTCTACTTTAATGTTCTGTACAAAAATGCCATGCAAACCTTATAATGTTTTCCATAGCAATAGATGTCATTGTTGTATTTATGTGGGAGCAACAATTTGTTGTATGCAAGTTAGTAGAACACTTTTAGAAAAATAGTAGGCACAGTACCAACACACCTAAAGTTGCACTTATTGCAGTTGTATTTTACTGGCTTTAATACTTTGACAAATAGACTCCTACACAGAACATGAAAATGCAATAGTTTTAGTAAATATAAACTGCTAAATACCTTTTCTCTTCAGCAGTTAGAGCAGTCTTGTGACTTCAGTGTCTGGTTAAAGCTTGTAGAAGGAGATTTGATTCTTCCCCGATAGTTCTGTCTGGACAGTGCTGATTGGCCCTGTGCTGATCAGATGCAGTCTCCCAAGAAAAAAAACTCTCTAGCAATACACACCAAACTTAGCATGCTTTGGGTGACTCCAAATACTCTGTCTTATCAAGAGATGGATTGGAGATAGTGGAAGAAGGGGAGGATCAGAGAAGGCAGGATCAAAGCAGCCTTTTACAATGCAGAGAATTAACCCCCTAGGTTCCACGGTGGGTATAACAAGCATGCTTTACTGCATATACAAACTGATTTTACTGTTGTGGGTTTAATACAGGCATATCCCACTTTTAAGTACATAATGGGACCAAAGTATGTATGTAAAACGAAAATGTACTTAAAGTGAAGCAATACTTTTTTTCACTTCTGGGGTGTCAGGGGCTGTAGTGGGGGTGTCAGGGGCTGTAGTGTGGGGGGTCAGGGAGTGTGTTTCCAAGTAGCAGGGAATCTGAACTATCCGTGCACAGATTACTCAACTGCAGCTTTAGCTTGAGAGCCACTTTACATACACTCACAAGTATGTCCGTACTCGCGAGTGTGCGTAAAGTGATTGTACTTAAAGCGCGGTATGCCTGTAACGCTTTAATGGGTGAAATGAAATTAGCTGTGTGTTACCACTGACCCCTGCGCACTGCATTATATACAACTGACCCCTGCACTCTGCGTCAATTGCTACTAACCCCTGTGCTGTGCATTACTTACTTCTAACCCCTGAACTCTGCATTCATTATGCCTGAACTCTGCACTTTGCATTACTTACTACTGATTCCTGAACTATACATTACTCACTATTGATCCCCTGCACACTACATTTCTGACTCCTGACCAGAACTCTGCATTACTTACTCCTGACCCCTGCACATTGCGTTATACACTGCTGACTGCTTAAATACTATTGTCCTCTGCAGTCTGTATTACTTGATGCTTACCCCAGCTCTGTCCTGACCAAAATGTATACTCTTCTGACAGGCCTAACCCAGACAGTCAAGCCTAACCCAGTCAGTCAGGCCAGAACCCAGCCCAGCCAGCCAGCTTACTCTTCAGGCATGGAAAAAAACCATAATGAAATTGAAGGTCAAGTTTCTCACTGAAGCTAAAAGGTAATCTAAGTTTATATATATTATTTACAGTGAAATTTATATTATTTTTTTTTTAAGTTTTCCTCAAACATTTCTTACTTTTTAAGTGGGACCCTCATCCATAATACAGTAATTACTGAGTATTTTGGGAGTACAAGGACCGCAGACTATAGTGTACAGTGTATACAATAAGCAGGCTTAGACCCTATTTATTCATGCTTCTTTAAGCCATACTCATAATTCAGTTTCGGCACAGCTATTTGTGGTGCGGCATTTAACGTGCACCAAGTCCTCTATCCAAAGTGTCCCTCATTCTCAATTTCCAAAGTTGGGAGGTATGCATACCAACTTCACTTCACAAAGACAGTTATAAGTTAGTTGGCTTTCTTTATTACTACCTCCTAATGACATGTTCCTGTGTTGGCATTACATGCAATGTGATTTTGTGATAAAAGGAAACTTTTAACTATCTTAATGCTGGTAAAAAGTTTCCAATTTTTGGCTTTTCTAACTGCAGTAGCTTTGACATGACCTATTTAGTTAAATACCCATGTGGCTTGGGATATGTGGATTAATTTACACAGGAAATATTAAGAAACACAAGAGTAACACATGCACCTCTGAGTTTTCATCCCCCATTACTAGGCACTTTGCTGAACTAGTCACAATCCATCGCAGTTGCAATTTACTGTCATAGAGCAGGTCACTAAAGCTAAGAGAGGTGGGAACTTCCCTGACAGGTTTTCCCAGAGGGAGCTTTTTTGGATCTATAATTCTGATACCTTGTCTCCTATGGAGCTTAACACTGAGTGTGCTTTGTCAGCCTTTTTGTAATATGATCTGCGGTATCTGTAACTTTTCTCTGTAATTATGCTTTTATTTACCTTTTGTCATATATATTGTATATTGCTTATGCACAGGCATATAGTACAATCTGGTAATATATCTTATTTTTAGTTTACTAGAGTGCCTCTATATATGCTGCAACCACTTACTCCCATTCGTGACCTCAAAACATTGTTTTTGTTCTGCTCTATATGGTATCTTTTTGTGCTCTGATGCGGTTGTTAGGGCCCACATTCCTTCTTAGGGTTAGCAGCCTGGACCTTTTGCCTGCCATATCTCTTGATCGTCGCTTGCCTGGATCCTGGCACACCAGAAATGACCAATTGCATCATTATGATGTAATTTCTGACGGTGTGCTGCACTGTTTGGGCTGGCAAGTTTAATGGGAAAGGGGACATTACCTATTAGGAATTGGTGGTACCCCGAAATTGTATTTAAGAGACCCTACCTCCCTCCTGCCTTGTATGTGGATGCCATTGGTAACTTGTTTTTGTACTCATAACTTATCTACCTTTTGTACATACTTTTTCCATGTAATTGTGTACCTTTCTATTATTGTGTAATACGCTGTATCTTGTAGCAGTCCCATGTAAGGTACTGAAGCCTATATTAAATGTACATGGTGAACTGTAGGTTTGCTGGTCTTGTGTCTATTATTTCATTGATATTTTGGGGTAAGAGGAGTACACCCTAAATTAGAATATAAACCATCCATTCTTCTTTATTTATGTTTAGGCACTACTATGGTGTGCAGGGAATATTTTTATTAATAGAACACTGGTAGGGCCATCATCTAGTTCTGTCATCATTGGGTCTTTGTATTTCTGTATATAATGCAGGCAGATCATGAATAATGGGAAAGACCAGCTAGGTGCTTTTGTTTGCATCAGACGACTTTTGTTCTGGTCAATCTATTGGAATGCAAAACCCACTTGAAGCTTGTTAAATACAGATCGAAAGGAAGCCAACTGCAGGTCAAATGCAAGTGTCAATGAATTCTGAATGATTTCAAAAACATCTCAAACCAGTGCCAAGCCTATAACATTTGACAGAAGCTTAAAGCCTATTAACTCTGGCCCTTACTGGAAATGAAAGGTGAGCCTTACATTTGAGTTCTGGCTGAGTGGTCTAAATGGTTGGCCTTACTGTAAGCCTTCCATTCTTGTAGTTTCTTTAGTAAATAAAAGAGATCCAAGCCATCTAAGGGTGCAAAGTGAAGATAACTCTGCTAAATAGCAGAGTGAGTTGTCCATCAGAAGGGCTTTCTTGGTACATGGACTGTGTCCTGAACCAGGAGTAGGAATCTTAAGGGATATCTTATGTTGGGAGTAATACTTTCACACACTAATCACCTTGAAAGCTCAGTATAAGCAGAAACATGGATATTTTTCATGTCATAGCTTTTTGGTTGTATTTTTTAACCTAAACTGTACACGGTATCTAGCAAAGCCTTCTTTTTTACTTTGGATATAGTAGTGAGTCAGGTTTTTTGTCTGTGGTCCTGTTTGGGGAATCCTGTCACTGGAACGGTGCTGTCCCCAGGGTCAGGAATCTCTGAGACACATTTTATTAGTAAGGTGGGGAAGACTGAAACTGGCGTTAATTTTTTATCACTGCTTGTGATCCCATTAAAGATTTTCCCTTACATTCTGTGTAATGACTATGTTGTTACCAGGACAGAGAATTCAAGAAAATCTCACCAACAAAACATGTTGTTAAAAAAAAACACCTGTAATATCTCAACTGTTCTATACTCTAAGCAAAACAAAAAACAAAGAAAAAAGTTTTAGCTAGAGAGTCTAAACATACAATACATAGTAAGCCACCCTTATTTAAGTTTATGAAATTACATATACTGTAAGTGGCCAGGTTTTCTTCTGTTTCAAGCATGTTAGGTCATTATATGTTTTGATGTTAATTGGGAAGGTAATTAATAAAAGCAAGGATTAAAAAACACTGGAGGGGTGGCATCTTTGTTAGACAACTAAGAAGAGAATCGTTGTGGATCTACGATACAAAGGTGTTAGCTCCTAATGGTTTATATATTGAGTTTGATCCAAATTGCTTTATTAGCAATGCATGATGGAAAATTCAGGTCAACTCTGTTTATCACTGTAAGGATATGGTGTTTCCATGGAATTTATATTTTTCTGAGACCTGAAATTTTTGGTTCCTTAGAGCTGTAGTAATTAGCCCTCTTAAAAGAAATATGTTTTTCTCAATTCCTAACTCCTAAGTAGTATTTGGTTCCTCTCGGTACAGGCAGTCCCCGGGTTACAAACAAGACAGGGACTGTAGGTTTGTTCTTAAGTTGAATCTATTTGTAAGTCGGAACAGGTCCATTTTTTAAGTGTAGCTCCAGCCAAAAAATCTATTTTTAAGCTTTTTGGATAACATAGGGATGGGTTATCATCACCCCTGTAACATTTGTTTTGCTGTCTGTGCCCCTGTTTAGAAGATTTCACCCCACTTTCTGTCCCAATGACAATTGGATTTTGAAAATTTTAGGCTGTTAGGGAAACATGGACTGGTGATAAAGCATCAGTGGAGGCACCTTTTTCCCATATTAACTCTTACAGGAGTGAATTTCCCTTCCTAGGGGTAGATTTCCTCTCACTTTCTATTGTCTCCCTCCGTTTGTAAGTAGGAGTCGTTTGTAAGTCAGATGTTTGTAAGTAGGGGACCGCCTGTATTAGTATGGAAATTCTCCTTTTATGCAACAATTTTTAGATATTTTTTGGGATATTTATGTGGCTCTATTTATGGCTGACATATCCTGTTTGTTTAACATGTTGCACACTCTAATATTTCTCCTTTGGTATTTATGCTCAATCTTTTTAGGAGCTTTTAATATGGATTTTTATTATTTTGTGTATCTATGATAATTGTGTATATGTAGATATTATTTATTAAGATTTAGTAGATATTTATAATGAGATTGTTTACATATTGTTTTTAGAAATTATGTAATAATATTCTGTTGGAAGACAACATGGTTTAATATCATATTTCTGTCGTTTTTTTCTGGTTGATACAACCAAGTTGGAATGCAACAAGTTGTACATCAAAGCTTCATAGAACAAAAGCTTGGCTCCTGTCCAACAGGTGTGATAAGATGGAAATCCTTGATTAGCACTCTGCAAGCAAGCTTCAAAAAGGACCATGGCTGACAAGATGATTGATGAATGTCCTGCTACAGAGGATTAAAGGGACAGCTAAGACTGAAGGACCCAGCGATGATATATAGACAAATGCTGCCTCTAGAGGCCAATACAGCAGGACGGACAGAAATATAATATATTGAGAAGGACTGCCCCGTAACTACTTTCATTTGTTAGAAACCTAAATCGTCTGGCAATGGGGTGGGGTCTGGGCGGTGTATGGATGAAGTTTAAAAAGTGCACACAGAAGGGAAGTCGTCCCTCTTTTTGCTCTTGGTTCTTGCCTGATGGTTCTCTGTTACCATTTTGAGCCCAGCTGATGAGACAATATCTAGAGGGCAGCCTTGCAATAAGTTTTTTTATGTTCTTTTTTTATATGCTCTAAAATATTTTCCTTTAGTATTTTGATGTTAACATTTTCTCATTTTCTTGGGAAATAAACAAGACGTTGTTTTACTAAGCAGTGTGTTTGTTTTCATAGCTAACCTTATATCATTATGCTTATCAACAGTAACATTATTTGAGTTTTAATAGACTAGCTTACTATAGAAATAGACAAGTTAATATATATATATGCAATAAATAGAGGGCATCTGTAACCACCCTCGGATAATATTTATTTTAGCATTTTATTTCTATTGGCACCCCAGAAGGCGTGTGGAATTTATTTCTGCACAGAACCCAAACCCTAATGTATTTTTGTCTTGAGTCTCTAAGCTAAGGAATCAACTACACCTAGAACTGAAAGCCTTCTCTACTGTGGACAAGATTTGCACTAGTTCGTGAACTCTGAAGCCCTGCTTGATTGGTCCTGAAAGTTCGATGAAATATTTCATCGGAGAAGCGGACGCGCAAAACCTGGTGAGATTTTTTTGGCTGGTATGTGTTATCGTTTATTGTATTGCTAGTGCAAATTGTTTTAGGCCTTTGTAGCTGGTCAAATGTGCCAGCAAGTGAGGGGCTGATCACCCTTGATTTTCTGATGTAGCCTGCAGATTGACAGGATAAACCAGACATCTTTGAGAAGAAAGTGGGAGAAATATAGATTATTTTTTTTTTTTTTATCAGTTTATTTATTTATTTATTTTTTTCCAACGTGAGAGTGAGATAGCTCTCTGTTCCAACAGAAGTTCAGTGTGGCCTGCGTTCTAAGATAATAGGGCTAAAGTCAGTGGTAGTAATACTGCATGTCTCCTGGTGTAGGACTACAAGCAAAAGTTTGCTTTTAAAAAGCTTTTATCTGTGTGTTTTGTCTGTGTGCATTGTCTATGCAGCTGCTGTGTATAGACTGGTTGAGCAAACTTCAGTGTAGACTAATTAGCACATCAATGGAGGTCATTGAAGATTTTCTTAGAAAACATGCCTAAATTCAACACTATGCCAGAAAACGCATTAACACACCAATTTAATGATCTGTTGAAACAATGTAATATTCATAAATCCTAATGTTGCGACAAAACATAAAAAGTCTTTGAAAAAGGGCAGGAAAGCGAAGATGGCCAATGTTGTATGCATGATATTGAAAATGAAAGACATTGCTTAGTGAAAGAAGTCCAATGGTATACTGAGAGAAGGCAATTATTGGAGCAGGTAAAAAATGTAACTTATGCCGCGTACACACGAGCGGACATTACGGCGGACTTTGCCCGGCGGACTTTTCGATGTACTTTCCGATGGACTTTCTGAATGAACGGACTTGCCTACACACAATCCACCAAAGTCCGTCGAATTCGTACGTGATGACGTACGACCGGACTAAAACAAGGAAGTTCATAGCCAGTAGCCAATAGCTGCCCTAGCATGGCTTTTTGTCCGTCGAACTAGCATACAGACGGCGGACTTTTCGACCGGACTCGATTTCAACGGATAAATTTTAAACAAGTTTCAAATCTAAGTCCGTCCAACTTTTGAGAAAACAAAGTCCGCTGGAGCCCACACACATCGAATTGTCCGACGAAATCCAGTCCGCCGGGCAAAGTCCGCCGTAATGTCCGCTCGTGTGTACGCGGCATAAGAATATATTAGCAATGGTTGCAAAGGCAGATGCAAATGTGGTGATCACATTGAACAATTAGTGAATGAAAAATCTGTATTGAAAGAGAAAATAAATGAATTAGATGAAATGTGTAAACAAAGAGAAAGTTGTATTGACTCTTTGAATCAGAGAGAGGCTGAGAATGAGCGTATTATAATAATGCTTAGGAAGAAATTATATGAAGCTCAGTCTGCCATTATGCAAAAGCTGAACAGTCTCAGGGCTCAGCAAAGATAGAGGCTTTGGAACAACATGTAGAATAGCCAAATGCAAGTGTTGCTGCAAGTGATGTTGTTATGGTGGGAATCAATGTTGGAGATCTGAATGAGGAATATTTAAAGAAAAGTGTGGTAACTGCGCTTGAAATCGATTCACCAGTTGAAACAGTGCAGACTTCTGACGAGTCCATTGCTAGTGACTCCTCAGACAATGAAAGTGTAAACTCTGTTGATTCCGATCATAGTAATGTTATGCATCAATGTGAGTCACCTTTGCCATATGCTCAGAGAAGGGCCTATGTAGGGAGACCAGCTCTTAAATGCTTTGTTTGTAAAAAGGGGGTCACATAGCTAGGTATTGTTTGGTGGCGAATAATTATATGCAAAGGAAGTTGCACTACCCTAAAACTACACCAAGGCGTTTTGAAGTTTATTCTGCGAGATGGGGTAGCAATCAAAGGCATAGATATGCTCTATATAAGACGGACACTTCTGTGTTCAGTCTTATGCTGACTGCAGCACCGTGCAGACGAAGCATCAGTCAATCCACACCATAGGTAAATACCAGCCTCTTGCATGTTAATTCCATAATAATTACTTGAACTCTTGCTACTCAATATTTAGAGATATGCAATTTTGCTTCTTACATTGATATAAATAATACTCCCACACTTTACCCTGTGCGTTACATATTATTTAAAAATTATTTTATAGATGCTTGGTTCTGTCCCATTTGGGTCTTATATACATGCTCCTCTTTCGAACTGCACGTTATCAACTTCCCAGCTTGTTCAAGGTGTGTGTTTCAAATAGAGTACTAGTCTCTCTCTATATTAATACACATAGCCTATTACCATACTTGCCCACAATCCATAACATGCTATGCCCTCAGTTAGCAGCTGAATAGATGGTCATTGGCTGAACACTATTTGTTTAAGACAAGAATTGGTAGGAAGCCATTCTAGCCGCTGGAGTTATTGTAGTTTTTTTCTTTGTTTTTATTTTCATTCAGGTGGAAAAAGTTCCAAAAGGTTTAGGCTTTGTCTACCTGAAAGGGGAGTTAGTGCATGAGTCTTAAGGTATAGATAAATGGATTGCTTTATTTAGCAATTAAATTGAGAATTTTTGAGAAGCAACATTCACGTTCATTTTTTCTTTTTTGCTCTTTCCATGGGGATCAATTTTAGAGTAGGTTCATCCTAAAGAAATCATGGTTGTTTTGAATAATTTGTTCAGAGTTGTAGAAGCCAGGAATACTAAGTTCCTGGGTTCCAAGGAGGGAACTATAAGTAAACATAGCAAGCCAGTAGATATTGTGGATAAGAATTTGATTCTGCTCTTGTTTTTCACTTCCAGAGTCCCGGTGGAGCGAGATTGGAGGTTTGGAGGTTCTGGAACAGAGATGAAAGATGTTCATCTGGTTGGCAGTTTGTCTGTGCCATACCACACTGCAAATGTTGTTCTGAATAAACATTTGGGAAAGAAGGGACAAACGAAAAGATTCAGATTAATACTTGCAATATAAGGTTTCTGTTTCTTATGGATAATTTAGTGCTAATACTGAATCTGAAAGACTTTGCCCAGCAACAAGACTTGTGAAACATTTTCCCAGAGTCTCTCCTATCATTTATGAATGCAAACGTACTGTGAATACAAGTGCAATGGTTTGGAGGTTGGGGAAGGAATATAACCTATCCAATCCTTCGGAACAAGAAATGTAAAATTTGTTTTTTTTTTGTTGGAGGGAAGAATTGAAAGAAGGAAATCATGTTTTTAGTGTGGGACCTGTATTGACATAACTGAAGTAATATGGTGCAGGTACCCAGGATGCTGGCACTTACGCATAAGTAAGATGTCTGTTGGCCAGGTGACATATCAATGGGGTAAAAATTTCCTTGTGGGGGTGGTATCTCAGTCTTATCAATCCTATAGAGAGGCTCTCAGTTACTGGACATGTGGGACACCAGAACTGGACATGGGGGAGATACGCCTGGTTGATGTCTCATCTGAGAGGTTGAAACCTTGCACAGGTAAGCCCAGCGAACACACACAAAAGCATGCTCCGTTAGAGAAAGGGGAACAAACGCTGGCTGCCAGGGTACAGTATGCCTTCACCACATGATGCTTCAAGATCTAGCAGTGGTTGATAAAAACCTATTACACTATATGTGCTGAGTGTACACTGAATCAAGTGCGGTCATTGCACCAGTGGCTTACTCCCAGAGATGTGCGGACACAGAATGAGATTTGTTCAGGACGCTTATTTCTAAGGAGTAACCGAAAGAGGAGGGATGTATTCAGCACTATATTGGGGGAAATAGGAGCTGGGATGGGTGTTATTAATGGAGTGGACATTGGTCTACTGAGGAACGAACTCTCAGCCATAGCTTCATACAGTAAGCAGGGCTTTATTACTCAGAGAGATTGGTGGCATTCTTAATAACATTCAACAAAGTCAGATAAATTCCCAGGTTAAAGTGGCTCAGGATTTTGTCCACCATGCTGAGAGGTTGGTAGAGAGTGTGATGGTACAGGACAGAAATCTGTCATGGGCTCTGGCATGCACGCAGGGGCAGGCAGAGGTATCAACCAACTTCAAGCTGATTGTACAGTCTCTGTATGAGGGGCAGTGGCCTTATGGGTTAGCATCACAGCTCAGTAAGATTTTGCCAAAACACTTCGCTTACACTAATCCAAAGTGGTGGTCGAATACCTGGATGGGCTGTGCTAGTTTGGATTGTGAAAGGTGTTATGCTGCCTCATTGGTCCCATATACAGAAGTGCAGACTCGGTCTGTATATTTGGTGGTATCAATGGGCTTGCTGACTGGGCATTCCACCTTGTTGCACCTAAGCCTATGTTACCCACATGTGATCAGAGAGGATGGACGCTGGAGGCAGGTTGATTTTTCCCTCTGGGTTCTGGATGGAGAGATCATTGCTGGGAATTAGGCACCTGGGTATTATTTGGGACATAGATGAGTTTGTTTCTTTGTCCAAAAGGATACAGATGTAACAGTCATGGAACTGGGGTGTTTCTTGAACCTAACAATAGATAAAGGTGCATGGTATACCCTGGGCATGGTCTCTGAAATCCAGGCACAGGGATGGAATTTTGTGGTTTTGTCATTCTTTCAGGTTTATATATGTTGTTAGACTCAAAATTTGTATAGAAAGGGTCTTGCGTGTATCTATGCAAGTTGAGGGTAAGGTCTCCAAGTTAGAGACTTTGTTGCCAATTCAGAGCCCTGAAATACCGCTGATGTGCCAAAATTGCAGTAGGAAAGGCCATTGTGAGCAAACCTGCCTAATCCCGACCCGTATCTACAGTAAAGAGTTATAGCTCGGTTGGGAGCAGGATGCGTAATTTGATGGGTGACATATATAAGGGAACACACATCCCTAGACATATGTAGATGAAAAAAAAAACAATAAATAGTGTCTGTTTGTGTTAATCCAGCTGAGGTCTAAATGTCCAATCAATTGCCTTTGATGAACTTGCTTGTATTTCAATTCTAAACCAAATTGTACACACGCTGCGCTTATCAAAATAAAAATGTAAGAAATTTCCAATAAAATATTAATAAAGTGATATTGTGCTTAACATACAAAATATACAAAATCTAATAATACTATACATTAATGTGCAATAAACTTCAATGAATGCAAATATTCCACAAAGCTTGTGCAATTTTCAAACATTAATAGATAATTCAAAACAAACATCCATGCGATTTAGTGTTGCATCCATGCATTTCAGTGCAGCATCTTTGCAATATGGTGTTAGTGCAATGTTCAAACAATAAAAAGTTAAAAAATACAAAAAACGCATCCATGTGATTTGGTGCTGCATCCATGTGATTCTATGCAATTCAGTGCTGTGTTGCTGTGCAATGATCAAATTAACAGTCCACAGTGGAAATTTCTTACATTTTTATTTTGATAAGCTCAGCGTGTGTACAATTTGGTTTAACTATTTTGCATGGTTATGAGACATGCGTAACGTTAGCAGCTGATCATTTGCAAAGATACACTATTTTGGAGACCAGATTTGGTCAATTACCTAGAGGCTCACAGGACTACAAATTAGCATTCTGAGTAAATTGTATTTCAATTCTCACAGATCACAGTTGCATGATGAATTACATTTGCAAGGTGATGATTCACATAAAGATAAAAGAAAAACCATCATTGCACAGTGTTTGTTGTATTATTAAAAGTTATATTGTATAATCTATTACTAAAAAGAAGTATTGCTGTAATGCAGACTTAATAGAATGATGACTTGCTTATTTACCAATATCACTGTGGCAACTAATATGCCGTCCATAGCTTAAATAGGAAGCTTGGCCAGTCACATGACTACCCTCGAGAAAGTCACGTGACATGTGATGATACGCGTGGGGAGAAGGAGTCAGTGATGTCTTCACATAGTGCTCAGCAAACACAGCGATAGCTGTATGAGCGCTGAAGCTGTCTGACCATTATAACAAAAGCGATTCAGCTACTGCAAATGTGTGAGTGGATTACATTGTTTGCCCAGTCTTGTAGCATTTAAAAACACTGCACAATGATTGTTTTTCTTTTATCTTTATGTGAATCATCAACTTGCAAATGTAATTCATCATGCAACTGTGATCTGTGAGAATTGAAATACAAGCAAGTTCATCAAAGGCAATTGATTGGACATTTATACCTCTGGAGCTGGATTAACACAAACAGACACTATTTATTGCTTTTTTTTTCATCTACATATATCTAGGGATGTGTGTTCCCTTATATGTTTTTGATGCATTTTTTTGCATTTATTCACTTTATTGATTGATTATTTATTTGCACTTATTCACTTTACTGATTATGATATCAGGGTATTTTTATGGTTTAGGATTTTATATATAAGCACCACTCTAACAGATGGGGATAGTTTGATAAGCGCACCAACATATTTTATATTGATTTATAGCAACAGGTGTCACAGCACTAATTGGTTGGTTGCAACTTACACATTTCTTTTTGGTGTTTTGTTATTTTATTTATGGTCCCTTTAAGACAGTTGTAGTGGGTTTTTAATTATGACATTTTTCTTTTTTACATGCTTTGTTGATGAGTATGCATTACAATATTAATTCTGCTGCTGAAATACTGTGTAGATCACTTCTTACAGCTTCACATTTTCAGGACATTTGTGGTTCTTTTTGTGTTCTAGGCAGCAGCTTCTGGGAAGCCGGTTTGTGTACATGCTGCTACGTGATGTCGCCCTGACTCTCCCAGCCTTTGAGAAAGTCAGGTAGAGAAATTACGCGTCAGATGAAAGGAGTTTCGGTGGAACGTCTGTGCCGTCTTGGACTACTGGTTTGATAACCCTGCTATTGTATATGAGCTCTCTTAAACCAATATCTTAGTGATGGTAACTTTAACCACTTAAGCTCGGGAAGGTTTTACTCCCTTCATGACCAGGCCATTTTTTGTTATTCAGCACTGTGCTACTTTAACTGGCAATTGCGCGGTCATGCAATACTGTACACAAATGACATTTTTAGCTTTTGATTCACATAAATAGAGCTTTCTTTTAGTGGTATGTTATAACTACTGGGTTTTTTATTATTAACAATATAAATGAAAAAAAAATGAAAATTTGGAAAAACAAAACGGTAATTTCTACTTTCTGTCATAAAACATATCCAAAATAAAATCAAATTTCGTCATAAATTAGTTTGTGTTATGATAAAATTTGATAAAGGTCAAAATGTATTCTGCTAAATGTCTTTAATAAAAAAAATGCCCAATGAGTGTATATTAATAGGTTTGTGTAAAAGTTATATCGTCTACATACTGTGGTGTATATATTTGAAAATTGATCAATTCTGATTTACTGACGGCCAATCTAATTTCTTGGGATGGCCTAAAATGGCGTTCCTTCTTGCTCTTGTCCTCTGAGTGCCTTACTAAAGAAGACCTGCATATGTGGAAGTGCCTACCTAAAAGTTTCAACAGGAGCACCTGGAGTGTGCGTTGTGGCATACCATAAGCCCTTTCTGGCCTCTTTTCAGTGAGATCCAACTTATGAGGTGAGAGTACACCCACTGCCTTATTGTGGTGGGTCACACATTATATATGAAGAATAAAAATCACAGAGAAGTCATGAACACACATCATGGGATTTTTGATTAATTGGGACTTCATAAGTATATACTGTATATGTGTTTCTATTTTTATGTTATCTGTCAGCAGATCTGAAGAGCAGCCTATTGATTGAAGTCAATCTAAAATATTGTCTGTTGTTTGAAGTCTATTGATTTGTGCACTTGCATTCTTTTTTAGCATATTAAGTGATATCATGCAAACATGCATTGTATATAATGACACGCGTTATACACATGCACAGGAATTTTTTCACTATTTGTTTGGGTTAGTAGTATTTGTTTTTATTTTTGAAATATTGTACGCTGTAAAAAGTGCTTCACTATTTTTTGAATCAAGGATTGAAAAATTGATGAACAGGGTGATAATATCAAAGAGAAAACACTCTTCAGAAAGAGCTTTTTTTTTAACACCATAAATTTTAAATACCACGACTGACCCTAACTTATTCATGATGTATTTCTGCTTCTAACCTAAACTCACATGTTGATGTTTTTACAATTCATGAAAAAGAAATGAGTGTGTTAAGATTTCCCTGTGGACTACAGATCTGGTAAGGATTGGGTGTTTAAGTGCACCTGTCACTGATAATTACCATTAATAGGCAGATTACTAAATTGCTTGTGTTGAGCAGATGGTAGATAGCCCAGCAACATTCAAATATAACAAAGGGGAGAAAAGAACAGAATGTATTTTTTTCTTTTTATAATCTACTCAGCAAAATAAAACCCTGGACAATGAGAGCAGATCTTTTATTGATAAATCGAAAAAAATAATATTTGTTCAAAACTTCTTTCTACTTACTGAAAGTATAACTAGAGGCAAAACATTTTTTTTCTGATATGGATAGAGTGGTGAGAGGTCAGATCTTAGAACTGTCAAGCTTTAATTGCTGTCTATGTCTACATTACAGAGATTCATCCCCTCTATTTGTCCTGTTTTCTGTTATCACCGTCAGTGAAAATGAAGGAATACCCCAAATTTTGGGTTATCATCAGAACAGGATTAGAGGAGAAATGGGGACACTAGTTCTGGTGACCCTGGTAAGAACCAAGGATACCACAATTTAGAGGGATTTCCCCTCACTTCCTGTTTGCCCATGGGACAGGAAGTGAAGAGAAAACTCCCCAAATGGAAACAGAAAGCAAAAGGAAACTAACAGGGCTTATAAACCTCCCTTACTGTATCCAAAATAAAAAAAAAGTTTTGCCTTTAGTTCTACTTTAACCCCTTCTCTACGCATATATGTGGCCTCACAGAAGTGGGTCTTCTTTAATGGGGCTGCATATTTTATAGGATTGCCACCTCATCCCTTTAAACCCGAACACATATGAATTACATAAGGCGGAGCTACGCGATTACGTCACATGCGGAAGTGGGAGAGAGTGTGGAACGCAGCTGAGGCGCACGCTGCTCAGCTGATGGTTTTGGGATCCACGAGCTCTCTCCGTGCACACCACTATACGCAGTGTGATTGTTTGGCTTGGACTTTTTAGTTATTTTATCTATTTAGCCTGATGTTTTGGGTAATTAACTTTTTAATAAAGTAATTTAAAAAAAGTAATACACTACGGGAGCCCTGTTTCCTTTCCTATGTGAATGACCATATTGCGGATGGGTTTTATGTCTGGAGTGGGAGCACCCAGGAACAGCCTTACTGGAATCTAGGACGCCAAACCACGGCCTGATACTACATGCCTACTACCCCTGCAGGGGTTGCAGGGAGCTGGTGAGTGGGGATCCTTGAGGGGGAGCACCGCAAGTCACTGAAGATCAGCTGTTTTTTCTCACGAAAGTCACTAATCATAAGAACACTGCTGGAACACTAATATATTGTTGGAACACTATATATATATATATATATATATATATATATATATATATATATATATCTATATATATATATATATATATATATATATATATATATATAATTTTTTATATATATATATTTTTTTTTTTTTTTCTTTTTTTTTTTTTGCTGGAACTATATATTTTTTTGCTGGAACTATATTTTTGTGCTGGAACTATATATATATATTTTTTCATATGTGGGTTTTCAGACTTTTTCACACTCTTTAGATTTTTATTTTATTTTATTTTATTCACTTACACTAATTATTCATGCTATAATATATGGAGTATTGATTTAAGATTTAATACACCTCTCATCACCACTAATTTGGAGTTGGATGGATGAAGGATACTAACTTATGCTTTTTGGTGTTATGAGTTCTCACTCTGTATGTAATGACTAATAATTTTTTCACTACACCAACTGCAGAGGGGACCTCTACAGGATAGATCCCTTTTCATGCAATAGGTGGGGATGTGTGCTATATAGTTGCCTCTAATATACACTGTACTCATTTGGAAGGCACCTCAGATATATATATATATATGAACATCCTTTGACTATACACACTAGCACGGTTTATTTAGTTTATAAGCTTGTAGGAACACATTCACTAACTAAAGGTTTTCTTGTTGAGTGGTTTTTCTTAGTTGCACATTTAGCACAATTTATCACAACAGATACCCCAATAGAGGTAGAGCCACTTACCCCTATCCAAAATTCTCTATTACTATAAGTCAACCCCCTAAGGGGGTTGTCTAAGGGGAGGCTGCACACCTGAGTCCGTGAGCGCGGAAACCCTTTCTTACTTATTACACATGTTCTGAGGCTAATTAAATTCAGATAATGCACCAAGAGAGTTTATTTACCACCTTTAATCATCAACAGAACCTGTGTAATTCATATGTGTTCAGTTTTAAAGGGATGAGGTTGCAATAGGGTTGCCACCTTTTCTTCAAGTCAAACCCGAACACTTTAGCGGTGCACAGCAATTTTTCTTTTATATATAGTATAAACTATACATATATTTTGCAGTTAAATAACATTTCTAATCATATGAAATTAATCACAAGAGTCCCCCTTTACATCAGAGTCCACAGAGTTCCCCTTTTACATCTGAACTTGCAGAGTTCCCTTACACTGTAAGGGGGGACTCCGCAGACTCTGATGTAAGGGAGGACTCTGGGGATTCTAACATAAGGGATGCTCTGGGAACCCTGATTTCA
Source organism: Aquarana catesbeiana (assembly GCF_042186555.1). NCBI lineage: Eukaryota > Metazoa > Chordata > Amphibia > Anura > Ranidae > Aquarana > Aquarana catesbeiana. The sequence continues at coordinate 656,372,576 of NC_133325.1, forward strand.
GGGGGAACACTGAGAACTCTGATATACAGAGAAGACTCTGATGTAAGGAGGAACACTGTGGCCTCTGGTGTAAAGGGGAACTCTGATGTAATAAGTGCTCTGAGAACCCTGATTTACCTTAGTGTACTCACTCAGAGACAGGAGAGAGAAGGGGGGAGATTTCAGTCACAGATAGGGATGGATGGTGAGCTCACTCACCCCTTGGCTGTCAGCACCTCTCATCCAGATAAATCTTAGGCTACTGTACTTCAAATTTCCGGCCCGCACTTTCCTTTTCTGAGCCACAGTGCCAGGGATTGGAGTGTGGGCAGACACAGAGAGGTAGGGGTGGGGTGGAAGAGGTGCAGATTGAGCCCTCTCTCCTCTCCCATTTGTGGGGGTATTGTTAGTGCTGGCTTTGGGCAATGTGAAAGAGAGTGTAACACACACTCTCGGCTTAAACAACTGCAGCAAGCAACCCTGCTGGGAAGCCATAATCTGGTCTAAATAATGTGTCCGGGTTTCAGGTGGTCTGAAACCCGGACATATGATTCCAAACCCGAACTGTCCGGGTGAAGTGGCAACCCTAGGTGGCAACCCTATGCATATATGCTCTACTGTCTCTGTGCTGGGAGTGCTCTGCACAGCTTGCTCCTAGCACAGAGACCGAGCTGTCATCAGTTCAGTTTTTCTCCTTGCTAGGGGAGATGATTGTAAACAAAAAAGTGTGTATAAAATGAATATATAAAGATTAAATCACCAGATCAGGGTTTGAGCTAGGTCAGTGTTAGGGTTAAATGTCAAATGGAGAATCAAAGATCAGGGTCAATGTGTTTTGCTAGGCTTAAAAAAACATTTTTACTTTAGTATCAGTGTCAGTGTTTTAGGTAAGCTAAAAGAGTGAAAATAGGATTTTCTTCCGTCCGCAGAATCGGACGAGAGCGGAGCCGGACAACATCGGGTGTTAGCGGATGTACATCCGCTGACACCCGCTATCCCATAGGGATGCATGTATGTCCGTATTTCATCCGAAAACGGATGGATGAAATACGGACATACTGTCCGCATGTGTGAAAGGGGCCTAAGAAATAATGTTTTGTTTTGTTTTTCAAAATTGTCGGTTGTTTTTTGTTTATAGTGCAAAAAGTAAAAACGGCAGAGGTGATCAAGTACCACCAAAAGAAAGCTCTATTTGTGGGAAAAAAAGGACATCAATTTTATTTGAGTACAGCGTAGCAGGACCGCGCAATTGTCAGTTAAAGCAATGCAGTGCCATATCGCAAAAAATGGCCTGGTCATGAAGGGGGTAAAACCTTCCGGGGCTGAAGTGGTTAAAGGATAACTTCACTTTCATCTGAAAAAAAAAGCAAATAAAAAGAAAATAATATCGCCTATACAACTGTGACACAAGCCATATTGTAATTGAATGTTATTAAAAATTACCTTTCCATTTCAACTTGCAGCTCTGTCATTTATTGTAAAATGTAATGCAATATGGCAACCTTGAAGTGTTCTGTACACAGAATGTGTACAGAACGCCCCCCCTGAAGTGTCATTTCCTGCTTGTTTGATTGGCTCACTGATTTTCCCAGAAGTCTGCACTAAGATACATGTCAGATTTCAGACATCCCCTGCAACAAAAATGTAATTTTTCATGAAATACTTTCAAAGAGAAATCACGTCTACGGGGATGCAGACCCTGCCACTTTCCTCAAAAGATCCCTGCAGGTGCACCAGCTGATTGATAATTATAAAACCACTCCCATACAGATTCACTCTTTACATGGACACACAAACAAACAGCTATTTCTTCAGAATAACAAAGGTAGGCAACAAAGTTTGTTAACGACTTCCCGCCCGCCATATAGCAATATGACATGCGCGTGGTTGTGTTATCCTGACCGGACTTTATATAACGTGATCAGGATAACAAGCCGGAGCGTGCAGCGCATCTCCCATCTGGGTAAAGAGCCTCTGACGTAGGCTTTTTACCACGTGATCAGCTGTGTCCAATCACAACTGATCACGATGTAAACAGGAGAAGTCGTGTATCGGCTTTTCCTCACTCACGCCTGACAGATGCGAGTAGAGGAGAGCCGATCAGCGGGTCTCCTGACAGGGGGGTCTATGCTGATCGATTATCAGCGCAGCCCCCCTGAGGATGCCCACCCAGGACCACAAGGGATGCCACCCATGGCTACCAGGGATGCCCACCACTGATGACCACCAGGTATGCCACCCATGGCCACCAGGGATACCAATCAGTGCCCACATATGATGCCAATCAGTGCTCATTAGCAATAGCCAGTGCCCCCATTTCAGTGATGCCCATCAGTGCCATCTATCAGTGTCCATCAATGCCACCCATCAGTGTCCATCAGTGCCACCTATCAGTGCCCATAAGTGCCATCTATCAGTGTCTATCAATGCCACCCATCAGTGTCCATCAGTGCCACCTATCAGTGCCCATCAGTGCCACCTATCAGTGCCCATCAGTGCCACCCATAAGTACCCATCAGTGCAGCCTTTCAGTGCCCATCAGTGTCGCCTATCAGTGCCCATCAGTGCCACCTATGAGTGCCCATCAGTGCTGCCTAT